>NC_137026.1:24629564-24988220 GCF_032717465.1 Coenobita brevimanus
TGTGGGAGGAGAGGTGGTGCTGTGACGGAGTAGAGAAATCGGGTCACGTTTGGTATTGTTCTAGGGTGTATTGTTTTCCACAGTGAAGCCTTTTGTTTGTGTGTGGCACCTTGGTCAAGAAGTCTTTATCTAACTGTAGGTCCTCGTGTGCACATTGTTGTCCCTGGTGAGCCAAACTGCATGTAGCACCTTGGTCAGGTTTAGCTTAATAAGAATTTAACGTAAAACATTAGTGGTACCAGCTGTGCAGTTAGTTGTAAAGTTGTTGTGATCGCCCTCTAGACCCCACTGTAACCCGGCAGTTGCTGAGATTACAGTTATCTCTGCCTGCTCTGTTTGCCTCCCAAAAATCTGAAGATATTTAATGCATTATAGAATTTCCGTGATATTATTTCAAGTGTGTGGGCGCTTCACCTGTGCTGACCAGATGGTGTTGACAGCAAGGAAGGAGTGTCATATGAGGGCCAGAGAGACAGGAGTAACAGCTGAGATGGCCCACTGGTTTATTAATCGTCAAGTCAGTATTATCTCTCCCCCTCCCCCTCATCATCTCTCGCCTCCTTTTTATTCAGCCACATTCCTCTTCAACCTCTGACCTTTCTCAAACTTTCATCCGCCCAGTTCCCCAATACATTAATTTTTTTTTTAGCAATGTTCTCTTCCTCCTTTTTCAGCCAATATTTTTAATGCCCTGCATTGCGTTATTCTCATCTCCATTTATATTTTTCTTACTAGTTCCCATCAGAGTCGCGCCCCTCCCCCTATATGTTGTCATTATTGAAGGCAGCGTTGGACGGGGTCGGTGAGGACTAAACCAAGGGCAGCAGTGTGGTGAGGTGTGGTCTGGGGGTGAAGCGACTGTTATGTGATGTACCTATGAGTAGTGTGGTGTGATTGTGACGGCACTGGTGTGGTGTGGTGGTGTGTACTGTGGTATGGAAGTGATGAGGCTGTGGTGTGATGTATTGTGTTGTAGTATGGTATCACTGTGTTGGGGCTGTGTTGTGGTGTGATGTGTTATGTATGCTGTGGTGTTGTGTGCAGTGTTGAGGTGTGGTGTGGTGTGGTCTGAGGGTACCACCAGTGCAAAAGGACAGGACAATGGACGTTCCTAAGAGACTTATATCCTTCTGTTTTCGTATCATTCTCCCTCAGTGTGCCTGTTGTGTGAAGTGAATGTGGGGTCAAAGGCATCATCAGTCAGGCGGTACACTGCTGCTGGAAACTAAAGCGTAATGGCCGTGGCAGCGGACCTTTTCGAGTTCTATATTGATATGATTGGTACCGGTCTGAGAAAGTTTGTCCATTCTCTATGCCCAGTTATGCTCTCCTTATTTCTTTCTCTAACCTCTTACAAGTAATAGAATATCATCCATCCTCACTGGTCCTCTAATGCCACCAGCAGCCGCCACCACCGCCATACTCATACTGCAAGGGTACATGAGGCAGGATGAGGATCAGAGTACAGACCCAAGGACGGGACGAACTGTAGCATTTGATATGTAATCAGAACAAAATATTACAGAGGGAGGGATTATCTCGTATGGTCAAAAACTGTTACAGGATGAAAGTGAATCATGTCATCGAGAAAATGCGCAGGTTTTGTGCTGACGGGAGAAGGTGTAATGGGTGCAGGAAGGGAGGGAGGGAAGGAGGTAGGCAAGTGGTCTCAAAGGCACAACCTTTTAATTAAAGATCATAATATGAACGAGCAGCTCTCAGTTAATTGTTTCAGCTCAAGACCCATTTCACCCATGTAAATTCATGTTACATCAACATTCTCCACAAAGAAATGAATATGAACAACTGCTCTACGCTATATAGAGCATCTCGGCAACACTCCATCCGTCCAACCACACTTCACAAACACATTCATTAGCGCATAGTTACCAAAGCCATCAAAACATCCAACCAAACAGCATCCATCATGAACCTCCACCAGACACACGCCAGTCAGAAACTACCCTACCCAGAGAGACATGAATACATCTAGCCGGACTGCCATCCAGTTTGCTGAAGTAAAATTATGGTGACGTCATTAGGGAATTACCTCTTGATGATGATGGTGTTAGGACAGTTAGGGCGTAATGAACCGATCTCATTACCTCTCTCCCTTGTCCTTCTTTCTTCCCTTCCTGTACCCCCTTCTGTCGTAAACACTTCTGTTTCTGTTGGTCACAAGCCTCGGTCTGTATCAGTGGTATCCCTGTGCTGCATCTCAAGTGTTATCTCTGGTCGCTACAGTGAGTTCCGTTGGTATTAATTCTGACACACACACACGACTGCAGGATTTCTCTTCACATTTTGCTGCCGCCTTGGGTCAGACATTCTCTCACTGTCACATTTAATCATCCACAGGTTTAACAATAATGGTCTTGATCGCGTCTACCAGCCTTTTAAATTCTGTTATTTGTTTTGTTTTCCCTTCCTTTTAAAAATAAATTCAGTTTTAGTCATGCTAGACATGCATCAGCTTAACGTTATTTTTTTCTCTCTTTCAGGTAAGAACTGAACTGACTGGATGTCAGTGAAAACATCACTCTTGGTATGTGTGAGTATGATATTTACTGTGTATGTAACGAAGATAATGTTATGGAAATAATTTACGGTCTGTCGTGAAAGAGAGAGAGAGAGAGAGAGAGAGAGAGAGAGAGGTAGCAACCTAGGATAAATATCTGAGTTCATTGTCAGATGTATTAGTTTTAGGATTGCCTGGGTGCAGTCTAGAAGTACGTGTGTGTGGATCAGTGTCAGGTCTGTGCTTGTCCTTGTCCTCATCTTCCCTAGAGTTTCTTCTTCCACCGTCCATTTTTCCTATCCTTTTTCCTCCTCCCTCCCGCCCATAACCAGCACCTACACCCTTGTACACCAGCACCCATACCCTTGTACACCAGCATCTATACTCTCCCATGTCCACCCACACCCATACCCTCCTAAGTCCACCAACACCCATACATTCCCATGTTCACCCACGCCCATACCCTTCCATGTCCACCCACACCACCATCCACGCTTTTATCACAAACACCCATATCATCGTACACCTACACCCATATTATTTCATGTCTTACCATATCAACATCCACACCCTCGTACACCAGCACTAGTACCCTTCCATGTCTACCCACACCACCATCCACACCCTCCTACACCAGCACCCATACCTTCCCATGTCCACCCACACCACCATCCACACCTTCCCAAACGGTCATACCTCACAATTCCTTTCTCTCGTTCCCTCCTTCATATCGATTTCCACCTGTTCCTACTGTCCCTCCTTCCCTTCCTCGCCTTTACAACCCCTATGTATCGATTGCCTTCCACTCCCCATTACCGTTCTTCCCTCCAGTGTTTCACCCTCTGAACTCACTGTTCCTATTTCTCCACCCCGTTTGTTCCCTTTTCTCCATTCTTATCTCTCTTATCTCTTCCTCAGCCCCCTCTCCTCCATTATATTCTATCTCGTTTCTCCCCTTGACCCTTCCCTCGTTCACATATTTTCTTTTTCTTTTCCTTCTGCCTTCCCCTTCCATTTACTCCATGTTCCATTTCATTTCTCTCATCTTTCCCTGTCCTGTCCATTTCTTCTGTACTGTCCTTTTTGTCAGTTCTCTATTGTTCTGTCTGCTTATCGTGCATTATTTTTTTCGTTATTCATTTTCTGTCATATCCTTCTCCCGCCCTGTATTCTTCTCTCTCTCTCTCTCTCTCTCTCTCTCTCTCTCTCTCTCTCTCTCTCTCTCAGACACAGCATCAGTCGTCAACGTCAGTTTTCCATCAAGTTTTTCGTGTTATTTTCTCTCTTTTATACCACTCTCCTAGTATCATATCTCTCCGTCTTACCTCCATTCTTCACCAGTCATCTATCTCCCTTGAGATATTTGGGCATCTTCCCTGCCTTTACGTAATTTTCTTTATCCAACTCTTGAAATCCTTCCTCATAACAGATTGGCACTGCACCTTTTGGCATTTTAGTTTGGTACCGTCATAGTTTTGTTTATCGTTAGTGTATTTTCTTCTTTTATTTGTTTTAATAAATAGAAGCACATATATAATTATGTGTTGTGGCGCAGAGATGATACGAGCCAATCAGTCACCAGTGGAACACAACTACCCTTGTAATATCAGTCTTACAGGTGGTGGGAAGCTGACCTTGGAATTCGGTTCTTCTCCAATCTAATTCCCAAAGTAAATATGAGAGATCATTGAACTATGTCCCACACCTGTCTTGGGCACAGTGAGAAGTTATTGGCACATATGGTTTTATAGAATGATGGAGGAAAGATACTGAAAAACTCTACGTACATAAACAGATATGATGTACCGGCTATATATGAAACAGAGGTCTGCTGGAGAAAATTAAAATATCGAGAATGTGACAAGTGGTACAAGTCAAGCGTAGTCAGACGTAAGCATAAAAAAACAGGCTTACTGATGAATGATGAGAACGAGCAGAGGAGCGGAATGAGAGATATATCCGTGCCAAGTCTGGGCTTCATCATTTCCTTCCTCATCTGCTCCCAACCCACCCCACACCACCGTGCCCTCCCTTACCTTTCCATTACCTTCACTGTTCACACTATGCTTTATCACCTTTATCCTTACCTAATTATTTAAGTTCCTTGTTCTGTTTAGATGAATTCTTTTTTCCCTCCTTAAATCCCTCCCTGTTCCCCTCCCCTCCCTACCCAGCTGTTCCTACCCCACCCTTACTGTTCACCTTATGATCTGTTACTTTCCTCATTTATCCGTGTGAAGGATTCCTCCTCGTTCTCTTTTCCTGCCTTCTTTCTTCCCTCTCTACCCCTATCCCCGTGCCACATCACTGGAGTGTAGCACAGGCAGTGTCAGATATATTATTCAATAGCGATGTAGAACCGTCGGTCTCATACATGCCAACTGACCCACACATACTGTACACTCGCCTATTCTTTCACTCTTACACACATCATACATCCCTATACTGTCCCGCACCCTCACACGTATTCTGCCTTCACCCTTATTCTACCCTCATTCTTCTTCTGACAATGCCCTAACCCTCACACATACACTGTCCTTACCCTCAGACTTGCTCTTCCCTCACAGTTGCTGTACCTTCATCCTCCCACTTACATTGCCAACACTCTCACACTTACATTGTCCTTACCTTCACACTTACACTGTCCTCACCCTCACACTTATTCTTCCTTCACAACTGTACACTTACCCTCCTGCATACATTGCCCTCACCCTCACACTTACTGTGCTCTCACATTCACCCATAGTCTCTCCAAACCCTCACACTCTCCCCTCTCTTCACACTTACTCTGCAGTCACCCTCATTCATACTCCTCCCTCACTCTCACCCTAATTCCACCCTCTCTCTTTCGTTTACTCTTCCTTGTGCCCCTTTTCTTTTCCACTCACCATTTGGCTGCGGGAGTCTTCCACTTTGATTAGGGTTGACTTACCTTCATCCAGGATAAAATTTTGAAATGAGGATATTGTAGTCAAAGGGTTAGTTTGGTTTAGTGGACCATTGCCTGTTGCGTTAGCTCCTGCTGCTGATTCCCCGTCCCCACTTCGGAGGGGCTCGTGAAAGCGTATTGTTTTCACTCGGTTTTTCTGTCTGTCTGTTAACAACCTTACGCGAGAACCACTGGTGTGATTAACTAAAATTACAGAGACGATGAGCTATGACCTTCTGATTACCTGATTAAATTTGGGGCCAAATTGGGCCAAGTCAAGGCCGTAGGCCCCCCAAAATGTAAAAACGTACAAAAAAATCTTTTATATATTGCCATAACTCTTTTCATATTGGTCTTATCGACATGAAACCAAATCCTAAAGGTGCATCTTTCAAATCTACATCCTATATCATGCCTCATTACATCAGGGGGGTCATCCCCCAGTTAGGGATAGGGGGGTCAATGTCAGGTGGGTCTGACCTAAAATTTCAAATGGGGATATACTCGTCAATTTTCACCCGATTTGCTCCAAATTTGATGTGACATCTTTGACTAGATATCCTGTTGTGTTTATATGTCAGCACTAAAATGACTGCCGGGGACCGGTTTGCCCTGCCTTGGCACCGCTTCTTGTCATCGATGCATTTTTCTTTTTTTTTCTTCACCTCTCCAGTATTCTTCCTGCCTTCATTTTCATCCACCATGTATGTTTAGTGTTTGTACACTGTTTAGTATTTTTAGTCATATCTAACTTAACAACCCACATTGGATGCAGTGCTTCACAGTTCGTTTCAACTGCTTTCACACGTTGTTTTTGATACTCATAACATTCCAAAATTTGAGACCCATCCGTTAATATGAACACAAATATACCTTCCTGAAGCCTTTTTTCCAGCCTTTGTACTCAGTCTTGTATTCCATTTGAAGTCGTTCACAACACCAGTCACGTTACTTCCATGGATGACGCTGCCTTCCACTTCCTTTCTCCCAACACCTTTGGGGGGAAGAGTCGGATGTAAATTCTCGACGGGTGGTGAAGAGATGAATAGCAGTACTTGAATCTTTGAATGGTTTACCTACATCTTGTCCATGCTTCGATCTCATTTCCGTTTCACCCGGGAATTCTCTGCCTTCCTCAATTTTCCAACCACATCATGATTGGATTTGCAATAGCAGCATCGGATACTCCTTAGAATTCTTGAGCCGCACAGCATGTGTGGGTAACAAAAACGTCATGTTTTGTGCCCTCTGCCCAGAGATGGTGAAGTGTGGATGATGATGATGATGATGATGATGATGATGGTGATGGTGATGGTGATGACGATGATGATGATGATGATGGTGATGGTGATGGTGATGACGATGACGATGATAATTATTGATGATGATGATGATGATGTGTAATTCTCTTCTCCCTCCCTCTGCCTCTCCCCTCCTATCCCACTCCAGCTCCGTCTCTCTCCCTGCCCCTCCACTCTCCCAGCCACATCTGCTCCTTCCCAGTCCCTCCTTCTCCCTACCATGCATCTCTTTTCCCCCTCCTTTACCTCCCCACTAAGCGCTCTCCCGATCACTTATTATATGCTTCTCTCTAATCTCAGCTCTCCATCATCCCTCTTCAAAAAAATTTTCCTGCCTCCTCCTCCTCCAAGACACAACATCTCACACAACTCCACAACACTGCACTACACCACACACTTATCTTCCACGCCATGCAACACCACACATACCATCACTGCACTACACCACACACTTATCTTCCACGCCATGCAACACCACACATACCATCACTGCACTACACAACACCACAGAACCCTTCACTACACCACACCACAAACAATTCACCACTCCACGCCACAAACAATTCACCACTCCACACCACACATCCTTCCACTGCACTACACCACACACCCCTCCACCACACCACACCACAAACCCTTCCACCACATCACACCACACACCCCACCGCCACGCCACACACCAATCCACCACACTAATCCACACACCAGTCCACCACACCACACCACTCACCAGCCCACCACACCACACCACACACCAGTCCACCGCCCAAACCACACATTCCTCAACTACACTACACCTCATATCCTTCCGCCACAGTATGCCTCACACACCACGCCATACTACAAACTACTTCACCATACCACATCAGCATCTCTACCACAACACACCATACACCCCTCCACTACTTGCTCTAGCATCATGAAGCCTCATCACCTCACGTCTGCCTTTCACACAAATATCACACCAACATCTGCCACACACGCCTCCACAATACACTCCTCCATTTTATAACTACCCTATTCTGTTCATCTCTTCTCTGCAAATATTTGCACCATCCAGCCTTTCACCATACACCCTCAGCTACACACCCCTCATCATACTCATCGCACGACTCTACACCATGCACCTTTGCACCACACCTACTGTATACACCGCCCTCCACCGCAATATGCATCTCCACCCTCACACCACTACACATTCATTCATTCCCAACACCACCATCATGACCACAACTCCGCACCACTCAGAATTCATTCACTCTTGGCTCCAGAATAATGTGGAATGAAAGCCACTTCATATGGGCCACGTTATCTGTCAAGGACGACGTGACGTGCTTTATCACTACACCGTCTCCACAGGTTACCCTTGACCCTCACTTGTTGGTGACCAGACCACAGGTTATCACCAGGATATATTACTGTTTAATACTAATATAAACAATACATGTCATGTGAAAAGCAGTAGTTTGTAAGGGTCATGACTTGACAGCCCCGGTAACTGGATGACTGTCCTCGTCCTCTCGTCCGAATTTACCTGTCTCATCTGCTTTTTTTTTTTTTTCCCTCACGATTTGTTGCTTATTCAGCACAGCTGGTGACTTTTGTTGATGGTTATGCAGTTAAGTATTTTACTAACATGGGTTGTGAAAGTTTGTGTTGTATATAGATGGACCTGATGGTTATGTGGACTTCATGTTGGCAGTATACAGTCATCATCTTCCCATCAGTTTTCCTGTATACCTGGGAACATGGACATTTATTTCAATTGTCTTCTTGCGGGTGAAATATTTCTCTGGATAAGACCTCGAATCTTTTCATTATCTGGCCGTCAATACCACTGAACATGCCAGTATTATGCCGCATATCGTGATAATATACCGTAGTATTGTCCCATGTGAAGTGATTTACAGTGACGGATGATGTTTTCCGCCGTAATTACTGTGTGGCCGCCGTGATATAGTGTGATGGATGAACCAAATACTGTGTGACATTGCGTCAGCGGCCACACACGTTGATTATTGTGGACTTGTGGCACATGTACACGTGTCAACCAACCTAACCGGTGGTGGAGATGTGGCCGTCTGTGAGTGTAGCAGCCTCACTTACTCAACTTGGTGGGTCTGTGAGTGTAGCAGCCTCACTTACTCAACTTGGTGGGTCTGTGAGTGTGGCAGCCCCACTCACTCAACTTGGTGGGTCTGTGAGTGTGGCAGCCCCACTCACTTAGCTTGGTGGGTCTGTGAGTGTGGCAGGCTCACTTATCTTAGTAGGTCTGTGAGTATGCTCCAGGGTTGTCACCAAGGAGCATCATTAGTAATCTTATGGAGTCTTAGAGGTCTGTCTCAACGTGAAGATCTTCTGATGGTTTAGGAGAGAATAACAATAAGACATCATCGCACTGGGAAGGTACACGACCTGTAATAAATGTTAGGCGGGTTATACAGTCTGATCTTCTATTGTGCGTTGGCAACATAAGTATTAGAGTATGTTACAACTACTCAGCTAAGTCACTGGTCGTTACAGAGAACATGGTAGGTGGTGGCGACCATCATTCACTCAGTCGATGTGGTGCCGCCTACTTCTTCCTTCACATTTATCATTCTTTTTCGGAGTCCGCCTTCTTTTCTTCCTATTTCTTCCATCATTCCTGTCACTTTATCTTACTCCACTTTCCTTTTCAGGTGGCTTTACATTGAGTGACGGGCCAAACGGTTTCCTGTAAGCCAGGAAACCATTTACAACACCAACCAACACATGCTTGTTCCCTGCTGTGTCAGCAAGTGGGTTGGTGGAGGGTAGTGTCTCTTTTCGTAAAACTGTTAACTCAAAGTCAAACGGGCACCTCTTACGGGATTATGTCTTCTGGATGTAGGTAGATAACTGTAGCATCAAAATTACCGCCTTCCAGAAACTCCTTTGGAATTATATTTCTTTTGTTAAAATACGACGACTCACTCAGCTGGACGAACGTCATTGGATATTTTATGTCGGGGTTCACAGTGATATATATTTCACATATCATCTGGCACTGGCTGACAGTCCATTTAGGTTGTTTTGTAACGCAAGTAATTAAATAATGTGCAGCAATGTGGTCCCTGCCACACCACCATTCTTATCTGCCTTCCCTCCCACACGCTCTTGTCTGTCTTCCCTTCCACAACACCACTGCTATATGCCTTCCCTTCCACACACACTCTTGTCTGCCTTCCCTCCCACACCACCGCTCTTGTCTGTCCTCCCTCCCACACCACCACTCTTGTCTGTCCTCCCTCCCACACCACTATGCATGTCATCTCTCCCACCCACTATTGTCTCTCACCCACACCCTCGTCGCCCTTGTCGTTTGAGTGGATCTGTAGTTCTGACTTATAATCTGTATTGGGAAACTGAACTTACATCAGTAATTTTTATACTGAACTTCACAACTCAAAGGAATTTTACTTTCCCACCAGCTTTTCTTCAAGCCTGCTTATTTACCCACCATTTCACCAACTATGAAGCTTTCTACTCGTACTAAAATATGATCACAAAGCTTATTACTCACGGTAATTGCCTCCTTTAGGCTCCCATCCCATGTACTGAGTAGGAAACATTTTCAGTACCACTAGCATTCGTTCTTCGATAATCATTTGTCTTTTATCTATACATGAACTTGGCCCTGCAATGGCGTGCGACTGACAAAAGAAGTTATATATTTTTTTCTATATATCTATCTATCTATAGCCCGACGCCCTAATCCCGCAAAGGGTGGCCGCAGACAAAACGCCTCCAAGTCGCTCTGTCACCCACCATTTGACTACCCTCCCCCCAACTCACCCCCCCCTCCCTCATATACCTCTCAACTCCATCCCTCCACCTCATCCTCGGTCTACCTCTCCCTCTCCCTCCCTCCACCTCACCTACATACACCCTCTTAGTCAGTCTTTCATTCTCCATTCTCTTCACATGTCCAAACCACCTCAGTGTATTTCTCCTAATTTTCTCAACCACATCCACATCTACCCCACAGCGTTCCTTCACTTCTTCATTCGTCAACCTGTCCCTCCATGCTCCTCTCAAGTAACTCATTTCCACTGCTCTCACTCTTGACTTGTTCCCCTCTTGCAAGGTCCATGCCTCGCTTCCATACGTCAGGGTAGGGATCACAATACTATCATGCAGTGACTTCTTAACTTCCATACTCACCTCCCTATTTCTCATCACTGCTTTCAGTGTACCAACAACCTTCCTTCCCTGCTGTACCCATTCACGCACTTCATCCCCCAAAGTTCCATCCTTACTCATCACACTACCCAAGTACTTGAATGCACTCACATTCTCCATATCCTCAACATCCAACCTCACTGCACACTCTGTGACTTCATTCCTCTCAAACACCATAACTTTACTTTTGTTTACATTAACTTTCAGATTCCTCCTCCTACACACTGTCCTAAATTCATTCACCAAACCTTGTAACTCCCATTCATCTTCACTCAACAGTACTGTATCATCAGCAAACAGCAACACCGGAAGCTTCCATATCTCATCCTCATTCATTAGAGCCACCCCCCACATTCACTGCCCTACCCTGCACCTCCTTTACAACCCCATCCATGTATATATTAAACAGCCATGGAGACATCACACAATCCTGTTTCAGTCCCACACTGAGATCAAAGAACTCACTCAGCTCACCATCCACTCGCACCGTAACCCTAGCTCCCTCGTACATACTCTTCACAGCACTGAACAATTTCCCCTCCGCTCCATATATTATTAATACCTTCCACATACCTTCCCTATCTATTCTGTCATAAGCTTTCTCCAAGTCCATGAAGGCAGCATACACTTTCCTTCCCTTCTTTAGATACTTCTCCACTAAACATCTTAGAACAAATATCTGATCTACACAGCCTTTTCCCTTCCTAAATCCCCCTTGTTCTTCTCCAACTAGCTCCTCTGTCATATGCCTAACCCTATCGATGAGTATTCTAACATATATTTTACCAGTCACACTAAGTAGGAAAATACCCCTATGGTTACCACATACTTCTCTCTCTCCTTTTCCTTTGTATAAGGGAACAATTATACCTGATTTCCAGTCCTCTGGAACCCTTACCTCTTCCCAAGCCAATCTACACAACTTCCATATCCACTCCACAACAATCTCATGCCCATAACTAAGCATTTCACCACACACTCCATCAATTCCTGGGGCCTTTCCCAACTTAATATTCTTCATCGCTTCCACTACTTCCGCCCTACTGATCTCTTCCTCCCTCCTCTCATCTCTTCTTCTCCCAGCCATTCCCCAACCACTTACACTCGCACTGCTCTCACTCTCCACATTCAACAAATCCTCAAAGTGCTCCTTCCATCTCCTCAGTTTCTCTCTCTTATCCACCAACAATCTATTATTCCTATCTTTCACTCCCCTACTATTTCCCCTTTCACACTGCCTTACTTTCTTTACCTCCTTCCAAAACAATTTCTTACTCTCCCTCCATTTCACACTCAGATTCCTCCCAAACTCCTCATCCACTTTCTTTCTACCCTCCTTCACCAGTCTCTTAACCTCCCTTCTCCTGCTCACATATACCTCTCTCTTCTCTCTCTCATCTTCTCCCCTACCTCTACTCGCTAACCATTCACTATATGCCTTCTTCTTTTGTTCCACATATCGTTTCACCTCTTCATTCCACCATGCTGTCCCTTGCACACCCTTGCATCTCCTCCTCACTCCACAAACCGCCTCACATGCTGCGCCTATCTCTTCAGTGAATATCTTACATACGTCTTGCACTCCTTCCATCTACTCTAGCTCATACGTTCCCAGTCTTTCTTCCACTATGCTCTTATACTCTGTCATTTTCTCATTATCTTGCAATTTCTCCACTCTTCTCACAGGAGTTGCTTCCTCCAGTCTTCCCCTTCGTCTCCTCAACCACTTTCTTTTGCAGCTCTACCTTGGCCATCACTAAGTGATGGTCCGAGACTCCATTCCCCCACCCTCTCCACACTCTTGCATCCAACACTTGTCTTCTCATTCGCTCATCCACACACGTAGTCTATCATTGCCTTTCGTTCAACAAGTTCACCATCCACCCTCCTCATTACTCTCCATGTATACCTACTTTCTTATGCCGAAAGTAGGTGTTGGCTATTGCCAACCCCTTACAAGCACAGACGTCCACCAAAGCACTTCCATTCCCATCTACGTCAGCTGGCACCCTTTCGTTCTTTCATCCTCCCTCTTTCTGCTTCCTTCCACTCCCCACACACCCTATCTTCCTGCTATTCCTTCCCTGGCCTCGCTTTTTTCCCTCTCTTCATCTTCCATTGCCTTCCCCTGTATGTGTCACCAGGGAGACATATCTCTCTGCCACCTAAGTTTCTCCACATGTTTGTAGTCTCCTCAGTACCATTATCATCTCAGTATCGTGGCCGCCTGTGTGATGTGATAACAGCCACACTGATTGACGCTGCTTTTCCTGCAACTGTGAATAACAGACTTATGGTAGGACCTCTTTGGGTTTATGGTAACTAGCTACTAAATACCACTTTGTAGTAGACGCAGATTCCAAGTCTGCTTCATAGGAGACATGCTTTATATAGCTATCTGCGGCTTATATAGTCACACTTTTTTTTTTCTTTTGTATTGCAAAGATGAAAGAAATGCAGATGAAAGTCTGCAGAACATTTGTTGTTTTCGTGCAAAATTATACAAAGGAGAGCACATTCTAAGATCGGCTTACATCGAGATATCTAAACACATTGCACCTAAAAGGCTGGAATCCATAGGGAGAGGGAAATACAGACAATGGAAGACAGTTCCTGAACTGACCTATTGTGTACATTAAGGAATGGGAGTATCAGTTAACTTTGTATTGAAAGAACAAGGCAGTGAGAAAGAGCACAACGACACTAATAATATAGCCGGATTATCAGCTCATCAACTTACTTCCCCATTTTCCTTCTGTTTTTCTACCTCTCCCCCCACCCTCCCAATCGCCCCCCACACACACAAACACACACTCACACACGTTACTCTCCATCGTCAAATGTTTGCAGCAGCACCTCAAATTGACTGTGTTGGGGATTTTTACTTAGTTATTGCCAAACATTTCCCGCGCCTAAAGCTGCCAGGCTGAGCCCGTAACACTGGAGGATTGATTGCCTCTTCTCCAGTTCTGTTTGCTATCACATTCTTGCATCTGCCCAACCCTTTCTTGGCTGTTTTTGTGCTGCTTTGAGTATCCCTTTTATCACCCGTTCTGGCGTTCGTTCTCAGGCCCGCTTCTTGTGTCGCCTCTGCCTCTCATTATGAGCAATTTGATAATGCTGTCCCCCGTCTTCTCCTTTGACGTCATAATACTGTATGCTTTGTAATTTTTAAAGAGTGTCATCAAAACGAATGTCTCGTTGTTTGCATTTAATCACTTGTAACTGTAGTATACTGGCAATGCTCGTTACATAACGTTAGCTCTAATGTATTGTTATGGGAGTATATATTACGGTGCACTCATAACCCTTAATTCATCACCAAAAAGGATATGGTAAAGCTCACAAGAAAACTAACTTACTTTACTTTACACTGTAACATACACACACCAAAGAAGAAACCAGGATTCGTTTTACAAAAGGGAATTCACATAAGCCTCACAATACAAATATAAAACGAGTTATTTCTCTTACCTAACCAGGTTACAATTAGCGGAGGCTACGTACTCACAGAGCCTGAGGAACTAGGAAAACTCGAAGATGATATACGGGTAATCCATATATAAGCCACACTCTAATTTTAAATGGAAAAGTGAACCAAAAATGGGAAATGGTGTGTTTTGTAATCAAAGCAATGTGGTTAGTAATGTGTCAAAATATGAGGAAAAGTGTAATGAAATATGACAAAAAGTGTGACCAGAAAAGTGACAAAAAGTATAACGTGACAAAAAGTGATAAAAAAAGTGACAAAAAGTTACTCCCTTGCTAGGTCCTCAAGCTTATAAAGTAGCCTTACTCCACCTCTCCCGGCTAACTAGCCTCTAGGCTGTCTTAAGTGTAATCTTCAGCCATATACAAACAATGGAGGCACCTGCTACCAATAGCGAGTTAACACATGTCACATATAGCCAATAGCGAGCCATCAACAAAACATTTTTAGACTTCTGTTGGGATAATACTCTCATTTTGCTCCTCCCACACTTTATGTCACACCCACTTATGGTCAAGGACAAAAGGCCTCTGCGTAGTTCTGGGAAAAACAATAATTCTTATCTGCCCAGAAGCAGCAAAACTGACTGCTGAGTAAACAGAGGGAAGATGGTGAGGTCTAGTGTTGTGCCCTTAGAGGCAGCAAAAACTGGTAACAAAGATGGTTTAATATTCTTGACGGCTCGCCTGTCTCCGTACATTATCTTCTCATCTTCTGTCTCATCCATTCGCTACTGGGGTAAGTACGCCAGTAACAGTATGTAAATATAATTAGGATCGTCTTAGGATGTATTAATTACTCGGCTAATGAGACAGAGTATTGGTGTGTGATGTGTGTGTTCTATACTGCCCTTGTGATGATGCCGGGATTTAATGTAAGCCACTCTGTTTTGTGGCATTTTGTGATCATCACAGTGTTTGTGTACTGTATGAAAGTGCCTGCATTTATTAGGATGGAGGGAGAGAGAGAATAATTATATGAACACACTGTGCCTTCAGTTAATAAGATGTATGTTTATGTATGTAAGTGCCTGCAGTTATCAGGATATACAGTATGTTTATATATGCAAGTGCCTGCAGTTATTAGGATGTACAGTATGTTTATGTATGTAAGTGTCTGCAGTTATTAGGATGTACAGTATGTTTATGTATGTAAGTGCCTGCAGTTATTAGGATGTACAGTATGTTTATGTATGCAAGTGCCTACAGTTATCAGGATATACAGTATGTTTATGCATGTAAGTGCCTGCAGTTATCAGGATATACAGTATGTTTATGCATGTAAGTACCTGCAGTTATTTGGATGTATGTTCATGTATTTAAGTGCCTGGATTTATTAGGATGGAGGGAGGGAAAGAGTAACAATATAATCACATTTCGTCACTTACATTATTACCGACAACGACAAATGTAATGAATTTAATGGGGTTTATGATACTCCACCAGCTGCCAGTGTATCTGTTGGCTCCT
Source organism: Coenobita brevimanus (assembly GCF_032717465.1). Classification (NCBI taxonomy): domain Eukaryota; kingdom Metazoa; phylum Arthropoda; class Malacostraca; order Decapoda; family Coenobitidae; genus Coenobita; species Coenobita brevimanus. The sequence goes on from NC_137026.1 coordinate 24,645,475, forward strand.
TCTGTACTGTTGTCTGTCTGATTCTAATATTACTTCATCGCTGGAGTAATACAAACTACACGGTGGTTTATATGTCGTTATGTTATAACTTTTCTACAGCGATGTATTGACTAGGGATACGGTATATAAAATGGAATGTAAATATCATTATTAAAAGTTTTAATACAAACATTCTGTTAACTGCTGTTGTGTTCTTAAGCAGCCATAAATATTTTCATTTATGAGCATAATTTGATAAAAAATAGTCCCAACATATCTAATATCTCTAAAACTAATCAATGTCCTATTTAGAACTTAGAAGCAACGAGGGTATTTAATTTAAAACCATTTGTAGTTATTGCAATGTTGTGAGCTACTTGTTCCAGACAGAACTAAGCATATGTACAGTGTTCCTTATCCCAAGATATTGGTCCATATCTCTAGTGTTTTGTTAACCCCCAAAAATGCATGTCTACCTGTGTAGCCTACTGGGGGAACAGCACACCGTCTTAGGCCAGGCATCTCCATAGGCCGTGTATGAACTGCGATTAACCCCGACTGTTCTAAAGTGAACAAATGGTGGTGTCATTACTGATCACCACATTAATACTTAATCTGATGGTGACAACATTAGGACAGTGGCATCGGAATGAACTGATCCCTCCAAGTCTCTCCCTTACTCCTGTTTGCTTCCCTCTTTCTTCCCTCTCCCATGTTTGCAAGTGTAGGAAGGGCTTCAAGTGTTTTGTTTTCAGTAAACTTTTCTCTGCCAGTTGCCCCAAGGCTCGGTCTGTGTTTGTGATTTCCCATTGGTCCATATAAAGTGTTTTCTCGGGTCCTTTGGTATTTCTCTTCGCACATACGAACCCAAAGGTCTCTCCACATCCTATTGCTGCCTTCAGTCAGTCATTCTTACTCCTCCATGTAATAGCGTTCAAGTTTATCATAAGCCTTCTTATCGTCCATCAGCTTTTTAAGTTTGGTGTTCATCCTGCTCAGGTGTCTCTGTCGTTCGTCCCTCTTTTATTGTAATTAATATTATGTTCTCAGTCACTGTCAGCACGACGCACCTAATCAAACTACTACCGTACTAATCATATTCTTTAAATCATTTGGCTTAGGCAAGACATGTTACCTGATGGCGACTTCTTTTTGGCTACTCGCCTTCCACCATTTGTTGTTATTGGCTTTGTAAATATTTTTAGCATCGTTGTTCATAAATGTGAATAAATTGACTGAAGTGCATTTTTCTCAATTTCAGGTAAAAACTGAATGGATGCCTTTGAAGAATTTACTCTTGTTAAGTATATATTGTGTATGTAATATTACTGTCAGCCAAATACTGACCATGTTGATGCATGAGACGACACTGAGTGGTTATTCCAAGCTGGGATATTTTTTAGAATTTATGGAAGTTAGTAATTCTTAGTGTGTGCCATGTATTGATTTGGTGATGTTTGTTGATGGAGGTCAGTTATATGAGATGCCTGGGTGACAGCTGATATTGATCCACCCAACTGAGGTAACATTACAGAATGAAAATGGTTAATCATCATCATCATCATCATCATCATCATTATCATCATCACAGTGATGATAATAATAATAATAATAATAATAATAATAATTATTATTATTATTATTATTATTATTATTTGCCAGCCATTTCCCCCTGAGCCTCTCGCTTTCTCCACCTTTCCCTCATACACCATTTCTCGTTCAGCCGTGTTGCCCTCCACTCGTCCCTTCTGTCCCATTATAACTTTTCCAAGAATTCACCATGGTTGTCCTCCTTCTTTGCTCTTCCTCGCCACTTTCCTCCCTTTTTTATGTGCTCCATCTCTCCTTACCTCCATTCTACTTCATTTCCCTCCTGTACCAGTCGTTCCTCCCTCACTTCCTCCAGTTCTTACCTCCATTCTACCTCGTTTCTCTCCCGTACCCAGTGTCTTTCCTCCCTCATTTCCTCCAGTTCTTACCTCCATTCTACCTCGTTTCTCTCCCGTACCCAGTGTCTTTCCTCCCTCATTTCCTCCAGTTCTTACCTCCATTCTACCTCATTTCTCTCTCGTACCAGTGTCTTTCCTCCCTCACATCCTTCAGTTCTCCCCTCACACCATCCTCTTTACCCTATTCACCCTCTACCTCATTCTCAACATCACGCTGACACACACTCCCCTACACTCGTAGCAACACCCCTAAGATTATTTTCACATATTTTAATTAACTCTCTCACTTTAACGATCATCCATGTTGCATTCCAAACGCATTGACCTAGCACATGCTCTGTCTGTCTGTCTGTCTGTCTGTCTGTCTCTGTCTGTCTCTGTCTCTTTCTCTCTGTCTCTGTCTGTCTGTCTGTCGGTCTCTCTGTCGGTCTCTCTCTCTCTCTCTCTCTCTCTCTCTCTCTCTCTCGTTTGACTTCAGTATTCTTACATATTTTTCACTCCCATTTTCTCCTACACATTTCCCTTCTCTCTTTCCTGCCACACTTTCCCATCCGGTGTTTCCTCCTCTTCCTCCTGAATATCCCTCCTTCGCTCTCCCATTTCTCACTCCCTGTTTTCTTCCCCACTTAATGTTCTCTCCCACCACTCTTCCACACATACATTTTCATCTTTTTCTCCAACATGTCACCTTCACTTGTTTCTGAACCCTCCCCGCGCGTTGTGTTAGTAAGAAACAAGTTTAAAATGGTGATGACGATGATGAGTGTTTCTTATGTTCTTTTTTTAATCTTGATTTTTTGTTTTACTCCTCTTTCATCAAATTCTCGCTTCCTTCACTCATCTATCCTCCTGGGCTGTCTTCCATTCTCTTTTTACTCCGTCTGTTTTTCCTTTCTCGCAGTCGCCTCCCTCCCGTCTCTAGTATGCATTCCGGTTGCCTTCCCAGTGGTATCTCCACTCTCCTTTGTTGTGTATTTCCCTTTCTGCAACACCTGCATTTTCACTCTCTTCTGATGTTTCCTTCAGTTTCCTATTTGACAAGGGAAACAGTGAGAGATTTTGAAAGGTACGTGTTACGCGTTGGCCGTGGTGTGAAACTGCATATATTGGTCTGTAAACAGTCTTTAAATTCCATATATATTGGTCTGTAAACAGTCCTAAAAGTATAATGGCGATTACTGGTTGATGGAAGGAACAAACCCCCCGACCTCCATTAACGCAGGCAGTCCGGCCCAGTTTTACTTACACATTGCATTATATCCCGCTCCCTTACTCACCATTCACACACGCTTTTATACCCATGAACATCTTCCTATTTATATGATCTCCCCATTCAGTCGCTACCCCTACCAATCTTTCGGTTTCTAAATTATTTTTTTTTAGTTTACAAAATTATCCTTTTTCGTTTCTTAAGTTAGAGTTTTCCGTTTCCTCTGTTTCTGTTACATTCGGAATACGTTGTTTAGGATTGCCCATGATAAGTACTCCAAGGAAAATTCGTTTTCGCAGCGCATCACCGATACTAAACACCGCCTTCCCCCATGTGTTTCATCTTCGTCACATTATCTCTCACCTTCCTTTATCTTCCATAAGTTTTACTACTGTGTTCTCTCACTAACTTTGTAACCTAAAGTATTACTCCCGGCGTATCACGTGCCCCAAACGCGGGATTATCTGTGTTCTTAACCTCTTGAGCCTGACAACAATTTTTTAAAACTTTCATCGCGGTCTTCCAACAAATATAATTTCCATAGGGTAGATTTCGAATTTGGTGGGTATTATTATCGCCTTCATTAAGTTCTCCATTAGTAAGTAACGCTACAAATTTGATCAAAATTGTCAGTGCGTTACAGGAAATGATAAAGCAAGTACTTAATTATCAGACAGATGCACGCCATCACTATCCAAGTAAATTAAACGCTGGCTCAGTGGCGAGGCGTGGTGACGAAGCAGGGAACCAACCAGTGGACCGTGTGTTTACACGGGCTTGCCTCTTCAGCTTTACTGGTCAGTGTGAGGTACTCAACTTCACATATACAGTACACACTTCCTATCACGTCCTCGACCACTACCTACAGTCCCGCATTATATTCATGATATTTCCCAACCATCTTATTCAGTTCAGGGATATTTTATTAACTCTTTTAACTTTTAATATGAGAGGTCTTTCCTGGTTGACGATAATTATCTGGAGGTAGAAACTAATAAAGGTAAATAGACGTCGTCGGACTGAATTATTTTGGTAAATAATTGCAGTTTCTTCACCTCATATTCTCATTTCTGCACATAGCCTACCTAATCAACAATCACTGCCTTCTTTTCTTTCAGATAGCCTACATTCAGTGCATTCACCACAGCGCAGATGACATACTCTAGGACATTACATTTCCTCTGGGTGCACCAAGGAGCTTAGTCATATCAGTCATTCCTTTTCTTTCATTCCTGTAAGGGAATGGTAATGGACTGGATATTAGGTCACGACATTCATGGACGTGGAAGAAAATCTGACAAAAGATATTTTCTGGTCTGAGCATCAGCTGGTGGATATGGTTGTTGTGACATGTTTTGCTTTGAAGTCGTGTGTAGCTGAGCATATTTTCCTACGAATACAAGAAAAAGCATTTGGGATTTGTTGACCAGAATTCCTTCATCTTGCTTAGAGGAATAGAAAGGAAGTTGGAGTTATGCCCTTTAGGCTTGCCACGGCCAGCATAGGGGAGGAGGAGAAAGGGAGCTAAAAGGGACGGAGAGGAGGATGAATGTTGGAGGAAGAGGAGGAAATTTAATAACAATAAGGAAGGTTTTTTTCTTCTTCTTCTTTTACTGACACTGGTTAAGCAATGGTATATACTGTAAAAAAAAAAAAAAAAAAAAAAGGAATATCCCTGAAGTGGTGTTTCATATCGTTAAAGTAAATCCAGTACTACCCCTTGCAAGTTAGAGGAACTATAGGTTATGTTATTGCAGGCCCGTAATTTTAAAAAATTTTTTGGGGGGAGGGCCAAAGAAAATGTATATATCTCCGTACTACAGACTTAAAATTAAACCGAAACGCTTAAGTTTGCAGACCATCCGATATTTTTCAGTTTGATTCTATTTTAAAGGTTATGCTTAATGAGGCATGTATGTTTTGTGATGGAGTTGGGTGTTTAAAGAAAAGGCTTCACTTTCTGCCTATCTGAACTTTCAGCTCAAACTCTGGTTAAGTTTAAATATTGGGCCACTTTACATTTTTACTGCTCTACCCTTATCAAGATTGTTCCTACACACCTGCGGTAGGTTTTCAGGTAGAAATATACCGCCCTGCCTATGTTCATTTGGAAATGATAAAATAATCAAAACTTAAGTACTATTATGATTTAGGTTATGATAAATTTGGATCAACTTTAGAAACTTTCGATCAAACACGCGTAGGACTGTTTGAACGTTCATCAAAAGCACTCCAAGTGTTTCTTCCTTTTTATTTTCAAGTTCAGCCTTATAAACCCAACGTTGTTTTCTTTCATATTAAAGATCGCTCATCGTCCATAACATAATATGTATTTACCACACACACACACACACACACACACACACACACACACACACACACACACACACACACACACACACACACACACACACACACACACACACACACACACACACACACACACACACACACACAGTTGCATTCCATCATAAAAACCTTGATTTTAATGTATACAGATTCCAGCATACGATATGCACAGAAAATAAACATTTATTCAACATGTCAAACTTGACCAAACATGGCTTTTCTTCTCTCCGTCGTGTCAATAAACTCGTTCAGAACCGCCTTCAGATCAAGACTGTCAAGTCTTTTAGAATGAACACTCAGACAGAGCAGACTCATTGTGTGGTTTAGCCTGTTGTGGGTCACTGTTCTCCTCAAGGAAGTCTATCAATCTGTACATAGAGTTACGATAACAAAACACAAACATAATTATAAAGATAATAGTGAGAAAACTCACAGGCCAGAAGACAACAGAGAGTTATCGACAACGCTCGGAGAATGCGAACAGCATTGCCACCCAATGTAAATATTGAAAAACATCGTAACACTACCATGATGAGTCTCAAATAGTTGTGCCAACAAGATTTATGATAATATTCGGCATACAGTATCGTATTTTACTTACAAACTTGATCAGTTTGGTGAGTTGTTACTGAACCCTCAATCTTAGTTTAATAATTTTCAAATTAATATACAGAAAACACTGTGGGACTACAGCCCCACTAGCCCCCCAGAAATTATGGTCCTGTATTGTATTCCAGAATATTTAACCACAGGAGACCGACCATCGTCGTTGGTAGTATTACATAATCAACTACAGGGGCACTCAGTGGAGCGCATCTCCGACAAGAGCAACGTAATTTCAAAACACTATTTATGATGGGTTCGGTTTTGTCATCATTGATTAGGTTTCACAAAAAAAAAAAAAAAAATCAGATCCAGAATATGTAATACGATCCGGATCGGTTTCAAAAGTTAATCAGTTGTTCCCTGGGACATGGGCTATCTGCCCACCAAATTTAGCCCAGTTCTCTCTTCCAGTTTTTTAGTAATCCTGCTAACAGACATACAAACTAACAAACAGACATGGGTGACAACATGATCTTGTCGGAGAAAATAAACCCCCAGTCAACTGTGAAATATTCAAACCTTCATGTAATGATTCTTATTGTTCGGCTTCCCTCTAGTAATCATGAACTCTGCAAGTATATCATAGTCAGGTGATACGAGAGACGGAGTAAGGGAGCCATGTGAACGTGATGTGCCAGTGAGAGTACATGTGATGAAGGAAGAGTGCAGATAACAGCACTGATACAGACTAAAGCATTACTTCCCAGACGGTGCTAGTACATTGAACCGGAGGACATTTACACCTTCAACCTTTCCTTTATGACCTGCCAACCCCTTTCCCTTCCGTAACAATATAGTCCTATACCAGCGACGTGCCAATAGCTTCACAACACTCCAATCTCAGCAAACAGTAGCTCAGCTTCTGCTGTACCTATTGTACTCTTGCTATAAGATTACCTTAGACAACTGAATCAACCATTACCCCGCATCATTCCAGACAGATGTGGATTTCAAACGCATCCTTATATTTCCCCTCTTCAGTCAACCACTCCCACTGGAAAAACACACTTAAATTCTAGAACGTACTTTAAACACACGTCATCATTCGGAATTCCATGGCGAATCAACCACCCATTGACTTGGGAGTCTCACGTTGCAGTAGAGTGGTCAAGCGATGTCAGGCTACTGAATGTTTTTGTGTAGGCCATTAATTATTCTGATTTTCATTATAAGTACGTTACAAAAGAAAACAGGGTGATAGTTACTTAGGTACAATTTATTCAAGAGCACAAAATATCATCTCCAGTACTTAACAAATCCTTCTTCAGGTATTTGCCCTTCTGACTCCGAGGGCCAGAAGTGAAATTCCTAGACCTTTATCTTTTGTTGCTGAGGAGAGGAACAGGGCTGGTAGGCGAGCTTTAATCCATTGTGTTTTGATGCATTATACAAGTCGACTTCACAAAGGATCCACAGATTTCTAAACACTTCTGAGAGATTTTGTCTTTCCGTGCGAAGACGTATTTTATATTTAATGCTTGGTTCCTCATAACAATTTTATTCAGCTTTAGAGAAACTTTTCTTGCTCTAGGACTTAGAGCTTTCGTCGCCTGGTATAAAACGGTGGGCCATTATCACTTACTTTCGCCCATACTTAAACGTACTCATGATATTATTCACACCCACACCCACTCTCACTATCATCCACACTTACTCTTACATACTCTCGCTTACCCGCATTAACAGCTACACGTCCTCTAACCCACGTTCACATCTACATCCCCGCACCAAGTGCCCTATCCTATGATGCCTTGTCCTGTCTTTCCCTGCCCAGCCCTGCCCTACTTTAACCTGCCCTGCCCAGCTCTACCCTCCCTTGCAATACCTTGCCTTACCTAGCCCTACTCTACCACCTGCTCTACCTGACCTGTCCTCCCCTGCATTATTGATATCTGTTTCTTCCAGTCACTTTCCTGCCTTTCTCATTTATGTTTTTCCTTCCCTCTGCTTTCCCCCCCCCTCCTCTCACATTCCATTTAAGCTTCCAACAGTCGCATCGCCATTCTCATGCTGGCTTTGTATTAGATCCAATGCAGATGGTGGCTGAGGGGGAACGGGAGGCAGGGTGAGAGGAAGTGGGAGACAGGGTGAGAGGGATAGGGAGGCAGAGTGAGGTGATGAGGGGGCAGGGTGAGGGGGAATGGGAGGCAGGGTGAGGGGGAATGTGAGGCAGAGTGAGGGGGAATGGGAGGCAGGATGAGAGGGAGAGGGAGACAGGATGAGAGGGAGAGGGAGGCAGGGTGAAGGGAGAGGGGGGTCAAAATAATGTGATGAGGGGAACAAAGTGAGGGGGAGAAGAAGGCAGCGTAAGAAGGAGACGGAGACAGGATGCAGGGAAGAGGGAGGAAGGGAGATGAGGAGAGAGAGTCAGGGTTAAGAGGAAAGAGAGGCTGGGCGAGGAGTAAAGGGGAGCATGATGAAAGGGAGAGGGAGGGAGGAAAGAAGGGTAAGGGACGATAGGAGAGTGGGAGGGAGGGAGGAAGAGGGAGGGGGAGAGGAGGGGAAGGAGGGAGAAAAATGTTTTTAAGGTAGCCATATTGAGGAAGCAGGTATAGACAAGGAGGCTGCGTGATAACAAAGCAAGATGAGAGAGGCAGATTTTGACAGGCTTAACGGAGAGGTGTATACTGGGGATGGGAGGTTTTTACTAGACAGGTTGCTATTGTTGAGGCTGTGAATACACAGGCCCAAGAGGTTTGGTTGTGAGTCTGTTAAGAGGCTGTGGTGTGTCTGTTAAGAGGCTGTGGTGTGTGTCTGTTAAGAGGCTGTGGTGTGTGTCTGTTAAGAGGCTGTGGTGTGTCTGTTAAGTGGCTGTGGTGTGTGTCTGTTAAGAGGCTGTGGTGCGTCTGTTAAGAGGCTGTGGTGTGTGTCTGATAAGAGGCTGTGGTGTGAGTCGGTCAGGAGGCTGGTGTGAGTGTGTTAAGAGGCTGTGGTGTGAGTGTGTTAAGAGGCTGTGGTGTGAGTGTGTTAAGAGGCTGTGGTGTGAGTCTGTTAAGAGGCTGTGGTGTGAGTGTGTTAAGAGGTGTTAAGAGGCTGTGGTATGAGTCTGTTATGAGGCTGTGGTGTGAGTCATTAAGAGGCTGTGGTGTGAGTCTGTCAGAAGGCTGTGGTGTGAGTCTGTCAGGAGGCTGTAGTGTGAGTCTGTCAGGAGGCTGTGGTGTGAGTCTGTCAGGAGGCTGTAGTGTGAGTCTGTCAGGAGGCTGTGGTCTGAGTCTCCCAGCAACGTAAAGTGACTAATTTGTCAAGGCGCCTAAGGGGCAGTTACCTCCACCCCCCCCACACGCACGCCTTGCTGTTTCTTCACTCATTCCCTCTTTGCTTCTGCTTCCTGTGCCTCTTTTCTCACCTTCATCCTAATTTATTTTTATCTGATTACCATTTCTTGGTTTCATCATTTCTGCACTTCTCTGCCCCTTTCTCCCACCATATCCTATTTGCAACCTTTGTTCCCTCTTGCCCGTTTTCTTGTCTCTGTCATTTCCTTCCCTCTCTGCATCTTTTCTGACCCTGTCTCCCGTGCCCCCTCCCCCTTCCCTAACCAAACATTTGAACGCTTCCTCCTTTTCTGATAGTTCTTCCTGTCTCCACTTGTAATATCATCCCTGCCCTCCATCGCCACGGTTTGTGGCTGCTGTCTTAAATGACTGTTTCCTGTTCTATACACTTTCCCTTGCCCTCCACATAATCTTACCACTCCTCACCTAAATAATCCAATCACTCCCAGGTGTCTTTATCTCAGTTACCACACCAGACACTGACCTCATTACCGTCCCCAACCCCCCACACACATTTCCATTTTTTCTCACTCATTTTTTCATTACTCCACCCATATTACCTCGTGCATTTTATCCTTTCTCTCATCCCTCATCTCTTTGCGGATCCCTTTAATATTTGTTCCCTGCCTCATCTGTCTGGCTCACTCTTCAGCTTCCAGCCCTTCCGTCCTCCCTCTGCCATTTCTTGACGGCTCCATGATGGCTGGTAGCAGTTCACTCCCTCGTCTGTCATTTTGCTTCCTGCAGCCTCCATCTCCTCGCTCTCCCTTTCCCTCTTCTCTCACTCAGATGTCTGCCTCACGCGCTTCATTGCCATGTGCTTGATGTTCACACATTCGGTTCAGACAACTCTGGAATTTGTGCCTCATTGCTGGATGCTCAAGAGACATCTTCCCTGCTGTCTCACATCCTCAACCTCTTTTAAAATAGCTCACCTTGCGCCAAGAGAAATTATACCTATTGCTTTTTAAATGCAGTTACAGTATTTACATGGGTTATAGAAATAAGTAGTCAATTATACAGCCTTGGTGCAGGAAAAGAAAAGGTGCAGTTTTCAGAAGAACATCTTGCGCAGCTCTTGGCTCATATACTTGTATAGGATCATGGTAACTCCCAAATGCATATCTGTTTCTGCTTTCAAGAGAGATAAGGGCTCCCTCACAGCTTGTATTGCTCCATTTGGAATTTCAGCATGTGCTCTTTGAACCCTTCCTTCCAACACGTTCCAGGAGAGGGAAGTTTGTCTATTGGGATTACAGGAAACTGAATCAAGGTGAATATGAACAGTTATGGCAGAGTGGTTTGCGATTTGCGGAGAAATATTTGAACGTTGCATAAATTGAATACCTTATGAAATATGTAGATTAAGAAAAACTGGACTAAGGAAATCTTTTTAGATTAAGAGCTTAGACGAAGTTTAAGGTAAGGGGAGGCGTGGAAGACCAAGCTCACGTCCTTGTGCTGACATGCATTACAAACCTATGTCATAAGCTTTGAGGAAACAAAATCTTAACGAAAGAATATTGATGTATGAAATATTTCTGCAACGCGTATGGCAAGGCTTGCCGGTCGACGTAATACATCTACCTCAAAAGTGTTGGGCAAGTGAACTAAGATGAAGCACACTGTACACGTGTATTGTATTGTCTGTGGGATGCAGCAGTGAATGGCAATAGCTTGGAGGATGAGTCATTCATTTACGCTGTTTTGTCAAAATGTGATAATTTCTTTACGCTGTTTTGTTGATATTTTTTCTCTAATTTTATTATTATTTGAGTCGTGGAACCAATTCTGTTCAGATATTATGGTTGCTTCTCAGTATGAAATATGTTTTTCTAGATACCTTAATTTCAAACTTAGGTACCTTGCTTGCTTTTCATGATCTGTCCCCTTTATTCCATATCCTTTAGATGTCAGTGTTCTTTATAACTCGATCTTTAAACCTGCTTTGTACTGTACGTGGTTCTCTGCCACCTCTGTCATTTCACCTTCCCTTTGGTTTCCTTAAAACCACTTTTACATTGTTTATATATTCAGTCTTCTAAATTTGAACCCAACATTTTTCTTTGTGTCATGCTTCTTTAGTTTGACAGTCGGTGAACCTCTGACGCTGCTCTCCATAGGTTCCCTGCCTAACTTAATGGTGTGCAAGAATCCACTAAAACTTTGGAAGACCGCTTTCGGAACTTGTTTATAAACTCTCAGAGCCCGGTGCCTTCAGTCGATTTTTGTATTTTATCTACAGGGTCCCTCTACAGTTTCATACGGTCGCAAAATACCTATCGTCCTCAGTTTTTTCAGTATTATTATCGTTTCTCCAAGCGACTGAATTCATTCGCTGGTTTCAAGTTTGTTTTAATCTTCCAACCGCAGAATCACAGACAAACATAGGAGCTGCAATACATCTTCTAATACATTGCCAGCCCAATACTGACAGTGAGACATCTTCACTGCCTAGTGTGAGAGAGGCGTGACCAGTCAATGAGGGAGAGAGGAGAGATTTGCGAGAGTGTAAGGTTGAGATGAAAGAGGTGAGAGTGGCAGTGAGGAAGAGGAGAGATATGAGAGTGTGCAGGAGTGGTGTGGAGGAGGTGAGAGTGGCAGTGAGGAAGAGGAGAGATATGAGGGTGTGCAGGAGTGCCGGGGAAGTGAGAGTGCCAGTGAGGGAGTGAATGAAGATATAAGGTAGTTCAAGGGTGGGGTGGAAATGAGAATGGCAGTGAGAGAGTGAAGGGAGATATGAAGGAGTGCAAGGGTGTGGTGCAAGAAGTGAGAATGGCGTTGAGGGAGAGAGGGATGTGAGGGAGTGCAGAAGTGGGGTGGAGGTGTGAGTGGCAGTGAGGGAGTGAAGGGAGATATGAGGGAGTGCAAGGGTATGGTGGAGGATGTGAGAGTGACTTTGAAGGTGAGAGTAATAATAGTACAATGTTTACCTAAGCGTTGCATTATCTTACGGTAACCCTTATGGAAGTGGTACTACTGTCTTAACTGTTTACCTCTTGCTAACCTGTGTCTGTGCTGGTGTCACTACATAAGAAAGTAACTGAACTCTGTGATATGGGAGGAGAGCTGCTGGGGATGGCAGGAATGGTGTATAGGAAGGAACTACATAAGTAAAGTAGGATTTTGAGTATGGAGAAGAAGTGAGGATGTGAAAATATAGAATACGGTAGGCTAATGAAGGAAGCCAGAGGAGGGAGGCAAGCGAGTAGAATCGTGAGACAGACTGACACTGAATTAAAGTGACACATAAATGGAAGCCAGAGGCTTGGGATGAATGGGACAGGAGGTGTCCATGGTAAGGTCGTGGAGGACACCACGTCCCTCCTCCATCACGTTACATCGCACGTTGCTTGGTTTTTATAACCCAGTGTCACTTACTGAATTGGTTTGTTTTGTGCCGTAACACCATCTGTAGCCATGTGTGGTCAGACATCAACTGACTTCTTGGGTAAATATGGTTTTCGATTAAGGCAAGCCGAGCATATCCTTTGTCAGTTGGAATGGAAGATTGTGTGCCGTCATAAGTGGTAGAACAAATGATCCTGCGTTTGTGTCTGGCCTGGGTACAATAAAGGTTTCCCCACAAGCCGTGTGTCATTCCAGTTCACAACAAAGAGTAGTAGCAGAAGGAGGGAACGGGAGGAAGAAAAGGACAAAGGAAGGCAGCGAAATAGAGAGAGACAGAATGAGATAAAGGAAGGCAGAGGGAGAGAAGCGGAAGGGAGAGAGGAAAGGAGATTGTACTAATGCACACATTTTCTTAGTATTCTGGGCTGGGTATCCACAAAAATATTATGCACCCAAGCATATGCATATCATAAACTTGGCTTTCTTTTATATTTTCTGTATGGGGAAAAACAGAAGTGTGTTAAGCAGGAGGACTAAAGATTCGAGAGGAACTGGATTCAATGATCGACAGTTGTTCAGTGCGTGATATGCATTCATTATTTCTGTAGCTTGTTCGTAAAACCGATAAAGAGTATTGATATTCTGACTGAGTGTGACTGGTGGTTGTGTGGTGGCGATGAAGCCAGAGAGGAGGATTATTGCATGATGCTTTCCCCAAACTCAGTATCTGCCCAGTACCCATGCCTCCTGCCTTCGTAAAGCAAGCAAATGAATATGTGAGAATAATATGCCCTGAAACCTGAGACCGTGGTCCAGAGTGGAAATAGTTCGTATTTAAACCCTGGACCTCCTGAGAGAGATCAGTTCAGTTCTGACAAGAAACACTTCGGTATGTTAACGGTATCCAAATCTCCAGCAACCAGGTATTGTACACCTGCATATTTTTAATGAAATCTTGTGTTCCTTATATTGTCTGCAGTGTTTCTTTTTACACTACGACTGTCACCTTCACCCAAATCATCCTCACATACACTCTGATTTTCACACATACAGATGTCATCCACATCAGTCACCCACACTCTCACTTTCACCCGCACCTTTCACCCACAATCTCACTTCCATCCACATCACTGTCACCCACACCCGCACTTTCACCTACAACACTGTTAAAAACACCCTCACCTTCACCCATCCCACAGTCACCCACACCCTTATTTTCACTACCACCCTCACCTTCACTCACACCACTGTCACCCACACCTTCAATTCAGTTTATCCTTTTGTTAACAAAGTCTTTCGTTTGTCAGTAAATTTGCTCCTCCCTTTTTCAGATTAGCCTAATTGCTCTTAACCAGTATCCCCTCTCCCTGACTCACACCCGTCTTTCTCCTGTGTTCTCATTTCACCGTCACTCTCATGTCTCGTCCACCCCACATTTCCTTTCACCCCTTTCCCACACACTTCCTAACCTCCTGTGTTTCTCTTCCTTACTGTCTGTACTTTCATTGTTCTCCTCCTCCTCATTCCCTCTCTGCTTCCTTCTCCATTACCATTGCACCATCTCTTAGTTTTACCTATCTGTTTCTTCAACATTATCCTTAAAATACTTTCCCTTCCCTCCCTGTCCCTCTCTCCTGCCCTACCAAATTCCATACCTCTCTTTCTCTCCCATCGTACATCTGCCTTCCTACCTGGACTTCAACTCCCCTTCACAGTGTCAAGAGAGCTGAAAACCGGACCATTCTGTATCAAGGGTAAGAACTGTTGAAAGTAACGTGACATCATTAAGCGATGAAGCTGTGAGTGCTGGAGACGTTGAAAGTGATACCAACAAACACCACCCCACAGACCACAAGCAGAGAAGCAAATGAGTTTTAGTATGTGTGTGTGTGTGTGTGTGTGTGTGTGTGTGTGTGTGTGTGTGTGTGTGTGTGTTGGGGGAAGGGAAGGGTGGTAACAAGGGAATTATAAAATGGTGTGTGTGTGTGTTGGGGGGAGGGGAAGGGTGTGGATAGTGGATTTATAAAGAGGTGTGTATGTGTGTGTTGGGGGAGGGGAAAGGTGAGGTTAAGGGAATTATAGAGGTGTGTGTGTGTGTTGGTGGGAGGGGAAGGGTGGAAGGTGGTTATATTCTGCTGATATAACTGTCCATGTTAACCCCTGGACCGCTGTGGTCTCCACCGTGTAAGTCTTGGCTAGGTTTATCTATTGTCTGTACGGTATTGATAGTTTTATTTATCTTAGAAGACACCCCTTGTAGTTAGTGAATTGCAGGCGATTTCCATGACTCCCTTCAGTGCAGTAGCATTCCAGGTCGTTGTATTCTGTTTTTGCTGCTGCTTGGGGATTTCATTCAGCATAGGAGGCGCCTCTCGTATTGAAGAAGATAATGACTCCACTAAGCTTTTTCCTGCGATAACGTGTGTCTTCACAGTTTTCAGGAAAGGTAAAGTGAAATTTTGATTCAAGGAAATCACACCACACTCACTCACACCTCCCAGTGCCTCACCCACACCACTCACTGCCTCACCCACACCACTCACTGCCTCACCCACCACTCACTGCCTCACTCACACCACTCACTGCCTCACCCACACCACTCACTGCCTCACCCACGCCACTCACTGCCTCATGCACACAAATCACTGCCTCATCCATACCACTCACTGCCTCATCCATACCACTCACTGCCTCATCCACACCACTCACTACCTCATCCACACCACTCACTGCCTCATCCACACCACTCACTGCCTCATCCACACCACTCACTCCCTCACCCACACCACTCACTGCCTCACCCACACCTCTCACTGCCTCACCCACACCACTCACTGCCTCACCCACACCACTTACTGCCTCACCCACACCACTCACTGCCTCACCCACACCACTCACTGCCTCACCCACACTACTCCTTGCTTCACCCACACTACTTACTGCCCCACCCACACCACTCACTGCCTCACCCACACCACTCCTTGCTTCACCCACACCACTCCTTTTCTCAGTAGTATAAACCACTACTCCACCGGGACGTCATTATGAATACACTCGCTAAGGACTGGGTTTAATCCCTACTCTTCGGCTCTCTTTAGCTCAATAACACCGGGTGCAAACAAGGTATAAATAATAAGACAGTTCCAGATTTGACCTGGTGCATATGTGAAGTCCGGAGATTATTAGTTAACTCTGGCATTAGAGAGTTGGACAGAAAAGGTAAGAGTGTGCTACCAGATGGGTGCAACGTGTCCATCGTAATCGAGGAGGGATGCAGGCAAACGGTTCTGAAGAGCAGTGACCTTTGAAGTTGCGGCAGTAAAGGGATAAACATAAAACAATGCAACATATAAAAAGAAGACAAGGGAGTCACTAGGAGGAGGGAAGCTGATGAAAAGATGAGTCTTTGACTCCACTCTGTGTGAAAGAGTTGTATGTTAGGAAATCCTCTACACATGAGAGGTTTATTCCACACAGGGGCGAATAAAACCCCTGTACACAAAATAAACTCTTGTGCAGGGGTAAAGAAAGCAGGGAGTAGGCTTAGCACACTAGACCTCTTTGAAGCAGATTTTCCAGGGGAGGTAATGTGATCTTCTCAAGATAGGTCGTGAGGGAATGAAGCCTCCTAATTAATGAGATGATGCAGGATTGAGATGTATACTTTTGAATTTTGAAGGACGCTCTTGTAAAAGGTTTTGGCGGGTGGAAGGATGTAGGAACTGAATTTTTCACGCATTAAAACCAGCAAGGTTTCTTTTACCTCAATCAGATACATGAGCCAAGTCAGATATGAGGTGTGCCATAGCCTCATTTCGTGATTGTTGAAGCAAGTGCTGTGATGGATGCTGTGAGAAACTGATGGAACCATGAAGAGTGGTGTCAGCAGTGTATGAGTAGATAGGATCAGATGTGCTGCTTAAAAGGTCATTGATGAAAAGAAGGAAGAAAACCGGTGAGAGGGCAAAACTCTGAGGAAAACCACTACTTGTAAAGCTTTGAGAAAAGTGGCCGTCAACAACAGCAGCTGTAGAATGACCACAAAGGAAGCTGGAAATGAACGCACGGATAGAATGGAAACCATAAGAGGGCAGTTTGGAAATTAAAGATTTATGCCAGACTCAGGTCGTTGAGATATCAACTGTAATGGCAAAGCTTTTGCCGAAGTCCCAAAAGGAGGATGACCAGGATTCTAAACGGAAGTTGAGAAGATCGCCAGTGGAGCATCCCTGGCAGAACTCATACTTGTGTTGGGAAAGAAGTTTATAACAGAAAAGGTGTTTTGATAATTTTATTGAGAATATATTCAAAACCTTTGGCAACAGACGATGTTACAACAGTTGGGGATAGTTAGAGGGTTGGGAATGGTCACCCTTTTTAGGGACAGGCTGAATGAGGGCGAACTTTCAGAAAGAAGGAAAGATACAAGCCGGCAGACTTAGGAGAAAGAGTTTACGTTGGCAGGGGGTCAACACAGAAGCACAGGTCTTAAGAACAACAATAGGGACCCCATCAGCCCCATACACTTTACTTGTATTAAGGCTAGTGAGGACAGAAAGTACATCACTTGAAGAAATTTTAATGTCAGCCATGATTAAGTCCGAGGGGGTAGGAGATGAAGGAGCAGCACTAGATTCGTCCAAGGTGAAATTGGAGTTTAATGATTGGGCAAAGAGGTCTGCCTTGTAAGTAGAGGAAACAGCTACAGGGCCATCAGAGAGAAAAATAGGAGTTATGGAGGAGGAAGTAAAATTATTAGAAAATTATTTTTGGCAACATGCCAGTAGGTGAGGGAGGAATCTGAGTCAGATTTCAGAGCTATTAATGTGAAGGAAAATAGTCTACACAGAAACATAAAAGAGATGAGTGTAAGGGTTGGGTTTGCATATGTACCTACCTATTTACCTGTTATTTTCCAGCATCAAACATACGCCTGTTTGATTGTGTGGAATGTTGACCGAGGGCTGTGTGGATGACTGTCTACCACCGTATCCACAGTAAATTCTCTGGTGAACCACACTGCATTCTTTACAGTCCTGTCTTTCCTTCTACCCTAGAACAGTACTGTACACCTGGGTCTGTGAGACCCGGCATTTTTTCTCTGCTTTCTAGTTTAGCATCTTCTAGATGCCAGGGACCCCTGTCCTTCTCAATAGCTTCCTAGGTTTTGGTGCCCATGTTAAGGGTGGGTGTGTGGATTTCCAGCTCCCTCTGTTTCGTTGTATAACGCACCAAAGTTGCAATCATGTCTATGACACCCACATGTACTTGAGGATCTTGCGGATCTGGCTACACCATTTGGTCTATCCTCTCCACACTATGAAGACCTTTCATGCCCCAAGTTCAGACAGCAGAGCGAGCATCATTGTGTTATTTCATTACTTATGGGGTCCACGCAAACAAAAACTTTAATTTTTTATTAATTTTTTAAAAATTTGTTTAAAATACATAGAATGTTAATTTTAAGTTCATATTCATAAATTGATGAAAGATAGACCCGAAAAAGTTATGAAATGGTCAAGGATTTGATAATTGGAACACATTTTTTTTTTTTTTAATGTTTTATACCTGGATCTCACAGACCCAGGTGTACCTACGCCGTGTATCGAAACAAAGGTGTACAGTTCTAGGAGTATTACGAGAAGAGGGAGACCAAGGATGAGATGGAGGGATGGAGTGGAGAGAGATATAAGGAAGGAGGTTGTGAGTTGGAGGGAGGTCAGCCAAATGGCAGGGGACAGAGTGACGTGAAAGCTATTTGTTTGTGGCTTTCCCTTACAGGATTAAGGTGTGTTGCAGTAGATTAAGTTGTGTCATCATGTTCATCTAATTTAGGAATTCATGAAAAATGTTAATCAAATTATTGAAGATTATAAGTCAGGCACATCAAGTTCTGCTCCATATAAGAAAAAAGAATGTAGTGTTATAATGGAATATAGTGTAATAGTATCACATTTTATTTTATGCCACATATGTTTAGACATGTGGTACGTATCCATTGTCTAAGTCAGAACCTTGTTTTCGGGATGGTAACCATTGTTCTGTATACAATACCCATGGAAAACAATACTATTTCTTTTTATTTTCTACTTTCCTTCCCTCCCCCCTTTTTACATACATTCTTCACGTGCCTGTTCTCCCGTTTACCAGCCTCCACCTGCCACGGGCACAAGCCTGCAACACCACCACAAATTTCAAAGGCTCTAGACACAGTAAGGCGACGACATGAAGCAGATAACTTGGGGGGGGAGGGCATGAAAAGAACGGGGGTGATGAAAACAGAATATAAAAAGACAGCGGTAGAGTTGGTGAGGCTAGATAAAGAAGTGGAGGGTGAGAGGAGGAGTGGTAGGGGCTGGGGGAAACGGAGAGCAAGGTATGTAAGGATTGGGGGAGAGGGAGGGGGAAAGGAGCGAAGGGAGGAGGGGAAGGAAGTGGAGAGGGATGGGGAGTGGAAAGTATATTGGAACTATAAGGGGGGAAGGGGCGTTAGGTTGTGTTTGGGAGATTTCCAAGGGTAAGGGGAAAGGATGGTGTACAAGAAGGCAAAGGGAAGTTTTCCAGCAAGATAACCTTTCGGTATTTCCACAAATTTACCTGCCTCTCCTGACTCATGTTGCAGATGTATCTTATCTCTTAACATTGCCTAAAATAGCGTGGGCGCGTTCTTAACATTTTTCATCCCTTTTCTGCCTCACCTTACACGTAACATCCTGTTCTGCTTCACCTTATGCGTACCATCTTTTTCCTGCCTCTCCTTACTGATAACATCCTTTTACTGCCTCACGTGACACGTAATGTCCTTTTCCTGCCTCACCTTACATGTAACATCCTTTCCCTGCCTCTCCTGGCAAGTAACATCCTTTTCCTTCCTCGCCTTACATGTAACATGCTTTTCCTACCTCACCTCACACGTAACATCCACTTCTGCCTTACCCCACATGTAAGATCCCTTTTTTGCCTCGACTTTCACAACAAAGCCATTTCCTGCCTCACTTTGCTGTGTAGCCAACTCATCATGAAACAAATGCAACAGCCAATAATTTCAGAGAAAATATTCAACTTCGCAGGAGTATTTCAGGAAACAGTATGAATTACAGTTTTTATACATGGAATGTAGACGCTTCATAATAAGAAAAAATATACAGTACTGCTAAGAAAAATGCTTTAGAAACTGATACATTATTGCTTTGCTTCACTGAGTAAGAACAGGCTGTACTGAATCAGATGTTGTTGACTCCCTTTAAAGGTGATAGCCTGACGTCAGAGTAATATATTCCATGAATTTCTGGCAAAACTGAGAGTAAATAAGCAGTAATCTGCCGAGACACTGATGTGATAAACACACGCTCTCTCTTTCTCTCTCTCTCTCTCTCTCTCTCTCTCTCTCTCTCTCTTTCCTCTCCTCACTGCCACGTTACTCTGCTTCTCCTCACCTCTCCTCTTTTGTTTATTTTCTTTTATTTACCTGGCTTCTTCATGCTTGCACAGCACCTTTTCCTTTCCCCCATGTTTTATAACCCGGGAACTTTATATGGGAATTTAACCAAACCGATATTCGTTTAGATGATCATTCATGTAATATATGAGCATCATCCTTTACACCTCGTTATATTTTCTGTATTAGGTTACTTTCAGTTCCATTATATACCACTTATAAGCATACAACATCAGCCGTTTGGAGCCAGGTGCAGGGTAGCCCCATGTCCCCAGAAAGTATCATCACCTCTGTCCTCAGTTGGCCACCACACCACCGCGCTCTCTCATGGTATGAAGTGTTGTCAATTCACTTTACATATGTGGTTATATTTGGTTATGGCTGCCGTTAACAGCATTTACTTGCTGTTTTGGAGCAAAGTATGTGTCACATATATTCATGAACTCAGTTGCTGTTGTTATAATTACTTATTGTGGGATGTGGTTCATTATTATTACCGGGTGGCTTATCTGGTGTCCCATCACCATCACTACCCTTCTCTATTGTCTTTACAGTTCTTTACCCCCTCACCAGGTGCTGTAAACTTGGCGTTCAATTATGACACACTACATAGGTTCCAGCGTGAGGACCCCATATGGTCACAGGTCATATATTTTCTAGAGTCATGCGATGATTCTTCTCTGCCCAAGTTACCAGTTCCTGTATCTGATTTCTTCCTCAACAATGAATTGCTCTATAAAGACTCAGTACTGAAAGGTAACAACGTACCTCATCGCGAAGTTAAGCAACTAGTCATTCCAACAGACTTAATTCCTGCTGCCCATCATTTAATCCACGACACCCCTCATGCATCACACTCTGGCAAAGACAAGCTTACGGCAAGCACGTCTGTCATATTATTGGCCCACTATGCGAAAGGATATAGAAGCACACTGCGATGCATGTTTATCATGTGCCCGTCACAAGGGTACAACCAGTCAACCTGCTCCTATATTGCAGTACCCAGTACCATCAAAACCTTGGCAAACTGTCTCTCTCGATCTTCTGAAGCTGCCTTGTACAGAATCTGGCTTCGTTTATCTGTTAGTGGTAGTCGATCATTTCTCTAGATTTGTTATCTTAGTTCCATTGTGTGAAAAATCTGCTAACGCAGTAGCACATGCCTTTATTAATTCAGTAATTTGCCCTTTCACAACACCAGAAGTAATTTTAACTGATAACGGGTCAGAGTTCAATAATTCAGTACTGGAAGAAATTTGTCTTCGATACAGAATTAAGAAATGCAATATTGTGGCCCATCATCCAGCCTCGAATGGCCTAGTAGAGCGCCAAAATAGAGAGATATTGGAGAGTCTGTGTCACATAGTGGGAGATCAGACTTCCACCTGGGACGAGTGGATTCCGCAGGTAGCTGCTTCAATTAATTCATCCATCAATAAATCAATTGGAGAAACACCATTCTTCATCATATATGGCTTTGACAAAAGACTACCTTATTCACTGTCGCAATCCAAACCTGATCCGATCTACGACTACGATAACTATGTGTGAGTCAACCTGTCCAACTTCCAGAAAATTCATAAATATGTTCAGGATAATCTGGCCCTTACAATTGAGGAAATGGTACGTAACCAACATGCCGCTGCCACAGATGTTGCCATCCAAGTAGGTGACTTAGTTTTTGCCCTAGATCATGACAGAGAATCAAAATTAAACAGTAAATTCTTGGGTCCCTTCCGTGTCATAGCTCGTAAGGGTAATGAATTCAAATTAAGAGATCCGCACAAGGCAGAGACAACATGGGTGCATGCAGATCATCTCAAACATGCAACCAAACGCATAGTCTTGGAGGAGCCACTAAGAGAGACCACATTCCCACAACAAACTCCTACTCAGCCTTCTTCCTCTTCTCTAAGTCTTCCCTCTGACACTACTATTCAGCCTTCCTCTACTGTTAATAACTATCATGACAATTTGCGTTCTGCCACTCAGTCTCTTGAATAACGTTATCATCTCACACTGTCGTTACCATCTGTTAACATCACCTCTATCACATCATTTTATAGGAAAGATGCTGTGGGTCTACGTGCTGGCAGTACTGACTCTGGTTGGGTTTGGATCGGGTGAGGACGATGGTGCCGTACTGCCCGGGGCCTTAGTTGGCGCAGGAGGCGAGGTAATGGTGGTGAAAGATGTGGTCTCCTTGCGCTACGACCTAGAGCTGCTGGCCGTCGTGGCCATCGTCCTGCCTGACCTTGCACGTCAGCTTGACGACCTACAGGGACTCCTGTCAGATATTAAAAATCGACATCCCACTGACACATTTTTGTACCCTCTCTACCTACGCATCTGCTGGAAGGTAGATTATATTCGTTATCAGTTCAACCATCTTCAAGATTCCTTCCCTCACCAAACGCCTGTGGGTCGCTCACGAGTGAAACATGGACTTTTTAACCTTGGAGGAGAAATTCTGAGCGGATTATTTGGTGTAGCGACTACCTGTGAACTTTCTGGATTCAAAAAAGACTTATTTCAATTAGCAAATGCCCTTGAGTCACAAGACAAGGTGTTACGTGTTCAACATTCTATGCTACAAGAGATGACCCACCATTTAAATGATGTCACCAGTAATTTAAATAACTTCACATTTATTCTCAAGCGTGAAGTATCAAAGACAAATATTATTTCAAAGTTGATGTATGTTAAATTACATGTAGATAATTTGCAGGTTTCTCTGGACTCTCTTGTCTCCCAAGTTTCTAGCCTAATTCGTATTTTGGTCAATGCTGTTGATAGTCGTGTCACCCTTGATTTAGTGTCTCTTTCTGACCTTCGTTCTCCTTTGGAATAGGCTCACTCAACATTCGGCTTGTCTCCTATTATTCCATTATCCTCTTTAGAACACTACTACCCAATACTAGAGGCCACATTCCTTACTAAAGATATAATTGTTCATATTCCTTTTCGTTCTTCCATCATATTCGATCTCTTTCACATCATTCCTTTTCCCTTCTGGTACAATAATTCCCTGGTACAAGCCTCTGTCTCCTCAGAGTACTTTCTTCTCTCCCATGATCATCTCTATATTGCCTTCCTCTCCTCAAATGACCTCGGTAGATGTGCCTTTCTCACACCCAGCTCTCGAATTTGTGCTGCGTACCTCCTAACAATTTTTCATGGCAGCGTTGCTCCTTACGAATCTGCCTTAGTCCGTAACTTCTCAGTACAACCTGTCTGTACCTTTGTCCCCAAAAGCCAGGTACACCATGCTCATCTAACTCACATCAGCTATTTCTTCTTTAGTGTCTCAACTCCAGTCAGTCTTATTTGTCCAGGAACCCCTGTCCGTTCACTATCCGCAGTTGGTTTATATAAGGCCCCTGATTACTGTACCATAAAGTCTGAGTCTGTATTAGCCTATGCTACTCACTATCACTTCGCACTTCGCTCCCACAATTATGACATCTTCAAACCTATTAATACTACCTTTCATCTACCAACAGACAATCTTTCTATCACATCAGAGAACCTACGTATGTTGAAATTTCTTTGTATTCCCTCCGGTGGTCTTATGTTTTCTAGGGTTTATTGCAATTGTTTGGATCCTGTACTGTTGTCCCAAGCGAATGGACAAAAGGTTACATGAGATCCCTGTAGCAACAAGGTTAGTGCGACAACCAAAAGACCTAGAAAATGGTAGTCCTCAGTAAAACTCATTTTGTGATTACATATGTATATATTAAAACATCCATTTGTAAATTGACCAAACCTATATGTTTATTCTATAATCTTTCCAACATGGCCATGTACTGTAAATATATTAATCCCTTCTTACATCCAATTTTGTGAATTATGTAGTAATATCTCATTTATTATTATACTCCCATGTAGTCTCGGTCGACTGTATACTCAGACTGTAATGCCTCACCACTGTGTCAGGAGACACACTTTTTGATGAGGGGGAAAATTGTTTGTAACCATTTGTAAATATTATGTAGTGTGTAAATACCCCTGGGAGTAGGGTTTTTTTTTTCAAGAATACTCCCCCAGTATCCCTGCTTGTCGTAAAAGGCGACTAAAAGGGTTGGCGGAGGGTTAGTGCCCCTCCCCGGAAAACAACTAACTAAAAAAACAAACAATAAGCCTCGGACAAGGACTGACCAAACGATGACGACCAAGGACCGCACATAGGACATGGTTATCGGAACGTGGAATGTAAAGGGAGCGAATGATGAGGTGAAAGAGAGAGAGATTGTCCAGGTGCTTGAGGGTGCAAAAGTGGATGTATGTGGAATAACTGAAACAAAATGGGGAGGAGAAAGTGTGAAAGAATGGGAGTATGGATGGGGTATATGTGCAGGAGTAGGTGAGAATGAGAGGGCAAAGGAAGGAGTATGTATAGTTGTGAGTAAAAGATGGAAGAAGAGCATAAGACAGTATGGATCAGTTGGGTCAAGGATTGTGTGGGTAAAGTTGAAAGTTGGAATACAAATGTGGGTGATTGTGTGTGTGTATGAGGCAACGCAAGATCGTGCTAGAAGAGTGAGAGAAGAGTTCTGGACAAGTGTAGAAGTGTGCATGGAAAAGTTTGGAAGGAATGAGAGAGTGTTTTTGATCGGTGATATGAATGGTGAAGTTGGGAATGTGAAGGTGGATGGAATAGTTGGTGAGTGGGGTGTACCTGCTGAGATAGATGAGAATGGGAGTGCGTTAGTGGACATTTTTGCTGGGAGGGGGTTGGTGATAGCCAATACCCCCTTGAGGCGTAGGATGATCCACAGGTATACATGGCTAGTGATGAGAAGGGTGGATGGTGAACTGAATGAAAGGAAGGCAATGATTGATTATGTGTGTGTGGATGCAAAGATGTGTAATGGATGCAAGAGCTTATAGAGGTTGGGGGAGTGGACTTTCTGACCACTACTTGGTGGTGGCCAGAATTAGAATTCAAGTAAGATGGAGGAATAGAAGAAGGGAAAGACGAGAGGAAGGAGTAGTTGCAAGGAGAGTGGAAAGGTTACAGGAGGATGAGAAAAAGGCAGAGTATAAGAGAGAAATGGAGGAACGATTGGGCAAATATGAATTGGAGCAGATGGGAGACGTGGAAGGTGTGTGTAGGATATTTACAGAAGAAATATGTGCAGCATGTGATGTGGTGTGTGGAAGGAAGAGAAGACGGATGGGGGTGCAAGGAACAGCGTGGTGGACTGAAGAGGTGAGACAGGCTGTGGCACAAAAGAAGAAAGCATACAATGAATGGATGAGAAATAGGGGCGTGGAAGAAGTTGAGAGGTGGAAGAGAGAGTTATATGTAGAAAGAAAGAAAGAGAGGTGAAAAGATTAGTAAGAGAGAGTAAGAAGAGAGTGGATGAGGAATTTGGAAGGAATTTGAGTGTAAAGTGGAAGGACTTTAAGAAAATGTTCTGGAAAGAGGTGAAAAGAGTAAGACAGGGTGGAAGTGAAGTTAGCAGGGGAGAGAAAGAAAAATTGGTAGATTACTAGTGGAGAAGGGAGAAAAGGTGAGCAGATAGAGAGAACATTTTAAGGAATTGTTGAACATAGAGGATGGAAGTAATGCGAGTATAAGTGGCTGGGGAACGGCTGGGAGAAGGAGGGAGGTGAGAAGACAGGAAGAAATCAGTAGGATAGAAGTTGTGGAAGCAATGAAGAAAGTTAAATCGGGGAAAGCCCGAGGAATTGATGGAGTGTATGGTGAAGTGCTGAAGCGTGGGTTAGAGATGGTAGTAAAATGGATGTGGAGGATGTGCAGATTGGCCTGGGAGGAGGGTGGAGTCCCGGAGGATTGGAAGTCAGGTATAATCATTCCCTTGTGCAGGGGAGGGGGGGAAAAAGAAGTGTGTGGTAATCATAGGGGCGTTTGTCTTCTTAGTATAATAGGAAAAGTGTATGGTAGGATATTTATTGACAGGGTTGGAGAAGGAACAGAGAAATTAGTTGGAGAAGAACAGGGAGGCTTTAGGAAGGGAAGAGGTTGTGTAGATCAGATATTCATTCTTAGATCTTTAGTGGAAAAGTTTCTAGAGAGGGAAAGAAGTTGTATGCGGCTTTCATGGATTTGGAGAAAGCATATGACAGGGTGGATAGACAAGGATTGTGGAAAGTGTTAAGAATATATGGAGTAGATGGGATGTTGTTGAATGCTGTGAAGAGTATGTACGATGGTGCGAAGGCTGCAGTGCCTGTGGATGGTGAACTAAGTGAATTTTTCTCTTTGAAGGTTGGGATGAAACAGGGATGTGTCATGTCTCCATGGTTGTTCAATCTGTACATGGATGGGGTAATAAAAGAGGTACAAGGTAGGGTAGTGGATGTTGGAGTGGCCCTGGTGAGAGAGGATAGTGTTTGGAAACTCCCTGTACTGTTGTTTGCAGATGATACTCTGTTGTTGAGTGAAGACGAAGGGGAGCTGCAAGGCTTGGTTGATGAGTTTGGGAGAGTGTGTAAGAAACGGAATCTAAAGGTGAATGTAGGGAAGAGTAAAGTGGTGGTCTATGAGAGAGGTGAAGTCAGTGAATGTACAGCGAGGTTGGATGGTGAGGAATTGGAAAATGTGAGTACGTTTAAGTATTTGGGTAGTGTGATGAGTAAGGATGGAGGTTTGGAGGGTGAAGTTCTTGAAAGGGTACAGCAGGGTAGAAAGGTTGCTGGTTCTTTGAAAGCAGTGATAAGAAACAGGGAAGTGAGCATGGAAGTGAAAAAGTTACTACATGACAGTATTGTGATACCAACTCTAACGTATGGAAAAGAAGCTTGGACGTTGTTGGAAGGACACAAGTCAAGAGTGAGAGCAGTGGAAATGAGTTATTTAAGAGGAGCCTGTGGAGTCACATGGAGAGACAGGCTGACGAATGAGGATATAAAGGAGCGTTGTGGTGTGGATGTGGATGTGATAGGAAGCGTTATGAGGAACACACTGAGGTGGTTTGGCCATGTGGAGAGGATGGAGGGTGAAAGACTGACGAAGAGAGTGTATGTGAGTGAGGTGGAGGGGGGAAGAGGGAGGAGGAGGCCGAGGATGAGATGGAGGGATGGGGTGGAGAGGTATATGAGAGAGGGGGGTGTGAGTTGGGAGCAGGGCAGTGAAATGGCGGGGGACAGGGTGACTTGGAGGCGATTTGTTTGTGGCCACCCCAGACGGGATTGAGGCGTCTGGCAATAGATAGATAGATAGTAGTTGTAAGTACAGTAGAATCCAAGTAGGGCGTCATCGCCCAATGTTATGTCTATGAGCACTTATTTTATTGTGTCTACGCTTGAATGAATCACGACATCCTTGGTCGCACCACTGCTCTAGCCGGAGACAGCAGGCGAGCAGTAGCTGTCTGTAAGGGTCTGGGGTTGGTCGCGGGTGCTGTCAGGTGCTGCTGTACTAAGATTTAAGACGGTGTTTAATATATATATCATCAGAAAACTCGCCGAGTCTTTGCCTTCTCCTACGACTGGCGTCAAGGGGCACTAACAAGTATTAACAGTGCCCCATCACCACCACTACCCTTCCCTATTGTCTTTACAGTTCTTTACACCCCCTTCACCAGATGTCCCATCACCATCACCACCATTACCCTTCTCTGTTACCATTACCACGCGTCACCCCCTTAACGTCACCACTACAATCCATCATCCCCTTACCATCATCACCACTACCTTCCTCCATTACCATTAGCCTACTACTAATCATCCCCATATCATCACCACCATTACTTTCCTCTATGACCATTACGCCTCTTCACCCCCTCACCTGGTGCTCCATCACCACCACTTCCTCCATTTCCATTACTACTCATCATCCACTTAACCACCACCATTACCCTCCTCTGTTACCATTACCACTTATCGCCCCCTCACCATCACCACCACTATCCTCCTCAGTTACCATCACCACTCATCACCCCCTTGGGCCTACCATTACCACTACCCTTCTTTACTGCCATCACCACTCATTACCCCCTTGGGCCTATCATCACCACCACAACCCTTCTTTACTATCATTACCACTCATCACCCCCTTAGGCCTACCAGCACCACCACTACCCTTCTTTGCTACCATTACCACTCATCACCCCCAGATTCCCGGTGCAGCAGCCATGGCAGCAACATCTCCGTCCTCTTCACCTGCTCCTGCCTTCGACCCGTCGAGGGGGGCAACACCTGCAGGTTCCCAGCCACCACGGGCCCACACCACCTCCGGCACCGTGAAGTGGTACAACGCTAGGGCGGGGTACTGGTTCATTCGGCGCCTGGACACCGGCGCCGATGTATTCGTGCACCGCCTGGGGATCGATTGTACCAATTCACGGGGCCGGAAACGCCCGTTACGAGAGGGTGAGGCTGTTGTGTTCGACCTCCTACAGGCACCAAATGGTCCCAAAGCCTTGCACGTTACCGGACCGAGAGATGCAGCTGTGCAGGGCTCTGCTCATGCACGGCGGCGCCTCTCGGCTCGGGATCGTCAGCCCAGGGATCTCCGGTGCACTGGGGAGATGGACACAATAGTCACCATGTGTATAGCGATGGCACGAGCTGTTTGCGGCGGTGACAAGGTGGTGATGCTCGTTCTTCGCCCACAGTTTTTCGAGAAGAACAGGCTTCCGCACATTGTCATCCTGCAGTGCTTTGCCAGCAATACACATGCTGCCCCTCGTCAGGAGCGCCGAGTTCCGAAGCTGCAGCCTCCCAGACCCCGCACAACACTGTGGATCAGGCTGCAGCTCGTCGCTCCCCTGAACAGGGCAACTGCTGCCACCGCCACCACCACCACTGCACCTCCTGCTGAGCCTGCTCAGCCAGCTCCCACCGATGATCCCCGCCACTCGCCATCAGTAGCCGAGGAAATGGCTCCTTCTCCCGTCCCCTCCATCGACAGAGAAGAAGAGGACCTTCCGCCCTCGACTCCACCACCTGCTACTGATGGCAAGCAGAAGAAGAAGAAGAAAAAGAAGGGGAAGAAAGACAGGCCTCCACCACCACCTGACGACATGGAGATAGAACATCCTGTATCTCCAACGCCCCCTGCCGAGATCGACGCTGCGAGCACGTCACCTCCCACCATCGCCGACTTTGACTGGAGCAAGCTTGACACCGAACAACTGGTCAACAACATCGTAAAGAAAATCAAGCTAATGAGAAACTTGGAGCTGTACGACGGCCTCAAGTAGCTCCCCCTAATCATCTAAACAACTACCAGAAGCCTTCTAGCTCATGCTAGTCCTCCTCAATTCATCAGCTTCGCCTCTGGCGGGCCCACAGGCCCGGTCCTCCTACGGGAGGAAAATCTACAACAACAACAACAACAACAACAACATCACCCCATTACCATCACCACCACTACCTGCCTCTTTATCATTACCACTTATCACCCCCTAGCCATCACCACCACTACCCTCCCTCCTCTAGAGTACTTTCATTACCACTCATCACCCCCTTGCCATCACCACCGCTACCATCCTCCTCTATCATTACCACTCATCACCCCCTTACCATCACCACAACCACCCTCGTCTATTACCATTACCATTCCTCATCCCCTTACCGTCACCGACACTACCCTCCTCTACTAGAACTACCATTCATCACCCCCTTACCCTCACCACCATTACCCTGTTCTACTATCATTACCGCTCATCACTCCCTTACCATCACTGCCACTACCCTCCTCTATTACCAACCATGTTCGCAGATACCACCTGATTACTTTTTCGACGCTACCAAACTCACCACTAACTTTTGTTTTCGCTATCTTTTTTGTTACCAGTCATCTTCATCATTCTTCCCTTCCACCAACACTCTCACCAACAACACAACCACCACACAGCCGCCGCGACCCCAATCACCATCAACACCACCACTGCACAGCCTCATTCACACCTATCACCACCAACACCAGCACCTTCCTATCCCCACCACACCAGCACTTATGCACGTGTACAGATAAATGAGAAGCCATGTCATAAAATTCCTCAGCCCATTTGCATTTGAAATAAGCCAAGTGTAATTACATTCTGCACTTACAATGCATAAATAATGGTGGATGGTGGCGTGATGGTGGATTGTGTGTCTGTGGCTGACTCAGACTGAAGTACTTGCTGATTTTGTGCAGGAACGCAACATTGGAGAAGGATAAAAATGGGTGTGAGGAAACAGTCATCAGAATTCTCACTGATGAGGTAGTGAGTGTCCCCAGGCGGTGATGGTGAGAGTGGCAGGCGATAATGAGGCGTCGTCCATTAACGTCATTTTATTATTTTAGATCTTGATAAACTTAAATGCCAGTTCATCACTACTGGCTGCTACATTTGTGTTCATCGCCACTACTGGCTCATGCTTCCTTTGCATTTCTTCTTATAAAAAAATGATCAAGAGACACTAAGCTCTTGCTAGTGACATTAAAGGTGTCCGTGTTAGTACGGTACTTTGGTCTCCCTGCAGCCTTCTCCTCCTCTCTACAAATAGGCTGTCATCTCCATTCCCTGTCTGCCTCTTCTCTACAACTTAGATTTTTTTCTCTCCTTCCTTTCGCCACAAACAGCCGTCTATTCACTCCTGTCCTGGTCTTCCTGCTCCCATTTCCCTTCACTTCACGTACATCCTATCCTTCTTGGGCATCTTCTTTATTAACTCCTCCACTCCTGTCTCTTCCTTCCCTCTCTCCACACACACACTGTTTCCCTCTCCTACCTCTCTCCTTCCATTTCCATTCACTGAGACTCCTTTACAACCACTTATTCTCTTCAAGACGTCGACGCTCCATCATTCTTTTTTAAAACTGGTTTATAAACTATGCATTTATCTTTTTAAATGCCACTTCCCTGCCTTGTTCCTCCCTTCACTTCCCCTTTCATTTTTCTTTTTCTTTTTTGCCACTCCTACAACCCCTCAGTCCTTCTTTTTTCCATCTTATGGCATTTTCTCCCGCTCCTACCAGACCATCGTTTCAAACTCTCCATAATCTCTTGATTATTCATCTTGCAGCCACTCTTAAACATTCTTCCTTCCTACAGCTTACTTGCAAGCGAACCACATCCTTCCGTGCTTCCTGATGTTGGCAGGACTGAATGTAATGCTGGTGAAGGAAGGCTATGTGGGTGGGGGCAGATCAGATCAAAGGGTGATAGCAGTGGAGAAGGGATGTGTGGATTGGACAGGGTGAACTTGGCAAGACAGAGGGTAAGGGTGGTGATGGTGGAATGTGTGGGTGGGGAAACATCTTCACT
The DNA here is from genome assembly GCF_032717465.1 of Coenobita brevimanus. Taxonomy (NCBI): domain Eukaryota; kingdom Metazoa; phylum Arthropoda; class Malacostraca; order Decapoda; family Coenobitidae; genus Coenobita; species Coenobita brevimanus. The sequence continues at coordinate 24,676,863 of NC_137026.1, forward strand.
AAAGTTCACTTTTACCGTATAAACTCTGTTATCCCCCCCCACACACACACACAGTCTCACCACCATCACCCTTCGCCCCTCACTGATGCTCTCACTCAGTCCACTTCCATTCGCTAGCTCTTCATATTGCAACCTGTCCTTCACGATCCCCATCATTTGTAGCTTCATTTCTCATTTTCCTCAGTATCGATGCCTCCCTCACCTCTGTCCCTTGTCTGTATTAAACATGTGATTTCATCATATTACCTCTGACTGTAGTCGCCAAGGACTGGTGGCAGGGTTAATAAGGGGTGGTGAACCTGAGAATGGACAGATATGGAAGACCTTCTTGCGTTCCTTTCATCTTTAACCTTACCAGTACGACGACATTCTTCTAATTGATTTCCACTACATTATGATTTTGTTATTGCTTTTGAGAAGTAGCTTTAAGTGAAAGGGTAAATAGAGTTTGTTTATGCCCTTTGCTAATACAGGTCTTCCATGCACTGAATAAAATTGTCCTGCAATAACTACAGTAATTTATTAAAGTCGTCATTTACCGAAGGGATTCAACTTCTGTATTATCCTTTGATCCTTCACCAGGTATTCCTTCGTTCTTATACCAGTTATACTTCTTCCAGTTACTCATCTTCCACTCTTCCATCTTCTATCCCCCTCCCACAGCTCCATAACTTCTGAAATTTCCAGCACATGTCTCACCCTCTTTCATCCACTTAACCTCTAGTCCATCCTACCCCATTCAAGCCCACCTTGTTCCCATTCCACCTCGATTGCAGCCCACTTCACTCCCACCTCGCCTCATTTCTTATCACGTCATTCCCTTACTGGAAGTCTTCAGGCCTCTATGTCCTCGTTCCGCCCAATTTTTCCACAAGTGCCTCAGGAATGGAGTCCCTCCCAGAATCATTACAGTCAGTCACGGCGAAGGCCAAAGAGTGACGCCACCCTGCGTATCCTAAAGAGAGCGGGTTATCTCCTGAGATTAGTTCTATAGTAATGAACGTGAGGATGAGTGTACAAAAACTTGAGGGAGGGAGGTGAAGGCGGTGGCCTGTGTGTTGTAGTTGGTGATGATGTATAGTGATACTGGTGAGTGTAACCCGCCTGGAGGGAGGGAGGTGAAGGGGTGGCCTCAGACCCACCATTCTGCCTCAGTCCTGCCACTTCCATCTATTGTCTTCCACCACCACGTCCCGCCACACCAACCACCTTTCATCTCTTACACACACCATTGTTTGGATTTTTTTGCCCAAATACCTTACTGGAAACTGGTTGTGCCCTTTCAGGGACACACCACAATCTTCACGGTGACTAGCTGGTGTAATAGGAAAATGCGCGCGCGCGCGCACACACACACACACACACACACACACACACACACACACACACACACACACACACACACACACACACACACACACACACACACACACACACACACACACACACACACACACACACACACACACACACACACACACACACACACACACACACACACACACACACACACACACACACACACACACATCTTCCCTTCTTCTAGACGACCCACTCATCGTTATTTTTTCTTGAGTCTTCTCATTTTTTTCCCTCCATTTTTTCAGTTCTCCTTTCAGCTCTCTTCCCCTCTCCTTATTTATTCTTTCCTCCTTCCTGTCAGTTCACACCCGATGTCTTTGTGCCTCTCTGGTGGCATCTCCTTTTCCCCCTCCTTTTTACCCTTCTTCCTCTCTGCCATCTCCTGCTCCCCTGTACTCGTCTCCCACATCTCCCCTCCTCCCTTCTGCCTCATTTGCCTTCTCTTGCTGCCTATCCCGCGTCTCACTTATCTTTCCTCCTTCCTAATCAATACCCAAATAAAAATCATATGAGAATTTGGTAATCAAACGTGGCCACCACCACTCCATTACATAACAACTCTCGTATTAGTAATGTAACATGATCACTTGTATCCCTGGTTAAACATTCCTTTTTTACTAACGTCAAAAATTTCTGATGACTGAGTGACAATGTTAGCGTTTTGTTACTGTCGGAAATAGGAGATTCCATTTATGTACAGTATATCCGTGACCCACCTCTTTGTGTTGTACTCGCAGTTCCACGAGGCGAAGTTGTGTGTGTGTGTGTGTGTGTGTGTGTGTGTGTGTGTGTGTGTGTGAGAGAGAGAGAGATGGGGGTGTAATCACAAACTTCACTGCTGCAAGTTTTCCCACTCTGTCATCGTTTTTATCCGCTTTTAACTTCCGGCATGCTCTCTCTCTTCCTCAATTTGAACAGCTGTGGAACCGTTATCCTTTGTCTGTATTTCCTACTGTCCACGACCTCCACTCTTTCAAACGCAGTGTGTCGAGGCGTCTTGACATGAACGGATCTTGAATTTGGCTGTCTGTTACCTTGTTTTTGTTTTTTCTTGGAGGGAACAGTTTTTTGGCCTTCTCTCCATTGGTTCCTTCTTTCTTGCGAAAAAAAAAAGATACCGTATATAGTTGTGACGTCCCCTTTGACTGTCTTTATTTCCTCTAGAACAGTTACCTCCAGCAGCAGATATCGTTTGTTCCATATTTTCCAGGATTTTTTCATCTCCTTCTAGCTTCCTTTGATGACATAACAGTTGACTTCTTTCCCCATATTAAAATTGTTCTCGGGAGTCCAGTATCTCTTATGCCCTCCCCAGAACTTTCCGTATTTGTCATTTGTCTTTCATTTTTATACACTGTAGTCTGTTCTTGCGTTCTTCCACTGCATTTTAACATTTTTTTTAAACAACAGAACAGAAGAAGGAAAAACAAATGAATAAGATAATAATCCATATACCAGATTACTGGCATCCTCCATTCATAAAAAATCTGTAGCAGTTGGACTTGAATAGCTGTAGGTTGAAGTTTAGGGGGAAACAACTTAGGAAGCGAGTTCCAAAGAAATGCAATTCGGGGAATAAAAGATTTCTGATAGGCTGAACTTCTGCAATAAGGTAGTGTGACATTCCAGTCCTGAGCGCTACCAGATGCCCGTGTAGCACAGGGGAAGGCTTGGAGAGGTGGCACAATGGATACAACTTCGTCTGAGCATTTGCCATTAAAGTATCTGTAAAACAATGCAAGGGAGGCAACATTCCTTGTTACCTGTAGGGGAGGTAGTTTCTTTGTAATAGCAGGGTTACTAATAATTCTAACAGCTTTGTTCTGAATTTTGTCTAGTTGGTTTAGTGCAACCTCTCCACATCCACTCCACAAGGGTGAGCAATGTTCCAGCTGAGAACGCATGTGTCACTTATAAACTATAGCCACCTGGGTTTGTCTCATGGTAATATCATTTCATACTGGCCTTGCAGGAGGGCCTTACAACCCCGGCTCTGAAATTGCTTGGCTGAACCTGATGCAGTGGAGGAATGTGTGTGTGTGTGTGTGTGTGTGTGTGTGTGTGTGTGTGTGTGTGTGTGTGTGTGTGTGTGTGTGTGTGTGTGTGTTTATTTTCCCTGAAGCTATCTGGGTAGTTGCTGAGACTATATGAATCTAATTTAGATACAGCTCCAGCTGACTTTGAAGGTAAGGAGTCTGTGGACTCTAAGGCAAGGGTGGAGAGAGTGAGGGCTGGGGGGAGTGAAAGGCAAGAGTGGAGGGAGGAAGGACTGAGTTGATAAAGATGGCAATTGACTGTACTTGGGATAGGAAGATGTTGCACACTACTTTCCACCAAACGTCCCCAGGATCTAGAATCCCATTCAACCTCGTAAAACATTCATGAAATATTCCTCAGGCTCCTCACCCCTCATAACCTCCCCTCTCACTGCACCATACTGCACCGTTACCATGCCTCTTTTGCTCTACAGTACCTCACCTCTCATCCTTACCTTCCGTTTCATTGCACTAACCTGCACTGCACAGTTTCATCATCCTCATGCCTCTCTCCCTCTGCCTTCCTTCCCCATCCTTCCGTATCCAATCTCACTGTATCAGCCAACACCGTAGCACCGTCACCATACCTCTCCCCCACTGTCCTTCCTCCCTCCCCTTCCCTGCTTGCCTCCCCTCTCACTGCAAAAACCTGCACCGTAGCACTGCCACCATGTTTCTCTCTCCCTCTGCCCCCCCCTCCCCACCCCTCCTTACCTCCCTTCTCACTGCACCAGCCCGCGCCGCAGCACCGTCATAACAGAGTATTCCTTTCTTCAAATTCCACTAGCATTTTATATCTGGCATCTTGACTACCCATAACAAAATATCATTCAGCAGTCACACTGGTTTTTTCGTAACTACTTTTGCATCAGAGTCACTCATCACAAAAATTTTCAGGTTTTCAGCTCCATCAATGATATAACATTAAAGAGAAGGAAAGGAGCCTGGGTGAACAACAGGAAATAATGGAACATAAGAGATGGGCAAAGAGAGGATATGAGGAATTAGATATGGATGGTGCGGGAAGAAGAAATTTTAGTAGCAATCCCTGCCGGCCCCAGAAAATAACATCCGAGCTTTGACATAATTATTAGGTATTTTTTCCAGGAATGCCACAACCAGATATAATAATGTGGAAGGTGATTCCAAGAAAAGGTTGAACTGATATTCATTGTCATAGATTTTACTGCAAGTGAGACAATAATTGTTTTTGCATCTCGCCTCAGCTGTCACATTACCGTATTGCCTCTACTTCATCATACTAGTTCACCATGAGTCAAATATAGCATCTTCAGAGGAGTCAAGGGTAATAGTTCGGCGTCTGTTTTCGGCTCCTTAGTCGCACTGGTTGCTGCCGAAGGCATGACATGGTCCTGTACTAAAAGGCCAGCAAACAACTGGTCTATTGCCCTCTAATGACCCAAGCTAGCGATTTGCAGCCACGTCCACGAATTGTCACCGTCTCCCAATCCTGGCACCATAGATCTTTTTTATTTTGGTGAAGGGATGACATGGGAGGTGAATATGGCAGTGGGCTTTCACAATGACTGGATTTGGTGTGATGGTGAGGTTGTGCAGTCCATACCACCACATGACAGTCATTCTTAGTCTGTGATGGTGGCATGAAGATTCACGATGACCATCTACTGACCAGGGTTGCAGGAGTCTGTCAGGAGATCTGTCTGTCGAACCCCACCCTTCGTGGGACTGCACTCACGGATTTTTTGTTTGGGGTTTACTTCCATAGTCTTAATTCATCCAAGTGTAATTCACAAGGCATGTAGCTTGGGAACACTAAGTTTGACCACTCTCCAGTGGTCACTCCAGCATGGGTATCCCTGTCCTCCTGCTGAGTTCAGGGGATCTTCCCCTGCTGGTATGGACCACCAGATTTATGGGGTATGCAAGCCCCGACCTTGACAGGATGGTTCCCGTGGGGGAGGACGTTCCACAGACACACACATGCACACAAACACAAAAAAATAATAGTGTATATGATACACATATCCCCATCAGTATAGTAACATAACTTCCATTATGTCTCCGCCCACCTATGATGGAGTGACTGGTGTGACCATATGTCCGTGTGTGGGTCCATGCGTCCATAACGATTTTGTGGGCGCAGTATCTCCTGAACCCATTGACGGATTTCCTTTAAAGTTCTGTCAGTGGTGCGGTATGAGGAGATGACCAAATTACTTCAGCAAGGTCAAGGGTTCAAAGGTCAAGGTCATATGAGGTCTACTTAGTTTTCCATGTGGTCGTGGTATCTCCTGAATCCCATGACGAATTTCAACCAACATTCGTCAGTTATACAGCATGAAGGGAGGATGGATTGATTAGGTTAGTAAGATCAAGCAGTCAGAGTCAATGTCATATGGGTTTCGGCGCAATATATCCTGAACCCCTTGACGAATTTCTACCAAACTTTTGTCAGTGATACAGTATGAGCGGTCAGTGAACTGATTAGGTCAGCAAGACCAAGATCGTATGGGTGTGAGCGCAGTATCTCCTTAACCCCGCCAACAGATTTCACCCAGATTTTTGTCGGTGATACAGTATGAAAGGCCAATGAACAGATTAGGTGAGCAAGGTCAAGGAGTCAAAGGTCAAGGTCTTCTGGGGCACACTTAGTTTATCTTTAGTCCCATTCCAGCCCACAATGAACCCTGTCTTGGAGGTTGTATGACGAGTGCATGCGCCAGGCATGGCGGAGGCATACCGAGCGATTATCACATTGTGCCGACAGCTATGGGCTCGAGTTCTTGGCGTTTCATTTTATTTTTGCCACCGTAAGATGAGTTTTTAAGCTTATGAAATACTTCTTGATTTACTAAACCATTCAAGACCTGGTCATCACTGTCTTGAGCCAGGCCACTGTAGGAGAGAAGCTTCTCACTTATTCCATCATTCTGATTTCCATACGTATTCCTCAAGTCAGGAAGTGAGTTTGATCACCATCCTTCTTAACAGCTTTTCATTGACCTATAGGCCTCCACCACCACCACCACCACCACAGCCGACATGAGAAAGCAGATTGGCGGAATGGCTAGTGAGAGATGCAAGGGAAGATAATGGTGACTGTCAGGATGCAGGGCAGGGCAGGGCAGGCACAGAGAGGCAGGCATCCTCCGTGTTAGTGTTCTTGTTCATTTTTTGGTCTTCCTTCTTTACTTCCTTCCTTTCTTCTTTCCTTCTTCCTCCGTCTGTGCTTCACAGTCCATTCTTGTACTCCATATTTCCTCATGCTCCACTTAATCGCACTCTTCATCTCCTTTTTCGTTTTTTTTTGGGAGGATGAACGACGGAAAAGGGAACCAGAAAGGAGTAATGGGAGGTATGGTGGGGCCTGAAGGAAAGGGTGAAGGATAAAGAAAAGAGTGATGAATAAAACGAAGGATGAGGAATGGAGAAAAGAGTGGAATGAAGGGAAGGTGAGTTATGAAGAGAAGGATGAGAGATAAAGAGAAGGATGAGAGATAAAGAGAAGGATGGGGGATGAAAGGAAGGTAATGGATTAAGGGAAGGCTAAGTGATGATGAGATGAATGAGGGAGGAAAAGAAAGGTAATGATGACAGGAGTAGGGAGGCAGAGTTAACTGAACTCACCTGTAATGAATGTTTCTTAACTATTACATCAGCCAACCCTTCTCCTTCACTCTTCCTTCCTCATTTCCTTCTTAACTTCGTCATATCGCACTTTCCTCTCAGCTTTACTCCCCCACGTCACACTTGTATTTTTCCTTCACTTCTTCGCCACACCCTGACCTTCTTCCTTCAAACACACTTCATTCTTTCCTTCCTACCCCACAGTTACATCACCCTCTCCTTCTTCCTTCACCATTACATCACTCTTCGTTCACAGTCACACTTGCCCTGAGATAAGTTGTAGTGAGTAGTGCAAGAATAAAGACAGCACTGCAGTATCAAGCACGGTAATGTGTAATAATTGATATCATCTCATTGTATGTCCCATTTCACTCACTGTTATAACTCCCTTCCATAATGGCAAGTACTGAAGTAAACCTCTGCAGATATTATGTGGAAATTAATAATATTTCTTTTGTTTTTAACTCGTTTACATCTAAACGTCTTCACCATTATGGAGTCATTTGAAATTTTCCGGACGGCTGGTTTCACCCCCTCCCCACCTCTCCTTATTATTTATTGTTCACACCATGAATGTAAAGGGTTATCAACCACGTAATGCTATATTCAAGCCTGTCATTCAAATTTTAACAATGTTGTTGCTGCTTTCGATACATATTCACTTAATATTTGAATGTTTTATTTTTCTGATAATTTCCCATCCTTTAATGTTGTAGTCTTATGTGCAGAACGTATTAGTAATTATATAATGTTCTAATATTTGTCTTATTTCCTCAGCAACAGATTACTTTCATTGTGAGATTCCTCTGACTCTTTTCATGTATTAAAAAACCGACTGTGTTGAGGAAGGTCAGGCCTGTGGCACTGAAACTGTATTTACCAAATGTACACTCATGCAGGCTGTATATCTACACATCTGCAGACACACTGATGGTAGTATACACATTGTCATACAGGTTACATGTATAAAGCCTCCTCCTCCTCTCCTTATCCGTTGCTTTTTCCTCTTTTGTTTCACCATTTTTCTTTTTTATGTCTCTTCCCACCCATCATCATTCTCTCTCTCTCTCTCTCTCTCTCTCTCTCTCTCTCTCTCTCTGCAATTGTTCATTCTTCTCTTGACAAAACCAACTCTTCCCAGTGTCAGCTGAATTGGAAATCGAAAATAAAAAGTTTTTCTTCCCATTGTCGAGTCTGTTTTCATTCAAACATTTTTTTTTCCCTTAGGTTCACTACTTCCTCCTCTTCCACCTCCTACCTACTTCTCCTCGACGTCCCATAAATGGACTGCATATGATCCTGACTCTTCAGAAATATATAAATGTTATTGCCGGGGTACCTGTCACTAAAGTTAAAGTTGACGATTGTGATAAGACAAGGCGTAGTGAACTGATCTCTAATCCTCCCCCCTCTCCTGTCTTCTTCCCTCCATCTCCCCCTCCCATGTTTGCAAGCGTGAGAAGAGTCTCAGTTTTCATATATGCAAAATTTCTCTCTCTTGGCCACAAGTCTTGGTACATGTCAGTATTATCCCTATGAATCGTCTCAATTATTGTGCCTGTGCTTCATCTCAAGTATTATCCCTGTGCATCATCTCAAGTATTATCCCTGTGCTTCATCTCAAATATTATCCCTGTGCTCCATCTCAAGTGTTATCTCTGTGCTTCATCATAAGAGTTATCCCTGTGCTTCATCTCAAGTGTTATCCCTGTGCTCCATTTCAAGTGTTTTCCCTGTGCTCCATTTCAAGTGTTATCCCTGTGCTTCATCTGAAGTGTTATCCCTGTCCTCCATCTCAAGTGTTATCTCTGCGCTTCATCTCAAGTGTTATCCCTGTGCTCCATCTCAAGTGTTATCCCTGAACTTCAAATCAAGTGTTATCCCTGTGCTTCATCTCAAGTGTTATCCTTGTGCTTCATCTCAAGTGTTATCCCTGTACTCCATCTCAAGTGTTATCCCTGTGCTTCATTTCAAGTGTTATCCCTGTGCTTCGTCTCAAGTGTTATCCCTGTGCTTCATCTCAAGTGTCATCTCATGTCACCCCAATGAGTTCTCTTAGTATTCATTCTGGCACACACGACTTGACAGTTTCTCTTCTCATCATGCAGCTGCCTTAGTTCACTCATGCTTCCATTCTTCCTTTAATTATTTTGTCAATTTGACAGAGATGACCTTATTAGCATCCATCAGCCTTTCAAGTGCTTGTTCTCCCTGTCTTCCTTAGGTGCCTCCATCTCTCGTCCCCCTGTTATTGGTATGTGTGCAATGCTCTCAGTCGTTGTCACCATTCGCCTTTCAAGTGTTTGTCGTCCTTCATGGTTGTGTCTCCATCACATATCACTGTTATTGTCATGTATGTTACGCTCCTAGTCATTGTCAGCATTCAATTTACACATGTTTATCGTCCTTCCTGTTCAAGTGTCTCCATGCCGTCCCTGTTATTATGCTTCCGCTCAGCTATAGTAGGCATTAAGTGATTGGTCTCTCCGTCCGTGATTGCGTGCGTGGGTGCGTTTGTAACACAATTGTGGGTGCGATATCTCCTGAACCCATCGACGGATTTCCGCCAAACATTTGCCAGTGATGCAGGATGAGGAGGTGATGAACTGATTAGGTCAGCTAGGTCAAGGGGTCAAGGGTCAGAGTCATGTGGGGTCGACTTGGGTTATCATTATGGGCGCTTTATTTCCTGAACTCCTCAACGGATTCTGACCAAACTTTTGTCAGGGATACAGTATGCAGGGAAGGGGTCAAAGGTCTAGGTCATAAAGGGTTGACATAGTTTATCCTTGTGGGCATACGTCCGTAACACTATTGTGGGCGTAAATTTCTACTGAACTGCTGAACGAATTTCGACCAAACTTGCAGAATGTGGGTCAATGATGCAGTGTGAGGAGATGAACTGGTTGGGTCACCTAGGTCAAGAGGCCAGAGGTCAAAGATTGGGTCAACGCAGATTATTCTTGTGGTTGCAAAATATTCTGAACCAACCAAAGTTTTGTTAGTGATACAGTATGAAGGGATGGTGAATTAAGTACGTCAACAAGGTCATGGAGGTTGTATGGGTGGTCAGTGTGCAAGGCTTTGTGGAAGCATACCTGGCGGCGACGCTTTGCGCCGACAACTCAGGACCCGAATTCTCAATGTTTCGTTATAATGTATGTTGTGTTTCAGTCATTTTCAACATTTTGCACCACACCATATTTTTTTTTTACCTTGATCTGTTGAATTTTCGGCAACGTCAAGAATTATCTTCCACGTTCCATGTGTTTTTCTTTTTCTTTTCTTTTTTCTTTTTTTTTTACATGTCATTCAAAATGTGTATAAACTAACTGATGTGTTTTCCACTATTGCAGGTAAGAGCTGAGTGGATATCAGTGAAGGATTTACACTTGACATGTGTGAGTATGATTTTTATTGTTTTTGTACCAGTGAAATCATTCCCATCCAGTAAATCACACAGTGGTACAACATAGGACAAAAGCGTGAGATTATTCCAATGAGGGAAGTTTTTAACCCCTTAACCGCGGGGTGTCACTTTTGTGAATCTGTGTTATTTTGAATTCTCCCAGGCTTTCAAGTGGTGGCTTGTATCATCTATCAGTACTGCCAGTGTCCAACAATAGTCAGTGCTCCTAATGTCATCTGTACTACCATCCATTGTTGACAATTTAGCCATTTTTCCCCATTCTTGACTCCCCTCCTTACCTCCCCTCCATTACCCTCTCCTCTCGCCTGCCCGGCCACGCTGCTCTAAGCAAATCTTCCCTGGAATTTTCCACTGATTTCATCCATTGAAATAAGCCCTATGCCCTATTCTTATACAAAATAATATATACAAAAAAGAAATAAGGTAAGTGATAGTACCATACACCTGGAATTAGCTAATTATCACCTGACTACACCTCACATGCAATTGTTCGCTAATTTTCCCAGGTAATTTCCCCTTGAAATATGCTGTATAATCTATTCTCGTAATAAAAATATATAGAAGAAAGGAAAGGAGAAGCCTAAATGATATTTACATTCACCTGGAAATACCTAATTTTTTATGTATTGTCAAGATTTCCTACCAGTCATTTCATAGCATATAAATTAGCAGCTGTCACCCTACTGACACTATCAACCCTTGCCTGCTCATTTACGCCGCGTCATTCAGTTCCTTGTCGTCCTCTGAGGTGAAATCATGTCGCACTCTCGCCCCACCATTTCCTCCGCTTCTGCGCCTGTTGCAAAGGGCCCTGTGACCTCTACCCCTAGAAAAACTCATGTGGGAAGCAGTAAAGGACTAAGTGACTCAGCAGTGGAATGTGAACTTGCAGAATTATCTATGATAATGATGGATAGTGACTTTGATCCTTCGGGTGAATCGTATAATGAGCCTGGGGAGGAAATCGTGACAGAAACTCCAAGTACGAGTGCTTCAATGTCCCAAGTTATCCCCAGCTCCAAGGGAAGGGAGCCCTTAGTGCAGCAAGGGAAGGAGTTTGGGAAAGGAGTGAAAAAGAGGCGGGTTAGCCCCGGAATAATGGCCCTGTATGACCCAGCCCGCCATGAGTCCTGAGGTGAATCACCTCCCCATTCTCCCAGCCCCACTTCACTAATTTCTTCCTCCTCTTCAGCGGAATTCTCTCCTGAGTCTTCGTCGTCGGAGTCTCCACCATCACGTACAGTGAAGGCAGGCCATAGGGGAAGTGGTAAATCCCTGACTCGTAAAAATACAGTAGCAACTAGAGTAAGGGCTGCTAGTGCTACACGGCAACCTAGGGTCAGTCACAGTGACCTTGAAACAGCCCAGTCTGCCTCACAGCCACCCTCCACCCTCACCCACCCTACACCGCTACGACAGGGAACCTTGGATGCCTTCGTGTGGATGAAAGGTTCCGATTTCATCCCTGAACAACTCCATTTTGACAAGAGTTCCTCAGGGATACAGCCTGCCTTCACTCGTGATGCGGATGCTGAGTTTGTGGACTTCCTTTTGGTCTTCCTCGATGACGAAGTCATGCAGCACAAATGTGATGAGACAAACAGGTACGAGTCACAACGTGCTGCAAGTGGTGCAGGTACAACAAAGATGCAACAGTGGACCATGCTTGGAGTGCAGCTGTATGTGCTCTTCTCCCTCATGCTTCTCATGCCACATTCAAAGAAGCATGAGTTGGAAGATTACTGGTCCATGGACCCCTTACTACCGTCGCCCACCTTCAATAAGTACATAGCCAGAGATCGCTTCTGGAACATCATGGGAAACCTGCACTTCACCAACAACGATGTACCTTCCCAGACTGACCCACTCTGAAAGATCTGGGAGATTCTGAGCAGAATGAAGGATAAATTTATGTCATTCTTCCACCCATTTCAGAAGGTTGTCATAGACGAATCCTTGGTTTTGTTCAGAGGACGTCTTAGGTTTGTACAGTACATTCCAAGCAAACGTCATTGTTTTGTAATCAAGTTCTTTGTACTGTGCGACTGTAAGACGGGGTACATCCTTGACTTCATCATCTATTCAGCCAGCACTGTCGATCTGGACAAAACACACCCCCTTGGCTTCTCAGGCTGTGTAGTGAAAGTGCTCCTTGAAAGGTATTTTGGTGAGAATCATGTGCTGCATACTGACAACTACTATACAGCACCGAAACTTGCTAAATACCTTTCAGAGCACGGCATTGGCTCCTGCGGCACTGTGAAGAGCAATCGTGCCAACTTCCCCAAATTCCCCGAGGCAGGAAACTCGCAACAAGGAGACGTGCATCTACGCACGTCTGAGAAGATGCTGGCAATGCGGTGGCATGACAAGAGGGTCGTGCACATGCTCACCACCGTACACAAGGGGGAACTGAAAGACAATGGGAATGTCGACTGTAGGACAGGCGAACCTGTGAGGAAACCTGATGCTCTCATCGACTATAATATCAACATGCAGCTGGTGGACAAGTCCGACATGAAGATTGGAGAGATCGACTGCCTCAGGAAGAATACTAGGTGGTACAGGAAAGTTTTTCTGCATCTCATTGACATGACGATGCTGAACGCCTTCATCCTGTACAAGATGAAGGTAAAGCCACCCAAGTCCTTCTCCCTGAGGTTGTTCGCCTGGACTTGTGTTCAGCAGCTGCTTGAGAGATATGGTGTGGTGACAGCAGCAGTTCCAAAGCACCATTCTGTTAGACTTCCTGACAGACTTGAGCAGACGGCATACAAGGATCGGCACAGACTGGTGCAAATGCCTGCCACAACGAAGAGGAAGGCTGCGGCCTGCAGGTGCCAGGTGTGTGCACATACCACCAGACGCACACCTGAGCACAAACGCACCTCTTGGCAGTGCGCTGAGTGCCAGGTTTCCCTCTGCGTTACCTACTTCTTTGATTACCCAGCCTGAAGCAGCTCTAAAAGTGCAAGTGGAAAATGTAGATAATGTGTAAATAATGTGTAAATAGCAAGTGAAAGCAATGGATGTAAATATGATTGAACAGTGTAATAGTTTTATAAGTTACTGCAAGTGACAGTGCATAACATAGTGTAAGTAAAATAGAAGTGTAAATATTGAAAATACAATAGAAAATGTAAATAGAAATGTAAATAATTAGTAATATAAGTATATGAGTACAAATACTTGAAGTTATGACAGTGAAAGTGAAACCATGGCTCTCTACGTATTTTACTGAAAGAGAAAGTGAATGCTTACAGTGTTAATAAACTACTATTACTGAAGGAAACTTATGGATAAATACTGCAGATATATAGAAGTGTTATAAAATAATAGGAATATAAAGTGTGAGTGTTTTTATGAATAATAAATGACAGAATACCAGCGGGGAACGAGGACGGGTTGGAAGCTCGTATGCGCTCGTAATTTACATTGCTTTCACATTGTTTTTTTTTGGAGTATGGATTCCAAACTATTTGAAAATCATAGAATAGTGTTTCTAGTGATAATATCAGGCTGTGGTAATCATATTACGGGATGTCGGGAAGTGTAAAGTGGAGACTTAGTTACCCAACTTCAGAAGTCTCCACAAGTCCTACGGTTGTCGACGAAGGCTCAACAAACATCCCAGGAGAAAGCTGAAGGTATGTGCCATAAGCACATAGAATTATAATGTTCTAGGGCTAATAACTGATTTTTGGTAAATATTTTTAAAAAGTCAGTCGGAGCGCGAATATCCCCGCAGGGCGAGCACGGATTGGCTAAAACATCCCCGTGGTGTAGGGGTTAATGCATACGATTATTAATATTGTGTCCTCAGTACAGATGTGGTGGTGTATATAGCTAGAATTGTATTATGTGAGGGTTCTGGGTGCCAGTAACAGTGAATCTCCATCCGATGAAGTTCAACATTTTCAACAAACATGTCTTTTGATATCTCTTTGCATTTTGTCTCGTGCATCATGCTGTCTTCGCTTCTTCCTCATGTCCCTTAGGTGTTCGTTCACCCATGTTTCCCTCCTTTTCACTGGGGGTCTGCGCCTTCTTATTCCCTCCCTTCTTTTTTATAATTCTAAAGGTGCCTCGATGGTTGCCATCACTCTGCTTCCTCCTCTCTTACTTTACTTTCTCTTGTCTGTTTCACATTTATAACTCCATTCTGTGCTGTTCAGTTCTCCCTCTTATTGACCGTTATTCGGCCCACACTTCGGTCAGTCACACGAACTATATCCTCACATTCACTAGAGCTGGAATACTGAAAGGAAAACTCGATGACTTTCAGTTGATGGTTGTCTGGAGATCCTCTCCGGTCCGGTTTAGTTAGTTGGTTGTTTCCAGTAAGCCGTTCCGGTAATTCATTTTGGTAAGGCCATTCTTGCAATATCTGATGCTCTTGGAACGGGAGAGGGTGGCAGGTATGAAAAAATGATGACGTCACGGGAATATTCTGGTATATTCTCATTCCAGTTCAGTCCGTATGGTAAATTCAGCCTTTCATTCTAATGAACCAGTCCAGTTGCTGCTTTCTTTTCATCCATTTATCCACCTACTACTTCATTTTCATTTATCCTTGACACACCTACACTCAAACCAGCTCTTCTTAGTTTTGATTTCACTCTGTCAAGTCCACGTCTACTTCCACGCAATTATGTTTTGATGCAAACACACTGACCCAGCCAAAGCTCTCATACCCCACACACACTCAAAATCTCCTCTACACACACACACACACACACACACACACACACACACACACACACACACACACACACACACACACACACACACACACACAATGATTTTTTCTCAATTTTTCTCCACTTACGATATATCCTTGTGTCTCTTTATATCTTCCATTACTATTTTTTTTCCTCACTCCCACACTCCACTCTCCTTTATAAACACCTTTCTCCTATTTACTTCTTTGTTGGCTCCATCGTTCACTGTAGTAACTGTTTCCTCCTTTCTTCCACCCTCCATCTCTTCAGTCATCCCAATTGTATCTTTTTCCCTGTATGTTTATTTTTTCTTCTCCACCCGCGCATGAAGCCTCCAGCACCGCCACCACAATTTTCAAACAGACGTGACCTTAGATTCGATAAAGCCAGCGGAGTGGGGGAGGCAGGAGGAGGAGGGGTGGGGAGGGGAAGGCGGAAAGAATAGAGTGCAGCGGAGGAAGGGTGAGAGGAGAAGAGAGGAGAGGTGAGGAAGGCAGAGTTAGGGAGAGGGAGGAAAGGCAAGAGAGTGAAGGTGAGAGGAATGGAGATGTGGTGGTGAGAGGGAGACATGAGTGGTAGTATGATTGAGACGGGATTGGTGGTGTGGTGGTTAATGAGACAGGAATGGTGGTGTGGTGGCGAGTGAGGCGGGAGTGGTGGTATGGTGGTTCGAGTGAGGCAGGAGTGGTGGTGTGGTGGTGAGTGAGGCAGGAGTGGTGATGTGATGGTGAGTGAGGCGGGAGTGGTACTTCGAGTGAGGTTAGAGTGGTACCATGAGTGAGGCGGGAGTGATGGTGTGGTTGTGAGTGAGGCGGAATGGTGGTGAGAGTGAGACAGGAGTGATGACGTGATGGTGAGAGTGAGGAAGAAAGCATTATCCTCAGAATGCCTCACTTCACATCCCTTCTTCCCTGCCTCACCCCTGCCACCTCGCATTGCTTCCGGCTTCTCATTTCACTTGCTAGAAATCCTTTTTTTCTTTGGGTTGGCTGTTGACAAAGATTTTCTTTTAATGTGATTAATAGCCCATTGATCCTCTTCACCATCCTCTCTGTCCTTTGTGACTTTAGCCTCGTCTGTCTCCTTAATATTTCCTTTCTCTGCTTTTCTCGCTCACACTTCTTCTTTCCTTTTTCTTCCTCCTTGTGATTTAATCAACTTATTCTCTCGCAGTCATCTGCTTTATCCTTGTCATACTCCTCCTATAAATAGTTTATCCGTTCTTTGTCTCTTCTTTCCCTCTGCTATATTTCACACTTCTCATCCCCTTGATTGATATATCTTTCTGTGAGATTTTTTCCCTCACAGCTTTGTGTGACTGTCGTCTCTATATCAGGACTAATATATCCTCCACTCACTCTACTACATTTTGCCTCCTTTAAACTCTGCCATATTTCACTCTCTTCTCCTCGTGACTGATTTATCTTTCTTACTGTACTCTTTCTGTGGTTCTCTCTTGTCATTGTCTTCTAATTTTCCCTGTACTGGTATCATATTTTTCTCTTTCCTCCAGTGTTGATTTCCACTGTAGTTTCCTACTGCATGGCTGTATTTGTGCCATATTTACACTATCCTTTGTTTTTCGTCGTTGGTTTTCCTCCTGATCTAGTCCTTGTTTTCTTTGGTCTGTTAACCTCTTGCTTCTTCACTAATTCAGCGTCTCACCTATGTTCTAAAACACGTTTTTTTTTTTTCTCTCTCTCTCTCTCTCTCTCTCTCTCTCTCTCTCTCTCTCTCTCTCGCATCTACAAGTACGCTGGAGCAGAACTCCTGCCACATGTTAATTTTTCAGTATATCCACAGCAATTTTGCATGTTAAAACTTATTCCCGTTCATTTTTCTTCCAGAAATTTTTATTTCATGTAGTCATCTTCCTACCCTAATTCCTTTAAATTAGTTTTTTTCCTTTTCACTGCAGTAAGCCACTCAGAGCTTTAGTAATATTTACTAATATTCTTTTCATATACATGCATTAGATGACCCACGTCCTTTTGTTCTCAGTGCAGTCGTTAACTCACCTCTTCTCTTTGATTATATTCAACTCATACTACTTTGATTTTCAGTCCTTTGGCTTTTATTTATTTATTTATTTTTTTTGGGGGGGGCTTCTTTGGCTTTGGGAAACCCTATCTTATTTAGTTTTGCCTTTGCCTTCTCAGCCTGACATAAAATCTGACACACAGCCTGCCTAACCACAGCTATTGACAGATCTCATAAGTTATATACCTTGGCCCATTGTGGAATCGTCGTCAGTTTTGTAGTTCCTTTATCCTGTCTGATGTGGATCATATTAAGGAAGGAGATAATTTCCAGTAGAAATTATATTTCTGGTACAGCACAGATCTTACAAGAAATTTGTAGCACAGGTGATGGTCGTTGAGATCCTCAGTTTCCTGCACCACGGTTCGGGTGTGACGTTAGTATTCAGAGTAATACACTGTACCTAATACATGATGGTAGCAGATTCTGTAAGCTTATACGGCCTAGGTAAATATTGTTTCAGTTTAGATATTGATGATTAAAGGAACAATATGGAGATGTTTTCGTTTTGTTCAAGATATTATAAAATACGGTCAACTTCGTCTTTAACATGCTCGTGTAAATTATTAGCTGGCTTGGGCTTAGTGTCTTGGCAGAGAATCGTGCCTTTGACCTGAATACAGAATTTTTCCCTTTGCTTTTTGATCAACTCAAGATGTTGCCAGGATTCTGTAGTGATTAATTAGCCTTATGGTTTTATACTGATATCAGTCTTATGTCGAAAGAGAGAGAGAGAGAGAGAGAGAGAGAGAGAGAGAGCATAGGGAAACAGCAAGTATGGGGTGGTAAGTGAGAAGGGACTTTATCCCCTTGGCAATCGTGTGTTGTAAAAGAGTATCTGGAATCTTTACAAAATTGTCCTACATGCTGATGCACGAAATAATGCCACAGCACAAATCATTGACTCTGTCCTTAACAACAGCAGGATCCTAGTTTGATGTAAATGGTGATAGTATGTAGCCCGTTCACCAAGAGAAGTCTTCCTTAATCTGGGTAAAATACGAGTACCTGACGGTTGCAAGCATAAAATAAAAAGACGTCATAGTACTGAAGGGGTTATTGAAGATAACGTCTCTTTTAACAGGAAAAATCTTCCTAAAGTTTAATCATGTCGACTAGCGTTGTCAAGAAAGTATTACCTAAGGGATCGTAGCGAATGTATTAAAGTTGCAGTGAGAGGAGGTGCTGCTGCGATGAGGTGGAGCCTTTTGTTTGTGAGTGACTACTTGATGATGAAACCTTTGTCCGACTGTCTGGTGCTGTGTGTGTATTGTTGTCGCTGGTGAGCCACACGGCCATGACCAAGATTCCCTCCTCGTCTGGATACTTATATCTATATGGACGCAACAGGTTTTGTAAGTGCACATAACATTGTGCTAGAATTTGGTTTGTTTGGCTTAATGTGTCAAAAAAGAAGTAACCTTTAATTTGTAGTACTACCAGCTTTCCACATGGATATTGTTAGCTGTAGTCACTGCCATCCAGACCACACTGTAGCTCGACCAGTGAGATCACAGAATGACTTGTACCAGTATACATTAGCTGTGTGTGTACTTTTTACTTGCCGGCCTCCGTGTAAATGCACCCCAAGCATTGCAAGCCAGTGTGAGTCTGCAAAACTCTACCCCCCCCCCACCCTCATTTAACGAACAGAAGCCGTCACAGGAGCACAAAAGTGACCGAAGCACCTCCTCAGAGTACAGTGGTCTAGACCAGATTCGGAACACCAGCTGCTGGACCTTCAGTGATTGTTTGTGTAATGTTTCGTTAACAACACATTAGGATTCAGTTTTGATACGCACACACGTACATACATATATACATACATAGGATAGATCTGGTACACACAGACACATACATACATAATTATATAGGATTGTTTTGATAGACATGGTTTCATACATGCATAATACATTCATACATTCATACACATACTCGTACATACAGTACATACATGCATAGCATAGTTTTCATACATACGTACATACATGCATATATACCTAAATGCATGCATACGTGTATGCATGCATGCATAGGATAATTTTGATACATACATACTTACATACGTATGTGCATACGTACATAAATACATAGATACATCCATACATGCATGCATGCAAGATAATTTTGATACGGTACATACATACATACATACATACATGCATATGTAAATACATACGGATTCAAGTTATATTGTATAGTTGATGTTGTTTCCTGGCGAAATTCTTATTCTTTCCCGGTCCGGGACCTGGTCTGGCCAGTTGGCCAATGGCCAGGCATAATACAGTATACAGTTGTAGTGAGTGATAATACTTGTGTACCCAGATCCTCCAGTACTTCCACGTTTCTGCCACTTTCTTCTTTCCTCTGCCTCCATCACCACGTTCCGCCACACCAACTCTTCTCAATTGTCCGTACTTTCTTCCGTTGAAGTTTCTTCGTATTAACTTTTTCTTGGAACTCATTTCCTTCCTCCTGGCTTGGCAACGCAGCCGAGGTTGCTGGGTTGGTTGACTGGCTGCACACACTGGCTGTCTGTGGACACCACCCACTGATTTGTACCAAGTTTGTTTCCTACATTATTTGATACTGTGACAGTAGTATTGTTTTTGTCATCAATCTTATACAAAAGCAGGAACAGAAAGATCGTTAGCCTGTGAGCCTCATATTACTGTAATACTTAATTTCTGTTTTTCCTGTCGTCTTCTCCCCTTTCCTATTTTCTCTTGCGGCATATCGTCAGTGGTTTCCTATAATGTGTAAACCCATTTGGCTTGCCATTCAGTGTTAGCCTAAATCACATTCAGATAGTCACAACTTATGTCTCTACCATTGCCTCTTACTGTTTTTCCCATCTTTCTTGTCACCTTTTTATTAATCTTCTATCCACTTCTGTTCCCTCAGCACTGAGTGACAAATATAATCATTTCCTGTAACTCTGGAAGCCGTTTATGACGGGGTGATGTGGAGCCTACTATGGTGTCCCTGTTAACTGGATGGAGAGACGCAAGTGTGGCGACCATCTGAGGACCAAACCTCCACACTTTTCCCCCCCGTCTCACCGTGGGGAGGCAGTGTCAGCCGCCGGGGGACATCAGGTCACTACAGGGGAAGGCCGGGGCAGTTGTTTGCTTGTGTTTGATGTGTTTGCTCGGCCAGACAGACCGAAGTGACGGAACAACAACAGCAACTGCTGCTGCTGCCGTTAGTGTCGGCGGCGGTGATGGGGTTGGTGGTAGATTCTCGACTACCGAAAAAAAAAATAAATAAATAATTGTTTTGAGAAGCTGTATGCAAAGGCCGGCAGGGAGTGTTGTGTAGCTACTGCCATATGTGTTCTTAGTGTGTGTGTGTGTGTGTGTGTGTGTGTGTGCTTTTTGTATGATATTATTTTCCGCATCAGTTAAGCAATTCTGTGTTAATTAAGAAACTGAGGTGGATGCTGAGGACAGAACAAGGAGAGAAAGAGAAGAGAAAGAGGACATAATGAGGAAGGCAATGAGGAGAGAGGAGTGAGGGAAGACAGAGACAGAGACACAGAGATGAGGAGGGAAAGGACTCCGTATGGAACATAAGATTAACACATATCACCCATGTGTGTGTGTGAGAGAGAGAGAGAGAGAGAGAGAGAGAGAGAGAGAGAGAGAGAGAGAGAGAGAGTGAAGATAAAATTAATTCCAATTAGAGGCAGAGGTAGGGAGGTAATGGAATGGTTGTGGAGACGGCAATAGTACCAAGTAATTCTTTGTGTTGAGGTGGAGGTGTTTCCTGTTGCTAATGGACCAGGATTAAAAGCCTCATACATAAGAAGTTCTCTACCGACCAGTGAATTATTGATGGTGGTGGAGAGAGTGCCAGGAAAAAAGTGAATAGCTAAGGGTACTTTTCTAGGCTTAAGTTAGGCTACGTAGAAACGTAAGAAAAGAGAATAACAAACAGATATGTGTCCAGAGTTCTTATTCTCATTCCACTTGATCTTTTTAGAACTGGTTATTTTTTAATGTTTTCTGACCATTAATATTGAAATGAGGCTGGATGACCTTTGAGGAGAGAGTCCAGTGGTCTGTTGTCTATTTCCACCTTAGTCGCCATTAACATTTAGTTTGCAGTTTACCGTATACTATTTACTTTTTCCCTCTTCTTCCTTATCTCACTTTCTTTGGTCTCTTTTGTACTCCTTCCCTTTCTCTCCCCTTTTTACTCTCTATACTTCTCCCTTGTCTCTCCCCTTTTGGTCTCTTTCCATCTGCCCTTCCACTTTTCCTTCGCTTCATTTCTTTCTCCCCCCCCCCTTTCTTACCGCATTGCCCAGCACTGTCCACTGAAACCCATTCAGTAAAGGCAGACTTTACTCATTTACCAGAAGACCCGCCGACATGTCGTAAAAATACCCCCGCTAATACC
Source organism: Coenobita brevimanus (assembly GCF_032717465.1). NCBI lineage: Eukaryota > Metazoa > Arthropoda > Malacostraca > Decapoda > Coenobitidae > Coenobita > Coenobita brevimanus. Next base: position 24,698,465 of record NC_137026.1, read on the forward strand.
AATACACCAGTCCTGTATGAGACAGCCCTAGCATGTATTCAGTATGGACGGTGGGTGTTAGCGCCGAAGTGGTGACATGTAGAGGTGTACGGTACGTAGGAGGACTACTGGGCCTTGAGTGCAGGCTGTGAAGCCTATGCCCAGAGTCGGTCACATAAAAAAAAAAAAAAAAAAAAAAAATCTACTTACCCTACCAAATACGGTTTCTTAGACTTTCATGGATACTTGAATTTCTCAAAATTTATGACCCCAGGAAGATGGTGTCAGTGAAAAATATTGCATTCTTTTGTCTCCCTACTCAGTTTTCTCCTCCCTCATATCCAGTCTCTCTTCCCCACGCTTAATATTCTTTTCCCCCACCTCTCCCCACTCTCTTCGTATATACAGCTACCCCAGCTGTTACTTCATCATCCTCGCCATCACAGTGCATAACTGATCATGTTTTCATAAATTTCACTTTCCTTGTTGGTTCCTGCCTTGTTATATTCACCTCCCTCTCCTCCACCTTTTAATTCAACAAGTCGTCTCGCTTCCTGCCTCCCTCACCCTCTCCCTCCTGCCAATCCTCGCCCACTGATTGCTCCCTAATGGCTGTCCTCGCTCCTCTCCGCTTTTTCTGTCCTTGCCTCCTTCTCCATTCATCTCTTTTTTAGCTTCGGATTTACTTCCATTCTTCTTGTTCTTCGCCTCATTTCCCAGTCTCCTCTCCCTCTTGTATTTCCTGTGCCTTTTCCCTCAGTCGACCACTTTGTGTAATCTCCCTTTATTATATCCTCTCTCTCTTTGCAAAATGATATTCCCTTTTTTGTTTTGTGTATCTCCTCCACCAGTTTATTATTTCCTTTCCCAGTCTCTCCAGTATTTCCAGCCCTTCCTCCCTTTGTTATCTACGTGGTTTCTCTCTCCTCTATTAATTCTAGTGACCCTACCCTCACCGCCTTGTTTAATTCTTCGTCCCTGTTTCCTCCCTTGCCTTCCCTGTTTACCTCTCCCTCCCCGTTCCCCCTTGCCGTCCCAGTGTACCTGTCCATCCCTGTTTCCACCCCTCCCTACCCAGTTTACCTCTGCCACCCTGTTTCCTTCCTTGTCTTTCCAGGTTACCTCTGCCTCCCTCTCACCATCCCCTGCCTTCCCATATTACGCATATACTACCCCTCCACCACTTTATTTCAGACAGCCTCCCTGCCTCACCTCACCCCTCCATCCTTTCAAGATAGACATATTATTTCCTTGTGTTGGTTATTGCTTGTATTGGAGTGTTCAGAGGAATCTGTTGTGGATGTATCACGAAGTAAATGCCTGGATGCCCTTTGTCGAGGCCAATCTTTACAGAATTAGCGTCAAACACTAGATATATAGATAAACAGACAGGTGGGTTAATTTTTCTAGTTTTGTGATTGCGCTTTACTGTTGGAAGTGAACAAATAGATAGACCTTTATCGACTGACAGTTATTGGAACGATAGATAATGTTCTTTTTATTTTACTGTCATTTTTCCTGTTCCTCCTCACCTCACAAACTACCACCAGGAATAATTTTTTCTCCTTTTTTTACCGTTGTTTAATATTTATTCTCTAGTGAACAATGAAGTATGAAAAATAATTCTCTAAAGAAGAAATATCGCAAGCCTCTATAACCCATGAGAAAACTACTTTTTGTGACTGAAGAGAGTTGTTCCAAAGATGTGACGGTGTAGATTTTACCGTAACAAGTGTCATCATTGTACCAGAACTGTGAACCTGTTATCTTTCAGAGCCATTGCCAGCGGGTACTGTACTGTGTTACTGACTGCAAGAGGGGAGGGGGGGCGTGGTATTAAGAGGGTAAGTGAGGGAGTGGGTGGAAGGGGGGAGGTGAGGATGAGAGCTGGGGAGGTGGGGGGGCGGGTGTGCGTGAGACGTGTGGAAGTGGGTGTATGAAAGATGAGGAGGTGAGTGTGAGCTTGGGAGGTGAGGGAGTGGGTGTGAGTGAGAGCTGTGGTGGGGAGAATCTGTGCGTGTGATCTGGTGAGGGGAATGGCTGGGTGCTAGAGTAAGGAGGTGGGAAGGGCAGAATGCGTGGGTGGCGGAGAAGAAGGGACCAATTTTGTGGGTGGATGTGAGGGGATGGGTTGGGTGTGTGAGAGGTAAGGGGTCTAGTTTTGTAAGTAGGATGGGGGAGAGACTGGGTGTGCGGGTGATGAAGGGGACTGGATGGTGTGGGTGTGTGGGAGGGGAAAGGGTCAGTTTTGTAGGTAGGTTAGGGGAGAGACTGGGTGTGCGGTTGAGGAAGGAAGGGGAGGGGTTGGGTGTGTGGACGGGGAAGGAGACTGGGAATTGAAGGCGAATTCTAAGGAATCAGAAATTTCATTAGGACGGGGGTGATGAATATTGTGCTGGAAGTGGAGGTGGAGGCAAATATGCGTCGACTTTATTAAACACTGCAACTTAAAAAGTGCAAATTCCACCACTTTAATGTGAACTAGATCTTCACCAGGTGACCCTCGGTCTTTGTGTTGGTATTATCATACAAATCAGTTTAGCTTGTGGTGTGCTGATATGTCTGGCTTGAAAATGTTAATATGTACTTAAAGTATTCAACCAGTAAATATAATCGAAAAGAGAAGTTTATCGTCCCCTGCTGTACACTGTGTCGTATCAGTCTAGAGATGTTCGCTTTTGTTGAAACCAGTCTGAGAAGATATGTCGAAGTTTGCCGTCGAATTCAAGGTTTCCCCGTTGGACTTATCAGAGTTTAAGACAGTGATAATGTCTTGTACAGTACTTTGTAGTCACAAATCATCCTATACGAAAGCAGTGTTCACATTTTAATATATATTTGATGGTATACACTCAAGTCGGGTGGTTTCCCGAAAAGGTCTCTCATCCATCGTGAATAAAGGCTCATTCTAACGTAATTTAGAAATATTCTTTGCCAGATCTTGCTGATCCTTCTGCGGCTTACAAGAGTCTCATCATTTATTACTTGCTATACATCGCTGGCAGTTCATTGTCTTTGTTATGTCGCTGGTTGGGATTAGGACGACAAGACAAGAAGAAAACAGTGTGGTAGACAGTCATTCACTCACAGCCACACCGATACCATACAATGACCTCTCCATTATCTTACGACGACCACACCACTACCTTCATTCACTACCATACTGCCACTTCACCACTACCACACCACCACCTTCGCATACTTCTCCAATACCACACCACTACCTTCACCCACTGTCTCATTCTTGGCCTTCTCCCCGCATCTGATATTTAAATATTCCTCAGATAATGAAGCTCGTGTCCTTTATTAAAAATATCTTTATTAGCTTTCCTGATCACCCTATTTTTCCTCAATCTTTCTCCATACTTCACTCCTGCCTGATCCCAGAAATCTCAGTCTGTCCTCACTCCCATTTTCTCATGTACATCGGCCTTCAAAATTTGTATTTTTTTTTTTTTTTTTTAAATAACAGAACGGGGGAAGGAAAAACAAATGGAGAAAAAAAAAATAATCCATACACCAGATTACTGGTGTCCTCTGTTCATAAAATATCTGTAAGAATTAGACTTGAACAGTTGTAGGTTGAAATTTGGAGGAAAACAACTCTGGGGAAGCGAGTTCCAGAGAGATGCAGTTCGGGGAATGAAAGAATTCTGATAGGCAGAAGTTCTGCAATGTGGTTGAGTGACATTCCAGTCATGAGCGCTACCAGATGCCCGTGTAGCACGAGGGAAGGCATGGAGAGGTGGCACCATGGACGCAACTTTGTCTGAGCATTTGCCAAAAAAATATCTGTAAAATAATGCAAGGGAGGCAACATTCCTTCTTACTTGCAGGGGAGGTAGTTTATATGTAATGGCAGGGTTGTTAATGATTCTAACAGCTTTATTCTGAATTTTGTCTAGTTGTCTTAATGCAACCTCTCCACAACCATTCCACAAGGGTGAGCAATATTCAAGCTGAGAGCGCACATGACTCTTATAAATTATAGCTAACTGCTCATCGGCGAAGAAGTTACGGACTCTGTACAATAATCCAAGTTTCTGTGAGGCGGTTTTAGCAAGTGATCTGACATGAGAGGTCCAGCTGAGGGCACTGTTAAGTGAAACACCAAGAATTTCAATACTTTTGGAGATGGGAATATTAGTAGCACTGAAGGTAATGTACGAATCTGGCAATATCTGTCTATTAGTAAACTGTATATATTTAGTTTTACTAGCATTAAAAGAGACAAGGTTGTTTTGTCCCCATTCACTGATTGTAGATAGATCTTGATTTATGGAGATGGCTGTATTGAGTTGAGAGGTAGAGATATTAGACTTTGTAAATGGATGTCTGAGTGTGAATGAACTATGTAGTGTTGAGTCATCTGCATATGAGTGAATGGGATTGTGAGTGACAGATAAGAGATCATTAATATGAATCAGAAATAGGGTTGGCGCCAGAACTGATCCCTGTGGCACGCCGGCGTTAATTGAGTGGAAATTCGAATATACATCATCTACTTTTACTCTTATTTTCCTGTCACTAAGATAAGAAGAAATCAAAGGAACAAAAGACGTTAGTCCATAGCAAGGGAGTTTGGACAGCAGGGAACGGTGCCATACTCTGTCGAAAGCTTTAGAGATATTCCTTTCCTCATTTTTCTCTCACACTCCATCCCATCCTGTGTTTTCACCTTTTCTTCCTGACTCTTTAGTTCTTCTTCCCTCTTTACCTCCGGACGTAATAACGGATCTCTCCACTAGCCCGGATCCAGTTCATTAAGTTTGTTTCTCAATTTTTCCCCTCACTACCGCTGCAGCATTTCCCTTCCCCCTAACTCACAGTCACTCTCTACTCCCGCGCCTAACTGCTTGAATCTCTGTCTATCCGCTGGACCTCTGCCTTCACACCTCAACCCCGCTTCTCCTTCATGGCGCCATTAGAACTGGGAACCAGAAATAGTGATGGTAAAAATTTTTATACCCAATAAAATACCCCATATAATACATAAAAACTGATTTGAATGTGAGGTGGGATAATTAATATGTCTGTGAGTATTAAAGAAGGTAATATACCTGCCAATAAAAGTGTGTGTGTGTGTGTGTGTGTGTGTGTGTGTGTAAATGTTCCAGGATGGAGCTTCCTTCGTTGGCGAATGGTTCATCACCATTACAAAAATTCGCCACCACAACCATTATGTCATCACTCTGAACACCCTCACGTCCACCACAATCCACTCTCACTACCAGTCTCACTATCACTGTCACCATTCTTTCTTGCTTCACCACCACAACACCTGTATCAGTATGATTACCACCGCCACAATAACCACTACACCACCGTAACCATACTATCTCATCCATCACCATGACTACCACACAGAACCCCCTCCATTATTATCACTACCACAAACAACCCCTTCCATTACTGTCACAACCACACACCACTACCACCACCACCACCACCACACAACATCATTCAGCAACATCATACTATTATAAATTCCACCACATCTGTAGTTATCAACCATCCGCACACACACACACACACACACACACACACACACACACACACACACACACACACACACACACACACACACACACACACACACACACACACACACACACACACACACACACACACACACACACACACACACACACACACACACACACACACACACACACACACACACACACACACACACAACCTTACTATTATTTCACATATTTTTCCACCTTTCTCGTTCCCTCCCTCCAAACGTTCCTCTCTTCACCTTTATCCTGTTGTGTCGACTTTTCTCATTTTTCCCATATCTATTTCCCTTTCGTTGTTCCCATATCCATTTTCCCTTTAATTTTTCCCATCCCCTTTTTTTCTTGTATCCACTCCAATTTTATTCTTTCCTCCCTTCTGGCATTTTACAGCTCGTCGCTTTGTGCCCAGCTGCTTCCTTCTGTTCCACCTCTCTTTTGCTTCTCTGTCCTCTCATATTCCTCTGCCCACGCCATGCCCCTCTCCCTCTCTTTCCTCTCTTGCTTCTCTGTCCTCGTCTCCATTCTCTCCCCACCTCCCTTTTATCTCTATGTTCTCTCTCTAATACTGGCCTCGTCCCCCTTCTCACCTCACCTTTTTTGTGCCTCATTGTCCTCTCTTGTTCCTCAGTCCTCGTCTTCCTTCTCTCCCCTCTTCCCTTCCACCTTTCTGTCCTCTCTTGCTCCTCTGTCCTTGTCTCCCTTCTCTCTCCTCCTCCCTTCTGCCTATCTGTCCTCTCATGCTCCTCTGTCCTCGTCTCTCATCTCTCCACCCTCTCTGCCCCTTCTGCCCTCAGCCGTCTTCTGCCATGTACTGCTGCCATTACCCTTCTTCATTAACTACTTCGTCACCCCAGCATTGTTGTCAACCAGTATCTCCGTAATGTCCCTGCGTGTCGGTTCCTCCTTCGCCATACCCTCTCCATCTCTGCCCTTCAGCCAGTTTCCTCTTCTCTTTACTGCCTCGCCCTCGCGTCCCCTCCTCTCAATTGCTCGATTTACTCCTGCTTCCTCTCATGCGTCCACACTTACTCAGCACTGGCATGCCTGCTTTTTCTTCTGCCATTTCTGAATTAATCTGTTTTTATGCCTCTGCACACCTATGATGGAGGAGGCATTCAGCGATTGGTCTATCCGTCCGTGTGAGCGTGCGTTCATGGATCCGTGCGTCCGTAGCACTATTGTGGGCGCGATATCTTCTGAACCCATCGACAAATTTCCACCGAACTTATGTCAGTGATGCAGTATGAGATGAAATGATTACGTCAGCAAGGTCGTAGGGTCAAAACGTCAGCAAGGTCATGCGGTCAAAGTATAGGTCATATGGGGTCGGCTTTGTTTATCCTTGTGAACGCGATATCTCCTGAACCGCTGGGCGGTTTTCGACCAAACTTTAATCAGTAATACAGTATGAAGGGACAATGAAATGTTTAAGTCAGCAAGGTCAAGGGGTCAAAAGTCAAGGTCATTCGACATTGTCTACCCTTGTGGGTACTATATCTCCTGAACTCCTCGACGGATTTTGATCAACCTTTCTTCAGTGATAAAATATGAAGGACGATGAAATGATTAGGTCAGCAAAGTCAAGAGGTCAAAGGTCATGGTCATAATCTGGTCGACTTAATTTATCTTTGGTCTCATTTCAACCCCTAATGAACCCTGTCATGGAGGCTGTATGGCGAGTTCGTGCGCAGTGCAATTGTTACAGGATATAATCAAAATGCGATTTGGAGGTTCAGGTGTAATATAACTTTTTTTTTTTGACGTTCAAGACAGCGGAACTTAGAATAAACATGGTCCCCTCAATTGCATTTTGGCTTTCTTCTGTCACCCCAGCTCTTGTTGGTTGTCGTCATTAATAGGCTACGGCCGTCTGTCCCTGGTGACCACCTGAACCAATTATCCTCTGCATCAAGGCCTAAAGAAGTACATCTCTAGCTCTTGCTCTGCATCAGTACCACCCACCACACAACTATACACTCGTCTGAACCGTCTTGCACGCTTTCCCTTACTCTCATCTTCACCTACGCATATTGTCACCCATCACTCCGTGTAAACCCCTATCTCAGTCATCTTATACTCTTTCCCATATCCTCATCTTCACCTAGGCATATTGTCACTAATCACTCCCCTAGTCCCTTATATCGGTCATCTTATACTCTTTCCCTTACCTTCATCTTCACCTAGGCATACTGTCACCCATCACTCCCACTATCCTTATCCTTCCTTTCCTTCCGTTGCCTTACTTTCTCCATCATTTCAGAACCACATCTCTCCTCATACTCAGCACTAGTTAACTGTTTCAGTCATATATTAATTTCTGTTCATAGTCTTAAAACAAATCAACGCTTTCTCCTCTGTCCTATTCCCACTCTTTCGACACCTTCCAGTCTTTCCCCTCGTTTCATTCCGGTCCATTCTTCCATTTCATTCATTTCCACATTGTACTTCCCTCCCACTACTCTCAGGCTAATCACCCTCTTTGCACCATTTCGTTCTGTCCTACATACTTGCCTTCCATTTGTCCCACCATTACCTCTAATTACCTCCTCTCTCTCTCTCTCTCTCTCTCTCTCTCTCTCTCTCTCTCTCTCTCTCTCTCTCTCTCTCTCTCTCTCTCTCTCTCTCTCTCTCTCTCTCTCTCTCTCTCAAATACAACTCCACTCGAGCCATTTCACAATACGTCACACTTAGTCCTTGCTCCTCCATGCTAATCCTCTTACCCTCCTCCCTTCACCCATTCCTGTCTATACCGGGTACTTATTCTCAAGTTTAAGCTCTACTGCCACCCTATTACTCATGAAGAGGCATGGGAGGGTATGGAAGGAGGGATATAAAGGAGGAAGGGAAAGATATGGAAGGCTGAGAGAAGAAGCAAGATAAGGATGTGGGAGGCAGAGGCAGGAAGGATGGAAGGTATGGGTGAGGAAGAAAAAAATAATGGATGTAGGAAAAGAGGGATGGAACCAGACTGAGGGAGATAGGTAATGGTGAGGGATGCACGATGAAGGAGGAGGGGAAAGATGAGCGAGGCAGAAGTGTGGAGGACGAGGGAGGACGGGAAGAATAGGGGAGGCAATGAAAGAGAGAAGGCGAAGGATGAAAATGGCAGAGTGGAGGAATGAATGATGAGACAGCTAGACTGGTGGAGGAAGAAATGAATAATGAAGGAGAAAAGAATGAGGTAGGAAGGGAAGGGTGAGGGAGGCAGACAGAGGGAGCGACGGATGGATGAAGATAATGAAGGAAGGAAGGAAGGGTGAAAGAGACAAACTAATGGGGGAAGGGAAGGGTGAGGAAGGAAGGAAGAATAAGAGAGGAAGGGAAATAAAAGAGTGAGACTGAGGTAGCAAGTGAATGAGGAATGAGGGAAGAAAGGAACGGTGAGGGAGACACAGTGAACGCTATGGAGGACCTGGTAAGAGAGCAATATCACTCAGGCAGTGTTAAGTGAAATTCTTGTTCTCCCATTTTATGACCTCCCCATACTTTCCATATCCATTCATTTCTCCGCAACTTCCATACCCTCTCACTTTCCGTATCTACGATGCCTCACCTCATAACTTGCCATAATCTTTAATGCATTGGTTTTATTAACACCCCAGTATACTGTCATTTGTCATGACAAATCTTCCTCTCACCCACTCTTGTACCTAGCAGCCACTGTTTATTTCTCTCCGACTATCTCAAGCCAACCCTTCATCACCATCTTCATTGTCCCTTCCACTACTTCTGTGCCTCTTCTATCCCTCCCTCTTGCATCATATTAATTTTCTTCCCTCTCATCTCGCATCTTCCCTTCCACCCAGTCTCTCCCGCCCATCCTGCACCAAAAACAAGTTAATGCTTGTTGCTTATTCTCTGTAAGCTGTTATTTCCCCCTCATTTCTTGTTTCTATCTTTGCTGTAACAGGGAGGAGACTGGAATGTCACTGGTATGCCATTACTGTGATACTGGACATTTAGGACAAAAAGTGTTCTTGAAACTAATAGTGGCAGTGCTCACAGTGAAACACTATTTAAAGAGGAACGTCAGTATTTTCTCTTTTACATGAAAATATGTGATGAACTGCTTTTGTTAAAAAACGGTAATATATCTTAAGAATATATCAGATTTGATGCACAAAAAAGCATATAGGCTACTGATGACACTAATGTAAATGCCATTGGTGGAGAAACTGAAATAATTTTTATCTTACTTAAATCAGGGAGTGCTACAGCACTCCGCGAGTAAGAATGGCGCAGGTTCAAACTGGCGTCCCGTACTATAGGGTATAGAAGCATTCGCGTGAAAACGGTCGCAGAGGCCAGTTCTAAGCTTATGAACTAAAAACCCTTCGCTATTCAAGTGCAAAACTACTCGCAAGCTCACAAAGTCTTGCTAACCTTCGTAGGCGTCGCAAAATCGAACCGCAAAAATTTCGATTTTGTTCTTTGTTTCTTTCTTTCGTTTTTCTTCTTCATCAGTCATGACTCCAAAACGAAAATGCGTACGCAAGCGTACTATACATCAAAACGCAGCTTGTCGAGTTTCTAGGTTTCATGTTTAGAAAAGCATTCAGGCTACGGTTCGCGAGTTATGACCTGAAAACCTCATCGTGGTCACCCATTTTGCCCAATATTAATTAGCTACAGCTTGCCTACAGTTTAAGAGCGTACCAAAACACTATTTTTCACGGGATGGCACCCTCGTTTTAGTCTTTCAGTATGCTATGCATGTAACAGTTCAAATCTAACACTTGCTTTATGCATAATTATACTTCCACAAAAAAATCATAAACTGGAAAAGAAAAAATTTCTTCTAAAATGATTTTTAAGAAGTAGGAATGAAAAAAGTGCACAGATAAGAGATAAAAAAAAAAAAAGAAAAAAAAAAAAAAAGCACAGACAAAAGAGAGGATGGAGACCTATACCCATTACTCCATTCCATCAGCTAAAAGTTTTTGGCTAAAGTGTGGAATGTAGTATTGAGTATAGGCCTCCAAATCTCCTCCCATATTGATTACTCTCTTGTTTTTGTGTCTTTTTTCATCCCTTATCTGTGCACATTTGCCGTTCCTACTACTTAACAATCATTTTAGAAGAAAAGTTTCGTTTTCTAGTTTCATATTGTGTTAATTACATTCTCTTCCATTTTCATTAACAAAGTGAAAGCCTACATAGCTCAGCTGGTTTAATTTAATTGTTGCTAAGTACAGTGATACAGCACATTTTTATATTCTTTGCATCTGACTTTGGACATTATCTCAGAAGCTTGTCTCGTGGTTCAGCATTTCATCTGCTGTACATGTACAGCGGAGGATTGATCCCGGTAAACCATCAGTCGTTACTAACTTTTTTTTTTTTCGATTTGGACATATATTGTGCTCATTCGTTGCGACATTGCACTCATCAGACGCGCATCAGATGTTAACACACGCTTTCTCATGTCGCGTCCTGGGAACCTGTCTACTGAAGCATTCTGTCTGTCGTATTCAAAACTGATGGTACGATATTAATGTTGGCGTTTTTATGAAATGTAAGTTGGTTTTATGGAAGATCAGGTAAGGCTGTTTTAACTGTTCAATTCAGAAACTGTTCCTTGTCCAAACTGGGACTGATCTCAGTCTCTTAATGTCAGAGGAGTAGACTGTAGCACCAGTCGAGCAGGGCAGTACTCTGGAGGTGGATGGAAAGCTGATGACAGGGAGTGCTGGAGCTCCCGTTTCATCAGCCCTCAGGACTAGTTCCTGACCATCCCCCTTTGCTGAACTTTTTCAGTGTCTCAGTTACACAGAGAGTAGGCCAGCATGCTCTCCAGTACAAATTTCTCTAACTATCTACACCAAACTACATGCACAGTACACACTACATTTCCTATTCAAAATTTAACAAAAATGGCGTCTCTTCACCAAGCCTCGGAGTCCCCAGGGGGAGGGGGACCATAAATGCCCCCACCATCCGCCCCTCTCCCGGTGACGACTCGAGGTGCCTGGAACCACTGTCTGACTCTCTTCTTCTTCATTTCTGCAACATTCGCGGCCTTTCCTCTAACTTTCGCTCTGTTGAGCACCACCTCTCCTCCTCTAAACCTCACCTTCTTTTTCTAACGGAGACTCAGCTGTCTGAGGCAACTGAGAGCAAACCCTTTTCTGTATCCTCCTACTTTCTCTATACTCATTTCAAAGCCAAAGGTGGCTGTTGTGTATAAATTCGCAATGACTTATCTTGCTCTCGTGTTCCTGAACTCGATTCTTCTGAATTCTCTACACTCTGGCTTCGGCTTTCCTGTCATTCTCTGACTAAATATATCTGTGCTGTTTACTTATCCTCTAATTCTACTGACTATCAAAAATTCTTCGACTATCTTACTTCTACGATGGAACACATTCTATCCATTTCTCCTTTCTCTGAAATCTCCATTCTAGGAGATTTCAATGTTCACCACCACCTTTGGCTCTCCTCTCCTTTCACGGATCCACCTGGTGAACAAGCCTACATGTTTTCTATCTTTAATGACCTAGAGCAGCTTGTACGGCACCCTACCCGTATCCCTGACCGCCTTGGAGAGAGCTCCAACATACTTGACCTCTTCCTCACAACTAATCCTTCTGCTTACTCTGTTAATCTTTTCTCTCCGTTGGGCTCCTCCAATCACAACCTTATTACCTTAACCTGTCCTATCACTCAGGTACGGCCTGTGGACCCTCCAGGGAAACGTCGTCTGTGGCATTTTGGAGCCGCGGACTGGGAGGCCCTCAGGCAGTACTTCTTTGATTTTCCCTGGAATGATTATTGCTTCCATGGCCGTGAGCCATCTGAGTGTGCCTTGCGCATTACGGAGGTTATTCTCTCGGGCATGGAAGCATACATTCCCTTCTCATATCCTTTGACTAATGCAAGAAAGCCTTGGTTTAATCACGCTTGTTCTAATGCTGTCCGGAACAAGGAGAGGGGCTATAAAATGAACCGGAGCAAACCCACCCCTGAATCACATCTTTACGTTTCTGCCCGGAATCACGCTAAGTCTGTTCTTCACTCTACTAAAAATAATTTCATCCATACTAAATGCTCTCAACTCTCCAACTCGAATTCTTCCCGCTCCTTCTGGCACCTTGCCAAAAATCTTTCTAACAACTTTACCTCATCATCCTTCCCTCCTCTTTTCTACTCTGATGGTTCTGTAGCTATTTCTTCTACTGATAAAGCAGATCTCTTCGCACAGACTTTCTCCTCCAATTCCACCTTAGACGATTCCGGTGCTGTTCCTCCATCACTTCCCCCCTCTGACTTCCTCATGGCTGACATTAAAATTTCTTCAGTTGATGTATTTTCTGCCATCACTGGCCTCAGTACAAACAAGGCATATGGGCCTGATGGGGTCCCTCCTGTTGTTCTCAAGAACTGTGCTTCTGTGCTTACACCCTGCCTAGGCAAACTCTTTCGCCTTTGTCTGTCAACTTGTACCTTTCCTTCTTGCTGGAAGTTTGCTCTCATTCAGCCAGTCCCAAAGAAGGGTGACCACTCCCAACCCTCCAACTATCGTCCAATTGCTTTAACGTCCTGTATTTCAAAAGTTTTCGAGTCAATTTTCAATAGAAAAATTTTAAGGCATCTTTCCTATCACAACCTTCTTTCCGATCGTCAGTATGGGTTCCGTCAGGGACGCTCCACTGGCGATCTTCTCACCTACCTTTCAGACTCCTGGTCATCCTCCTTTCGGGACTTTGGCGAAAGCTTTGCCATTGCACTTGACATCTCAAAGGCTTTCGATCGAGTCTGGCATAAATCTTTAATTTCCAAACTACCCTCCTGCGGTTTCTATCCTTCTATCTGTGCCTTCATCGCTAGCTTCCTTTCTGGTCGTTCTATAGCCGCTGTTGTAGACGGCCATCGTTCTTCTCCTAGATCTATCAACAGTGGTGTTCCTCAGGGCTCTGTCCTATCACCAACTTTCTTCCTTTTATTCATCAATGATCAACTAAGCTGTACATCTAACCCTATCCACTCATACGCTGATGACTCCACCCTTCACCTTTCCATTCGGTTCCTGCAACGCCGATCTCAACAGTTACTTCAACAAACAAGGGATGAGGCTTTGGTACACCTAATGTCTGACTTGGCTCGTATCTCTGACTGGGGTAAAAATAATATGGTTGTTTTTAATGCATCTAAGACTCAGTTCTTACACCTATCAACCCAACAAAATCTTCCACAGGTATACCCACTAATGTTTAATAATATTCAGCTTAATCCTGCATCATCCTTGAACATGCTTGGGGTTTCATTTACTCGGGACTTATCTTGGAAAGATCATATTACATCTCTTGTAAAATCTGCTTCCAAGAGATTGGGTGTGCTAAGCCGACTCCACTCTTTCTTTACCCCTGCACAATTGTTGACTCTATACTGGGGTTTTATCCGCCCCTGTGTGGAGTACAACTCTCATGTGTGGGGAGGCTCCCCACATACAGCTCTTCTCAATAGGGTGGAGTCAAAGGCTTTTCGTCTCATTAACTCTCCTCTTACTGACTCCCTTCAACCTCTGTCTCTTCGCCGCACTGTTGCATCTTTATCTCTTTTCTATCGCTACTTTAATGGTCACTGCTCCTCTGAACTGTCTGCTTGCATTCCTCCACCTCTACGACGGGCGCGTAGCACACGTCTGGCAGCAAACTCTCATCCATTTTCTGTCCAACTCTCTAATGCAAGAGTTAACCGTTACTCCCAGTCTTTCACATATGCAACAGGTCAGCTCTGGAACTGTCTCCCTCTGTCTGTATTTCCTGCTGCCTATGATCTCCAGTCTTTCAAACGCAGTGTGTCCAGGCATCTCAAAATGATCGGATTTTGAATTTGGCTCTCTATTGTATTTTGTTTTTCTCTTGGAGGGAACTGTTACTGCGGGCTCATGGCCTTTGGTTCCTTCTTCCTGGCATTAAAAAAAAAAAAAAAAAAAAGACAGCAATTCCTGTGTTACCTGACCACCACCTCCCCCGCTGATATCCACAGATATCCACGGACTCTCGTGGTATGCTAGGACTATGATATGTGTATTGGTATTATGTTATTACTGGGCTCTTTTTTTTATGATACGTCGAGTGGGCCATTTGAAAGTACTGTGAACATAGTGATATCAAATGCATAATTTTCACTGCAACAGTCAGGATCGAACCCCAAACCCCACTATCTCCAATCCACCCTCTATCTATTGCACATCTGCTGTGATCAGAACTGTGGAATACTGTTTATCAGTTCATACTTGGTGCTTGATTCTCTGCAGGACTAGATCGTCTCCAACGAGGAAGGGTGATAGCTAGCATTAACTCATCTCCAAGTTGGTCAAATACAGATCGGGAAGTGCTGTTTACAAGGAGTGTAGGTATCAAACCCAGGACCAGAGCATCATAAAGGGAGATGATTCTGCTACCATAAAGCCTTCACGCCTCCAGACATGAATACAGATGGACCCAAAAGGCAAGCAGTGGCATCTGGTGGACTTGTATAAAGGTCTCTCGTTTGAGTTGCCATGTCATAACCCCTCGCCCCATGTGCCTCCCTTCCACCATCTCTCAACGTGATTAGCGCTGCCATATTTTCTCCCTCGCCTCCTCTGTCTTCCGTTCACACTCCCTCTGTCTAATTAATGTTGCCATATGTTTCCCTTCACCTTTCCTGCCTCCCTCTCTCAGTCATCACCAGGCATGACACCCCTCTCGCTTGCTTATCCTTCCCCAGACCGCCACATTATTGTTATAAATGTTTTTTGTGAGTAGGAGTAGTGGACAAACTCAGAAGGCAAGCGCAGCAAATGGTTTCAGTAATGTCCTCTCTGTGAATTTCTCTTCCTATTGACTACAGCCCTCTTTGATATTCCTTTATATTTTTATGTGCATCATAATGAGCGTCCTGATAATTAGGTAATGGCAACTTCCCTCTTCAGTAGGATTAAATGTTTTATATTTAAGTCTGGTTTCATGCACATGATTTGCTTCAGGTTTTTAAGAAGCTCTGTGACAGGGTATTAAAAACCTTCAGCCGTTACACACTTTAATGATTTATCACATTTATTCTTTCTACCACCATACGATTTTTTAAAGCATAGAGAGAACTTCTTGTAGTGCATTTGTTAAAGCAATATAGATAACACCTTAACCAGTGAAGCAGTGTGGATGGCTAGGCGTGCTTGAGATCGAAGTGTAATATGAGGTGAGGAGAAATCAAAGTTGATTTTATTTACAATGACTGTCCTAGCTTTTCCCCTTCATCCTTTCCTCTTCGTTCTCTCTCTTCTTTCTCCACTTTCCTTCATTTTATTGCCACCCCCCTCCCCACCACATTCGCCGCTTTCTTAAACATTTTCTTCCTGAAACTGGAAATCAAAGGTTGAGAATTTGCCTCTTTCTACTGCACCGTTTCTTTTGTTGTAAATCGTATTTTTTTTCTTCTTCCTCGTCGTCGTCGTCGTCGTTCTTGCTTAGGGGCAGTGTACTGAAATAAGGGCTTGAAGCTTGGAGTCTGTTTTCAGTGACCCCGAATCTCATTTTATTCATCTCAACACATTTTCAGACTTCCACCCCCCCCTCCCTTTAAAAGAAAAGAGGCAAGAATCTTATTTGTGTCCGAGTTGAAGGAGATGATTTGACGTCTTCCCTTACTTGATATGCTTTCTTTGTTCAGTTATGAATTTTTTTACTCCAATTGGCTGACACTGCACGTGTTGGCACTTCGGTTTCTTACCCAGATATAATGGTTTGTGTTCTGTAAGCAAATTACTTCCCTAATTTGTTTGTGATAGAAACCACATTTGAGCATATATATGCTATCGCGGAGAGATGCAGCAAGCCAGTCAGTCGTCACATGGGATACAATTAGCCTTGTAACTCCTAGTATTGTGTGTGTGTGTGTGTGTGTGTGTGTGTGTGTGTGTGTGTGTGTGTGTGTGTGTGTGTGCGTGCGTGAGAGAGAGAGAGAGAGAGAGAGAGAGAGAGAGAGAGAGAACTGCATTCCGCGCTAATTCTCAAAATGGATCTGAAGTATTATTGACTTTGGTCTACATCTACACCTTCCGGGGTACGGTGGGACGTGGGAGGCACATATGGCAGTGTGGAATGATGGACAAAGGCAGTTAAAGTAAGGTTTGTACAGAAAAGATGTGATGTATTGGGTGTGTATGAAACACAAGTGACGAGGAGCAAAGTAAAGGAGCGGGAAGATGTTACACTGTCGTGAGCAGTACAAAGTCAAGTATAGACAGGTATGCTTGGAGAAGTAGGCTTTCTGATGATTGCTGAATACAGTTAGACCACAGATGCGAATGAGAGAAACTTGCCAACTTAGTATGTGTATAAGCAAAAGTTAACATTTTAACGGGAAAAGAAAAGAAATGATATTTAATGCTTGCATCTCAGTGTGTATATGAGAGAAGGGAGTGTGAGCTGGTGGGAGGGCAGCGAAATGGTGGGGGACAGGGCGACATGGAGGCGGTTTGTTTGTGGTCACCCTTTACGTGATTAAGGTGTCTGGCAATAAAAGATTGATAGATCTCAGTGTGACTCAGCACGTTGGTTATACCTGAGTTTATTTTCAATTCAGCGTGAACTGACCAGTAGCCTTGTTTGGGTTTGGGTTTGTTACCGTGTGAAATTGTGGTGCGTTTTTTTGTTTACATCCTCGGTGCTAGTAAGCTGCGTAGTTTCTTTGACACATGGGTCAATATATTATATACTTGTTTGATTGAGATTATGTAAATTGGATTTTGTCTGACATGAGTATTTGTTTATCTTGAGCTTTTATATCAGGGAGGTTGATACAGGAAAGGAAATATTTTGCGGACAAAGGGTGAGCGTAGGGATTGGAGAGATAATGGTGTTACAGAGTGAGGAAGGAACTGGTTTGTTGTGTTGGCAGGATAATTGAGAGAGGGAATTGTGTTACGGAGGAGGACAGAAATAGAGCAGTGGCCAAACAGTGCTAATTTACCGACAAGTGGGAACCTGGTAGCGATAATCTGAGTGTATTGTTTACATACATAGGCTACAATACATAATGGGCTACAATACATAATAGACACCCAGTATACTGTGTGTGTAACCGGCAAACAATATACATGTTATCGTACAGAATATTAGTGTATGACACACGTGATGCAGGTACATTTTGTGTATGGGTAGCCAAAAATATGCACATAATATTCATGTTACCGTATTATGCAACGTATTGATGTAAAACTTCAGAGGGATTCATAATTATCTGCAACCATCATGCTGATACATCTGTCACCCACGCTCATCCCAGCATCACTCTTCACCCTAATTCTTTTACCTTTAATAACGTACTGTCTCTCTCATTCTCACGATTCCGCTCACCGTTGGCAAAATGAGCCGATATGATGTCAACCAGAATTACATTCTGAAAGTAGGATATGATAGTCAGAGAGTTAATCTGATTTCATCGACCACTTCCCTCCATCCTTGTCATTCTACCCTCATCCCTCTACAGTAAAATGCTTACCCCCATTTTTACTCCATTAGCCTGCTTGCCCCCGCCCCTCATCTCTTTATCTGCCTGCCTTCACCCTCACCCCACTAGTCTGCCTGCCTTCACCCTCACCCCTCTAGTCTGCCTGCCATCATCCTCACCCCACTAGTCTGCCTGCCATCATCCTCACCCCACTAGTCTGCCTGCCTTCACCCTCACCCCTCTAGTCTGCCTGCCTCCATCCTCACCCCTCTTAGTCCTCCTGCCTTCACCCTCACCCCTTTAGTCTGCCTGCCTTCATCCTCACCCCTCTTAGTCTGCCTTCCTCCACCCTCACCCCTCTTAGTCTGCCTGCCTTCACCCTCACCCCTTTAGTCTGCCTGCCTCCACCCTCACCCCTCTTAGTCTGCCTGCCTTCACCCTCACCCATCTAGTCTGCCTGCCTTCACCCTCACCCTTCTTAGTCTGACTGCCTCACTTCTGTACTCTGCCTGTCCCAACCGTCACTTCTTTAGTCCGTCTGCTACCATCGTCACCCCTCAAGTCTTCCTGCCTCCACCCTAACCCCTCTACTCTGCTCGCCCCCACGCTAACCCCTCTAGTCTTCCTGTCCCCATCCTCACCTCTCTAGTCTGTCTTCACCCTCACCCTTCTAGTCTTCCTGCCCACACCTTCACCCTTTACTTTGCCTTCCTCCACCCTCACCCCTCTAGTCTGCCTGATTCCACCCACACCTCTGTCAAATTATGCTGCACGCGTTAGGTGCTGGTGACGAATCTTTTTGTACCGTGTTAGTGAATCTCATTTTTTGCTATTGTAGTCAGGTTTTATATCCAGGTTATATAGACGTTTGCCACCATCCTACTTCCGCTCCCTAAACCTCTGTCCTTAAGTCACTCCTCCTCAGCCTCACATTTCACTCTTTATTCTTATGTCCTCCTCTTTTACTTTAATGAGTCCTATCTTAGTCCTTCTCCTACGTGCCCATCAGTCCCCACCCAACCGCACCCCATTCTCCCTCATGTCACCTTCACCCTCATCCTCAGTGTTCAGACTATAATGTGTAACCGTCGTCGTTATCTAATCATCTAAGCTTTCCCTTCTTTTTTCATGTCAGTTGACTTCTTACCTTCTTGAAGACCCCTCCTCTCCCTTCCCAGCTGTTTATTTTGTATTCTGTTAGGTTTCTCTTTTAAAGAATTATGAAGACTCCCCCCCCCACCCCCACTCTTTCTGACTTCTTATTCACTGCCTGTCTCCCTCCCCTACCTCAGCTCTGGAGTGAATCGCATTGTCAGCGGCAGTGGAGAACCCTTGGTCCTATCTGTACCTGCTGACCCACACACAAACCCACCCTCACCTTCACCCCTACACACCCCTTCCAGCCCATATTTAGTCCCCAACTCTTCCTCACCTGCACACCTACTCTGCCCTCATACTTACTTTGCCCTCAACCTCACACATTTTCTCTTCTAACCCTCACACTAATTCTCCCCGTGCCCTCACACTTACTGTGCAGTCGCACACGCTTCCTACCCCCTATCCCTCACATGTACTTCTCCTTAACCATCACACTTCTTCCGCACTCATTGTAATACTAACTCTGCACATCACCCTCATCCTTACTTCTCCCTCACTCCCACACTAACTCTTAAGTCACTGTCATTCTTATTCCGCCCGCACCCTCACGCCAGATCTTACATACTCCCTTGTCCACCTCTCCACTGCCACTCGGTATTTGCTGAAGTAATCTCCCTCTCTGAATAGGGTCGCTATACCGTCATCCAAGATAAAATTCTGAAAACAGGAAATCGTTGTCAAAGGGTTAATCAAGTTTCATCGCCCTTTGCCTCCTGCCTCACTTCCTGCTGCTGATTACCATTACATTGTTCTCATTTTCGTCACCCCTCCATCCTCACCCTTCAAGCCTTCTTCCCACCTCCACTTTCACCCCACATACATGCCTGACGTTTGTACGCTGTTCAGTGTTACTAGTCATATCCATCCCACATATCCCTCATAGGATACAGTGCTTGACATTTCTATTTCTCTTGCATTCACACACAGGCTTTGATACTCATGCCATTCTAAAGTCTAACACCTATCCGTCTGTGTGACCATTAATACACCTTCATGCAATCCTATTGCAGCTGTTATGATACTCATGCCATTCCAGAGTCTAATACCTATCCGTCTGTGTGACATTAATGCACATTCATACAATTCTTTTGCTGCCGTTATGAATGAAGCCTTTAATTTCCAGACACACAGTACACAGTGGATGGTGCTTCCCGACCGCTATTCCATTAGAAGGTCTAGATTCGGGATGATGTAAGTTCAGATCACCGTTCTGTTTCTAGGTATAGAGGCTGCTGGCGGTGGAAGTCGTGTTGGCAGCGTGTGTGTTGGAGGAAGTAACAGGGAGTGTTGTCTTTTATTATTTATGAAGGCGTTCGCAGCAATAGCCACATTACTTCATCATTGCTTCTCACACTACCGTTACGTCATAACTTTACTTTCCTAAACACACGAACAACAGATAAAGTACAGCACCACTTCCATCATTCATTAGCCGTTCATGTTCATACCTGTTGCACACAGACACACCTGCCTGCCTGTTAATACAGAGTTTTGGACAGGTGTCGGACTCACATTAAAAGGGATCAAAGGTTCTTAGCTAAATTTGAGGTAATGATTAAAAAAATAGTATAAGTATTTCAATCCAGCTCACCACGTATTGTTGCGGAAAATTACGATGCTATTTGCGCAAGTGAGTGTGGGTGAGCTCGCCACATCACTGTGCCATAACACAGGAAATTATAACTATCCAATCAGAGCACCACAGAAAGGAAAAAGTTACAAGAGAAACCAGTTTCACTGACACATGTGGAATATTGAGCTGTGGTGTAGAAATACGACGGCTAAGGCTGGACAGAAAACAACAGTTTTCCTTCTGTTAGGAATTTTATTTGGCAACCGATTTCCATTCAGATAATGGAATAACATCACGACAAAGTAAGACACACCATTTATCTGTTGTCGCCACCCTCACCTCCGGCTCAGACTTGACTTTAAACATTTCCCCGAATTTCCTTCCGTAGCGGGAGGTGTCGGCCAGGAGGGCTAAGCCGGGAAAAATTGAAGGAGGTGAAGACAACATGGAGCAGAATGAACCGGAAAAGAAAAGGGAAAGACATGGAGTAAAGGTGATTGTGTTTCTGTGAATCTGGTGATGAAGGTGGAGGACAGTGAAAGCGGGAGTTTGACATTGATAAGGAGCGAAGCTGTAGTATGGTGTGAGTGTGACAAAACTGTTGTATGTTGTAATGTAGAGTGGTGTGGTCTGGTGTGGTGTGAGTGTGACGTGGCTGTTATGCGATGCGATGTTGTATGAATTTTGGGTGACGTGGCTATTGTGTGGTATGGTGTGGTGTGGTGTACTGTGCTGTGGTGTGACATGCTGTGATGTGGTCAGTCTAACAGCAGTTTAATACGACTTGGGTAATGGAGGTTCCTAAGTGGCCACAAAAGTCCTTCCCTGAGGCATATTATACTTTGCTGTCTTGCTCCTTCCTTCCTTCCTTCCTTCCCTTTCCTCATTCTCTCCTTTCTCCCTCTCTTTTCTCCATTCTGTCCCCCCCGTCATCCTTCCCTTCTTTCCTTCCCTTTCCTCTGCTTTTTTTCCTTCTTCCCTCCTCTCCATTTCGTTTCTTCTCTCTTCAATCCCTTCTTACATGCTCTTTCATCTCATGCTTCTTTCAATCCCCTCCCCTCTCCCTTCCTTCCGCCTTTCTGATCTTTTCCTTATTCCATCCATCTTCCCTCTCTGTCTTTCCTTACTTTACTTTTCCTCTCCTAGTTCTCCCTGTCTTCTCCCTTTCTACTCTCGCTCTTGTCTCTTCCTCTTTCATTCTCTTCCATTACTTCGTTTTCCTCATCACAGTTTTTCCTTGTCGCTCATCCTACCTTGCCTACCCTTCTTCCGTTCCACCACTTGCCGCTCACATTCCCTCTCTGTGTCCTTGTTCTCTGACATTTTATTCTTCCTCTCCTTTCTCCATCTTTCCTTGTCTTATTCCTTTGCACTTATTCCCTGCACCTCCCTTCACTCTCATACATATTTTATTGTCATTAATTTTCTCCTTACTCTCCCCTTTCCCTCACTTCCCTCACAACTATTATCTACATCTAACGTTCTTTTTTTTTTTTTTCCGTCATTACCTTCCACATTTCTTGTCTCTGTTCCATGTCTTTCTGTATGTGTTCTTTCCTTCCGCACCCTCCTCTATCTCTCTCCTTCCCTTCTGTTTTGAATTTCTCCCACTGGGAAGCAAAAACAAACAAACAAAGAGTTCGTGTCACTAGCATGAAAATACCCGATTCTTTTAGTGTGTGTGTGTGTGTGTGTGTGTGTGTGTGTGTGTGTGTGTGTGTGTGTGTGTGTGTGTGTGTGTGTGTGTGTGCTAAATGGAAATACATTTGTATGATATCTCTGTCAGGTAAGGTTTTTGAGTGACATGCAGTTTAATTTTTGAAAACCCTTATATTTATGTTCTTATTAAAATCTGATCAAAAAGACAAACTTGTAGTTGAAAAAGTAGTTTTGTTTGATTTTCTGTGGTGTTTTGCCTCAGGAATGCCTCTCTTAAGGGTCCATCAGTAGTTAGCCAGCATACTGGGGCACCAGTTGCCTTGGTAACGCTCTTCCATGTTAGAAGTATCCTGATGAAAACGCTTGCCATGTTCATCATTCACCGCACTCAGGTTTTCTGGAAAATAGTACAAGTGAGAGTCCGGAAAATGAATCTTTAATGACATATTGACCCCATTGCTTGGTAAGGCTTAAGAAGGTCACCCACTATTTTAGGATATTTTTCGGCCTTGTGATTTCCCAAAAAGTTTGTGCAGACACTTTGAAACTGTGCCACGCAGCCTTCTCAACTTCTTCCAGCTCTCCTGCAAATCTCTAATCTCTTAACAATTCTCTAATCAGAGGCCCTACAAAAGCACCTTCTTTAATCTTGACATCACTGATCCGTGGAAACTTATTTGTCAGGTATGTGAATCCGGTTTCCACTGGATCCATCGCTATAACAAAATTCTTCATAGGTCCACGCTTGGTGTGCAAAGGAGGACGGCACACTTTCTCAGGGTCAATTAGTGGACTGTTCACAACTTTTTTCTTGTCTGGAACAAATAAACTATATTTTGGTCAACCCTTCTGAAGGTAATAGTTTTGTTTGTCCCTACTCAAAAAACAACGGTATTTTGTGTAACCTAGCTGCTACCCTAACAAAAGTGCAATGATCTTTACATCACAGGTATTCCACTTACGTTTCTGATACTGAACTTTTTCTAAAAGCAACTTCATGTTGTCATTTATACTCATAATTATACTCTGTACCCTTACACAATTTCAAAGCCACTCCCTTCTACATAAAATCACGCTCATAAAGACCCGGTTTCATTGACACCAGCATTCGTCAGTATCCACACGAATATCGTCATGTCCCTTTATACAGATAACCTTATTTATTTTCTTCGAATTTTCTCAGTGGTTCCTTTATTCATTTTCCTATTTTTCTTTTTAAGCTATTTACATTAATCATTTTCTTTCCCTGTAACTAGAAGTTTGCCGGGACTCTTGCTTTGTCTCACATTCACAGTGACATTGATACAATCAAAATCGCTCGCACTCAGTCGCCCAACACCTGATGTCACACCAACCTTCACCATCTCATTCATATCCGCATCGTCATCCAAACTCGACAACCACAGTCAGACTCAGCGTCATCACATCCACACCCATACCGTCATCCACACACCACACCACACCACATCACACCCTCATCTTCTTCCTAACCCCACATTTAGCTCCATCTCCTCCAACAGTCTGCTTTTCACTCACAGTTCCTCCACTGTCAGCCCCTCCCTTTCCCAACTTCATTGAATCGCACCGTCGCCTTAGAACCTTAGATTGTGTAGTAAATTGCACCTGATCTACTTATTTTCCGAACTCCATTGCCTCTTCACCCAATAGAAGGTCTATTACTTTCATCTCACTCCTGCGGCATCACAGGTCCCATGCCCATATGGATGCCTTTGATTTTAAGACACACTACACTCTTGGTGGATGGAGCCTCCCGTCCCATATTCCGTTAGAAGGTCTAGATTTGGGATAATGTAAGTTCAGGTCACCATTCTATTTCTAGGTACAGAGGCTACTGGCGGTGGAAGTCATGTTGACAGCGTATGTGATAGAGGAAATAACAGGGAGTGATGTGACAGATTATTTTGTTGGCATGTCAGTGGTAACACTCTCCCGGGTATCCATACTCTGCAGTGGCCGGGCCAGATAAGGCTGTGCTGGGGCACAGTCACACTGAGTGGGATGAGTGTTCCGACTGTCATGTTTGGGTGGTAGGGAGTGGCTGGTGGGGGAGAAACTGGGTGTTACCGTGGATGGTGGGGGTGGGGAGGGTTAGGGGTGGGCGCAGGTACTCGGTTTACATGTCTTCTGATCTTCAAGTGTCAAAATACGTGGTAAAGGGCTTGTCATGACAGGAGTGTGTGTACTGTGTTGAGAAAGGAAGCAGTGATGAGCCTGACCAAACAACAGTTCGTGGTAATGGAACTGGATGGGTTTAATACAATTTTGAATAACTTACTTACTACAAGAGCTGCATAAAGCGTCTGGTAGTAGTAAGAACAAAGTATAAAAGACATAATAACAGTGTAGTTTTGTTATCGATGAGCCCTAAAACAGTGTGTTGTTGAACATCATTCCACCAGCGATCCTCTCTCTATGTGCCTCATACATGTGCTACCCATTCTTGGGTATCAGTTAGCCTAATTGCCTCCTCTTTATGTAAAATTTTCATTGTTACTGTACGTTTCTCCTTTGCATTTAAGCGCTGTCTGAAATGTCCAACCCTTTCTCCCTCTCAACGCCCTACCCCATTACCCTTACGCTGGCAGTGTGGTTCACAGATTTTACTGGAGTGTTTTATATGATCTGTTGTCGTAATCTGATTACATTAACTAATATGCAAATTTTTTCCCACTGCTACTCGCCCACCCATCTCATTTCTTGCTTCCCCATATGTGACTGTCATCCTAAACCTACCTACCAAGATCCACCATCACCATCAGGGTATGGCACTTACTCGCTTTTATGTATTCTCCTCCTCACACACAGTATCATGCTCTATTTATAGCTCTAACCCCTCCAGCCATCAGTCTGTTCGTCATCCTTCGTAATGACGCCATTGTTCTCCCCCCTGGTCCTATTATCTCCAGTCCTCAGTCCCCTCCATTCGTCCCTCCTACACTGCATTCTGAACCCTTTTTCAGCCAGTGTATAATTACAGTGGACGTAAATGATGATGGTACCCAATAAAATACTGGGTAAGTGGGAAGTTTACGAACACCTGCAATTTAAACTTTTAAAAAATCTATCAAAAGTTTTCTGTTGAAGCAGCATAGCCTGTGAGTGGTTAGTGAGAGGTAAATGGGAGAGGTTTATCTCAGTTTTGATAATTGAATGAATAGTAATTAGGTTAATGTGAGTGAAAAAGTAATGTGATATATTGATAAATAACCTGAAGATATAAGCGTCAGTAAATTGTAGTTATTGATATTCCGAGTCTTTGTGGTAGGTGGGGGCGCTCACCATCCACTCACATGATGTAGTGCTGCTCTCGGGTGTGTGCCCTTTCCTCGCCTCCATCCTTCTTTCCATTCAACCTCTTCCTTCTTTCTTTCCTTCATTCTTTCCTCGTCCTTCTGCCTACGGGTGACTTTACACTCCCTCCTGTGTCTTTCTTTCCTTCATTCTTTCCTCTTCCTTCTGCCTGTGGGTGACTCTACACTGAGTGACAAGCCAAACGGTTTCCTGTACACCAGGAAACCATTTACTATGCTGAGTGGTAACCATATAACCAAATTTTGGCGCCTGGTGGTTTAGTGGGTAATAACGGTGCTCCAATCGGATTGAGCCGGTGAAGGTTTATATGCAAGGGGTGGTTGGGATTTATTGCTCATGTAATGCCACTCAGGGATGATTGAGACTGGTCACTCACATCTTAAATGTCAGGACCAACTTGCCTAGCCCCGGGCTCCTACGCTTCTCATGGGGCAACATAGGATTGGATGATGGATAGATGGATGGATATTCCGTGTCTGGTTTGTTTAGCTTTTCTTTTATTGTAAATTAATTATAAATAATCGTAGGCTACTAATGCTGTTTAGCTCATTGTGTTAACTGTTGTAGTGGAGTTACTGGTGACGTATCTGGAGAGAGAGAAAAAAGAGAAAATTACGTTACAGTTTATGAACTAAAATTAATGTAAAAAATATATAACTCGAGGCTCCCCCCCCCAAGAGGGGAATCACACAGGCCGGGAGCAAATACATATCTAGCGCGGCTCGGAATATGACCTTGACCTTGACCTACTTTCACCAGTTTCGAACTCGTAGGCGATTTTCATCCCTACTACACACCTGTAAAATTTTGTGATGATATCTTGAGCGGTTCCGAAGTTATCATGGTAACAGACATACAGACCTCCTACTTTCACTAATTTCGAACTCGTAGGAGATTTTCATTCCTACTACACACTTGTAAACTGTTTTCATATCTTGAGCGGTTGCGAAATTGTCCCAACAGAAACACGGACAGACGGATGGAAAGACAAACAGACAGACAAACTGAAAACAATACTAGCTTCGCTATCGTGGCTGGTAATAATATCTACTCAGTATGGATGAGTAATAATAAATAACAATTTTCGTTCTCGTTCCATGTGAGGCAATGAGACTTTTTCATGCCACGGTTACAGTATTTACTGTAGCTGATTTTTGTATTCTGCAGTCATTTGCGGACTCTGCATCTTTAAGAAAGAAGGTTCACCCTCCTCGCCACACATCTTTTGTTTTCGCTCTTCTTGCATACTACTTTTCCTTCCCTCTCCATCTCTTCTGTGTCCTTCACTTACCTTTGCTTCCTGTCCCTTCACCCATCTCCTGCACACACTTCTTCTGTATCAGAATTAATGTGTGATATTGTAGTTCATTTGTGCCTGCTTGCATGTTTCTCCTTCGTGTTGTCCTCTCCTCCTTCACCTCCCCTCCAGCTTTCACTCAGCCACTCTCATTTTCATAGTCTCTCAGTGTATTATAATTTGTAATTTCTCTGTTCCAGGTGAGTGTGTCGTGAATGACGTTCCTAGCCCCTTCCTCCAGTGAGTATATTTGAGGTAGTCAGACGCGTGAGTGGGTTGCCATGGGGGTGAGAGTGGCAGGAGATAATGAGGCGTCGTCCACTACCTCCATTTTTGTTTGTTCAGCTCTTGCTAAAGTCAAAGCCCTAATCAGTCACTAACGGGTGCTACATTTGTGCTCATCGTCACTACTCTCCCACGTTTTCCTATTGTTGCTCGCCTGAAGTTACAAATTCACCAGACTTTTGGTCACGACAATGAGGGTGTTGTACCATACACCTTTGATGTGCCCTTTTCTCAACACATTGACTGCCATCCCGCTCCCCTGCTTATCTCTACTCTGCCCCCCAACTTCTTTGTCTTTTCGCCCATGCTCCACACACGTCTCTAACCTGCATTCCTGTTCAGGCCTTCCTTGCCGCCTTCCCCTCACTTTCATATATACCCTATCCCCTCTCTGGAGAAGGTCAGGTCATAGGTGAGGAACAGGATATAGGTGGGAGTGTAGTTCAGGTGATGGAGATTAACTCAGGTCCATTACCAAGCAGCCCTTCGGCCAGTGAGAAATATAATGAGTTAGTAAATATAATACACAGAGACCAAGATAGATATAGCCCATCAAAACCGTTTGGAACGAATAAATCAGAACCAAGATGGTTAAACAACAGATTAAAATCTCTCATAGGCCAAAGGAAAGGGATATATAGAAACATGTGAAGAGGAACACTTATGTAACCGGTACACGATATTAAACAGAGAAGTAAAGAGGGAGATACGAAAAGCAAAGCAAGGTTATGAAATTAAGGTTGTTAGTGAATCGAAAGAAAACCCCAAGGGTTTTTACCAAATGTACCGTACGGAAAATAAAGATAGGATAGGACCACTCAGAACAGAAGCAGGTAACATTACCAGTGAAGATAAAGAAATGTGCTCCCTCCTAAATAATTTCATATCATTATTTACCAAGGAAAATCTTGGTCTGGTCCCTCAAGCAACAAATATTTTCGATGATAATATAGAAAATATTCTTAGTAAAATGACCATTAGTAAGGAGGACGTATTGAAAGAAATTAATAAGTTAAAAACTCAAAAATCACCAGGTCCTGATGATATATATTCAAAAATTATAAAAGAAACCAAAGAAGAATTATGTCAGCCACTTTCAACGTTCTTTAATGAGTCTTTAATTTCAGGAGAAGTTCCAGATGCGTGGAAGATTGCAAACGTAGTGCCCATTTTTAAAAAGGATGATAAAGCAGCTGCGTCGAATTATCGTCCGATAAGCCTTACGTCAATAGTAGGAAAAATGCTACAGATAGTTTTGTAAATAAAATTAAGGAACACATAGAAAGAGTTAATCTTATAAATGAAAGTCAGCATGGACTCAGGCAAGGATGATCCTGCCTTACAAACTTGTTGTCATTCTTCTTGGAGGTCTGTGAGGCAGTAGATAGCGATAAAGCTTACGATAGTATTTATCTGGACTTTAGTAAAGCCTTTGATAGGGTCCTGCACGAAAGGTTAGTTAGAAAGGTTCGAGCACACGGTATAGGCGGAGATAACTTAAAATGGATTGAATCCTGGCTGAAGCAGAGAGTATTAATAAATGGAACTAAGTCGGATTGGGGATTAGTAACTAGCGGTGTACCACAGGGTTCAGTACTCGGTCCTTTATTGTTTATTATATATGTAAATGATGTAGACTTAAGGTATCACTAGCAGTATCAGCAAATTTGCCGACGGTACAAAAATAGGGCATATTATTGGCTCGACTGACGATTACCTTAACCCGCCCCGTCCCGTCGACGTATGGGTACGTTGCAACGATTTGCATTTGCCAGTCCCGGCGACGTACCGGTATGTCGTGCAATTGCAATTTGCATAATTTCGACAATTTTCAAAATTCGCGCTTGATTTGCGGTACGTACCCTCACATGACCTTCCCCTACCTGCCACCAGACACTGGGCGACCCCGCGCGACCCGTGCTAGCCCACCACTCGTCCACTCACCTGGTAGCCACGGTCCTGCTCAGACATGGCTAAGAGAGGTCTCTCAGACAGCGAAATTCAAGTCGCCCTGGACACCTTTACCGGCGACAGTGATTCCCCACTGGACGACGAGGATATGGACAAGTATTATGTGCTGCTAGAGGAGGAAGAAACCACCAGCAGTGACGAGGAAGTTCCGTCTCCCAGGAAGCGGCAGTACGTGACTTACCGTGCTGCTAGAGAGGGGCAGGAGGCAAAGAAGGCACGTGCAATATCCTATCCCTATCCCCAGCGTGATTTGGAACCAGAATTCGAGGACGAGGACGAGGATGAGGACGATGACGGAGCCGTGGGACGTGCTGCCACATGGTATGGACGGGAGGTGATTACACATCGTGGCCCAGAGCGCACACCACGTCGTATGAGCAGGTACGGGCCTAGCATTTTGTTTGGGGAGCTAGGAAGTCAAGTGGAGGGAGTGGGGAGTGAAAGGGAAAGTCCAGGGAGGATTAGGGAAAGTGAGAGCGACGTGAGTGAGTCATTGCTCTCCCTACGTAGTGTGAGGCGGCGTAGTGGATCACGTGGGCCAGTGCGGGTGCGTTCCTTATCACGTGGGGTTGTGAGGGAGGGGGAAGGTGGGGAGGAACCACTTCAAAGCACGTCTTATGCCCCCCAATATCCCCTAACACGTGGTCGAGCTAGGGTGCGTGAGAAAGCACGTGGTGTTGTCATGGAGGGGGAAGGTGGGGAGGAACCACTCCCCAGCACGTCTTCTGCTCCCCAATATTCCCCTATTTCATCCCCACAGCCCCCTAATGTTCCTCAAGGCCGTAAGGGTAAGGGAAAGGGAAAAGGTAAAGGCAGAGAGAAGAGGAGTGACAGTGGGGAAGCCCTCCGCACTCCTTCTCCCCCACCTCCCCAACCAGGATCTCCTCCCCACCCAGACGAAGGCGGTGATGGGGCTGATGGGGACGAGGGATTTGTGTCGTGGGATTGGGAGGATGGGAGTGATTTTTCTCCCCTCATTCACCCCTTCACTGAGCAGGGGCGATCTGGCTGCATTGCTCCAGGAATTCACCGTAATTCCACCAGGTTGGATTTTTTCCACCTGTTTTTCAGTGAGGCATTTGTTGGTCAGATTGTATACCAAACAAACCTGTTTGCAAGCGCCCAGAGCCTAGAGAGTGAAAGATTGGGAACAAGGAGTAGGCATTCTATGATCTATGATTACCCTGTCTCCCTTCCAGAAATGTTCTTATTTTTTGCCCTTGTCCTTTTGATGGGTATTATAAGAAAGAATAGAATTCCTGCTTACTGGACCAGGGACCCTGTTATGTTTACCCCCATATTTGGTCAAGTGATGAGCCGTAATCGGTTTCAACAAATTCTAAGTCGCCTCCATTTCTATGATACTCATGACCCTGCAAATGCAAACAACACTGATAAAATGAGGCGAATTAGGTTGGTCTTTGATCACCTCAGGCAAACCTTTCGTTCCTCATTCTATCCCTATAGAGACCTCGTCATAGACGAGAGTCTCGTGTTGTGGAGAGGCAATATTTTATTCAGACAGTATATACCCAGCAAAAGGCACCGTTTTGGGTTCAAGATCTTCATTATGTGCGACTGTAGGACTGGATACGTGCAAGACATAGTCTTGTACACCGGTGCACAGACAGACATAATAGAAGATCGAAGTATTGGACTGTCGGGAGCAGTGGTAAAGACGATGATAGAAGACTACCTTCATCGTGGTCACGTTCTCTACCTCGACAATTGGTACACTAGCCCTCTTCTCGCTCGTTATCTTCACACACATGAAACGGGAGTCTGTGGAACCGTAAAGGTGAACCGGCGTCACATGGCCAAGGTAGGGCGGAAACTTGCAAGGAATGAGGTTGTCTTCTTCAAAGCCAACAACATCCTTGCAACAGTGTGGAACCACAACAGAGAAGTAAGCCTCTTGTCCACGGTTCACCGCCCCTTGATGCACCGTATTGATTCAGTAGATTACCGTAGCGAGAGCAGGCGTCGTGTTTGGAAATCTGAGTGTGTTATGGATTACAATATAAACATGCGCCTCGTGGACCAGTCAGACTCCATGATATCGACGGTAGAGTGTGCCAGGACCACGATGAAGTGGTATAAAAAACTGTTCTTTCACTTGCTAGATATCACTGCTCTGAATTGCCACCACCTTCACGCCATGACAACAGGAGTTCAGGAAACATTTGAAGGGTTTGTGAGGGAGCTCACAAGAGAAATCTTTGCAAAGTATGCTGTTGAAAGGCCCCAACATCGCACCCGCACTGCCCATATTGCCCAAACTCCCCAGAGAATATCCGGCCGCCATTTCCCCACTCCAATCCCTCCCCAGCCAAACAGACCTAGGCCCCAACGCAGGTGTCACGTGTGCAGTAATTCCCAGGTGAGACTCACGACACAGAGGAAGGACACCCGCTATGAGTGCGTGCAGTGTGACGTGGGTCTCTGTATTCACCCATGTTTTAGTGAATATCACACGTTGATGCAATTTTAGTATGGTGTGAATGCGAAAGGACGCTGAAATTATGAGGTAAATGCGACAGACAGACGCTCAGTGAAATTATCAGTCATGTTGATCTCCAAATATTAGTATAAAGTGCATACGGGTAGAACATAAGTGAAAACATTGTATGTAAGTATATAAATCTGCCCTAAGTTGAAACTTACATAGCGAGGGTTTTATGATGCGATATTCTGTCGCTCAGTGCAATAAATACTGCCCGTAATTAAATTCTTACGGGTATAAGTTCAAATTATTGTAAGTGATGATATATATTCTAAGTCAAATATTCATAGCGTGTGTATAGAGATGCGATTTCCTGACGCTCAGTTGAATGAATAAGGCACGTATTAGTCAAAATAAAAGTCAGCAAGTGATAAAGTGAATAATTAGTATATAAGTGTGTGAGTGAATTAGTATATAAGTGTGTGAGTATTATGTTTGTCGAAACATTCCTTGCGAGGGTATTTTCAGGCGATATTCTCACGCTCACTTGAATAAATAATGGCAGTAAGTATGTTCAGTGCATTATAGGGGTGTAAACGTGTGTACTGTAAGTGGGAAATTATAAGTGGAGTGAATAAATAAAGTAGATGATGAAACACGAGTGTTTGAGATCGTGGTTGCTACGTGAATATGCGCTAGCATATCGCTAAATGCCCTCGTAATGAATGAAAATAATTGAAAACCTTTACAGTGGTGGAGGAAAGGTTCTATGTAAAGGGAAAAATAATTGGAAAGTGATAAAACAATTTGGTATGTTGAAATACGAGTCATAGCGAGTGCGCTTACTAAGCTGATGTGCGCTATACTTATGCTGCATGTCATCATAATGAATGAAAACATCTGAAAACACTTACAAACAGTTGTAATTGGTAAAATGTCATTGAAACAGAAGTATACAAGTAGAAAAAATTATAGGTTGACTCATACCAGACACTTAGCATATAGCACGTTACGACTCGGACCAAACTCGCTATGCTCGCGCGATGGTACAATGCTTATTTTTCATATATATGTGTCTGAAATCCAATATATTGTTACTTTTATTGTTTATTAGTTCAAATTCAATAAATATAGAGGTGTTGTGTGTTGTTTCTCCCATTATTCCTTACCATAGAAAACGTAAACGCATATCCAGCCCATTAGAGAACACCATACCTGTGGGGGGGAACCGCACCTGTACGGACCACTTATAGACCGCGGGAACCACTTTCTTTGTGATTTTCCTTCGTTTCTCGACCTAAGCGGAAGTTTTAGCAAAAAAAATATTTTTTCCAAAAAGGCTCGGGACTGGGGGATGTCATAGGTGCGGAAAACCTCGGGACGTGACGGGTTAACTTACAAAAGGACCTCGAAATATTGTCCAAATAGTCTAAAAATTGGCAAATTGAATATAACGTTGAAAAATGTAAAGTACCGGTACTTAACATAGGGAAGACCATTGGAGATACTAAATACAACTTAGATAACAAAGGAATTAGTAAATCGGAATGCGAGGGAGATCTAGGAGTTATAGTTAGTAAAGACCTCAAACCAAGGAACAGTGTATCAATGCAAGATATTTATTTCGAGAAGCGTGAGCAATAGGTCATCAGAAGTATTATTGCAACTTTATGTGGCATTAGTAAGGCCACATTTAGACTACACCGTGCAGTTTTGGTGTCCTTACTATAGATTGGATATATATTCATTAGAAAATGTACAGAGGAGAATGACAAAAATGATACATGACGTTCGAAACCTGTCATATCAAGACAGACTAAAAAGAGTAAATCTGCACTCACTAGAGAGGCGCAGAGTAAGAGGATGAAGGAAATAAATAAGGGAGATATTAGCATGGTACTTAAAGTAGGCATACAGGACAGAGCTAGAAGTAATGGATGAAAACTAGAAAAATTCAGTTTTGGTAAGGAAGTGGAACAAGCCACCTAGTAATGTAGTTGCTGCCCCTCAATTGAGAGTTTCAAGCATAGGCTAGATAAGCATATGACAAATGAGGGATGGGTATAGAAAAAAAAATCTTATAACCAGTACTAATTAATTCTTTTTCCTTTTCAAGTTGCACTATGATAGTCTTTTTTTTCTCTTTTCACACTTTCCCATAAAATGTTCACGCCAGTTTTTATATAATGCATGGTATTCTTTCTGACTTTTTCCTGCCGGCTTCGGCTGGTGGGTTTGGAGGGAGGGGGAGAGCCTTCTTTTTTGCTATCCTTATCTCATTCTAGTAGTTCAGTTACTCTTCAAGGAGCTGCCTAGCATGGACCAACCGGCCAACGACAGTTATATTCTCTTCTTAGGTTCTCTCTCTCTCTCTCTCTCTCTCTCTCTCTCTCTCTCTCTCTCTCTCTCTCTCTCTCTCTATCATTTTGTCCTCTTCCTGCGGTCTCGCACTGCGTTCCTACACCATCATTTAGTTATCCTTAATCCGCTAATGATTCTCCTTCCTACTATTTTTATGAATCTTCCCCTCCTGCAGCTTCATTGTTTTATCTCTCCGTGCTTTCTGGTGTGAGCAGGACATGACAGAGGGCGAGGGAGGTGAAAAAGGGATGTGTAGGTAAGGGAGGGTGTGAGCAGGACATGATACAGGTAGAGGGTGAGGGCGGTGAAGGAGGGATGTATGGGTGGGGGAGGTTGTGTGCAGGAAGGGACATTGGATGGGAGCGGTGAAGGAGGGATGTGCGGATGGGGGAGGATGTGGAGAGAATAAGAGAAGACAAGGTGAGGGCGGTGAAGGAGGGATGTGTGGGTGGGGGACGGTGTGAGCAGAATAAGAGAAAATAAGGTGAGGGCGGTGAAGCAGGGATGTGTGGGTGGGGGAGGGTGAAAGCAGAATAAGAGAAGACAAGGTGAGGTCGGGGAAGCAGGGATATGTGTCAGCGTTACTCACTTAGCCTGGCCAGGGACGTAGCCAGGATTCTTCTAACACCACTGTCACTGCTTGCTCAGTGTATGGGACGGCTGTCATTGTGAAACCATGTCGCCTCCAGCCCCAGTCTTGCTATGTGAAAGTGTTCTCAAAGTTCATCCGTTTATTTTGGTATTATATATGTTTGTATGTAGCTCACAGCTTTGCCTTATACTTATACTCACTCTCACTTCCTTTGTTTTGCTGTATCCTGCAAATACTGTGTCTGCCAGAGCCTTGTAGATTTCTTTATGCATCAGTACCTTCCATCCTATCTTAATGATACGGTGTCTTGTAACTTCTATCTTTCCCTCCATCACGACTCGCGTTCGTTTCGTCCAAGATTTATCGCCGTTTTCTTTCCACTCACCACACTTTCACACATCTTCCTTTAGGCTCTGTTCCTGAGTCCCGTCCCACCTTCATCACTGGCGGCCGCTTGTAGTTTACTCGATCCCATCCAGTTCCTAGTTCACCCACTACCAAATTGCTACCCAGCCCACCCACCCCCATCTTCCACACAGCCCAGACACTTTCACCATCCACCAAGCCCAGCCATTCCCACCCTCTACCAAACCCACCTATTCCCACCCTCCACCTAATCCACCCCCTCTCACCATCCGCGCAGCCCACCCACTCCCATTTTCCACCTAACCCATACACTCACACCTTCCAACTAGCCAACCACTCCTTCTCTTCGCCCACTCCCTCTATCCAACCAGTCATCTTCCATCCAACTCATATTCTTCACACAACCCACCCACTTCCACCATTCCCACTGCCCAACCATTTCCATTATCTTCCCACTCCATCCATTCCCATGGTCCCTCAGCTCACCCATTCCCTCCTTCCACCCAGGCCACCCTCACCCAGCCCACCCACTCACAGCTCAACCCGCGCCTACTTCTGCCCTTTCGCGTTTCATTTTCTTATCCCCTGGGAAATGATACCTGCCCTCCGATACAAACCTTACTTAGTATGCCTCACACCTCACACCCTCCTGCCTCACACTTCACACACACCCTGCCTCACACCCCACACCCGTGTCTTACACCCCACAACCCCCTGTCTTACACCCCTCGCCCCCTTCCTCACTCCCCACATCCCCCTTTTTCACACGCCACACCCTTCTGCCTTACACACCCAACCCTGCTACCTCTTGCACCACATCCCCCTGAATTACACCTCAGATTCTGTTTTGCGTTCTGTCAGAAAGGCCATCACGCTGTAGCAAGGTGGCTTCGGGATCCCTGCTTTGCCCTTGGTCTTTGACGTCTTTCTGATTTTTTTTTGCTTGCTGCATTCAAACTTTATTTCAGGAGAGAATTTTTTGTAGTGAAAGGATTAACAAAGTCTATAACTGACCCCTGCAGCTCAAAAAAAGTATAACCAAACGTGGAGGTGGCTCGCACAGAAATGGTTGATTATGATTATTATAATTCAGTGATAACGTGTTCTGGCTGCCACAACAAAAGCTGCGAGGGTTATACTGGTGAGATAGTATGGGAAGTTCATTGTGGTGTGTGAGGTACAAATTATGAGTTGGTATTTACATCATTATGACCCAGATACCATAAGCTCAGTCTCGTACTGCCATCACAAAGTACACAGAGGACTAAAAGAAACTGTCTCCTCTTCCGCATTGTTTGTTTTTTCATTCTCATAGTCAACATATCACTGCTGAATGTACCCAGCGTCATTGGCTTTGCTCTGTCTTACATATATCACTTTTTTATTTCGCATCTTTCTCTTTATATTAATTTGTTCTTTCTCCACGAATATCAGCATCCTTGGTTTGATATTCCTTCGTGCTTCCTTCGCATGTTTTCGGCATCTTGTTTCTTTGTTGACTTCCTCCTCCTCTTTCCTCCTTCACTCCTTGTCTCCCCTCTCTGTTTTCTGCCACACGTTTTCCTCGACGTGACAGTCTTTTAGTACTTCTCCCCCCCCCCTCTCTCTCTCTCTTTCTCTCTCTCCTCCCCCCCATACGCAATAACGTCATGCGTTCCATAAATGACCGTCAACAATTTGGAGTTTACACTTGTAATCTTTTTTCGTCTGTATGCGGGCAAATTATTAATCCATCCATCCATCCATCATCCCACTCCTACGTTGACCCATAAGGAGCGTAGGAGCCCGGGGCTAGGCAAATTTTCCTGGCATTTAAGATGAGAGTGACCCACCTCACTCATCCCTGAGTGGCATTACGTGACCAATCAACCCCAATCATCCCTTGGATATAAACCTTCACCGGCTCAATCCGATTGGAGCACAGTAATTACCCACTAAACCACCAGACGCCAAAATTTGGTTATATGATTACCACCCAGCGTAGTAAATGGTTTCCTGGTGTACAGGAAACCATTTGGCTTGTCACTCAGTGTAGAGTCACCCACAGGCAGAAGGAAGAGGAAAGAATGAAGAAATGAAAGACAGAAGAGGGAGTGTAAAGTCACCCGTAGGCAGAAGGACGAGGAAAGAATGAAGGAAAGCAAGATAGAAGAAGATGGAAGGAAAGAAGGATGGAGGAGAGGACAGGGCAGACAGCCGAGAGCAGCACTACATTGAGTGAGTGGATGGTGAGCCCCCCCACCTACGGTTAAAAAAGGCAAAAAGGAGTACACAGATATAACCTGCAACAGTAAGCAGTAAGATGTTAGAAAGCCTCCTAAGCCCAGCAAAATACTGCCTTGTGTCTCTGTAATTGATTCCCAGTCAGTGAAGGACATGTTGACCCAAACACGTGTTGGCTGTGTATCGTTACCTCAGTGTAAATGCTTTGCCATAACTCTGAACCCCATGTTATCACACAGTGCTTTGGACGGCGGGTACTGTGTTGATGGGTGGGGGAGGAGTGAGATCTGCATTTGTTGGTGGACGAGAGAGGGGAGAGAATGAATGTGAGTAGGGAAGTGTGAAGATAACTGGATAGATGAGCTGTGGATAGTGATGAGGGAAGTGCGTGTGGTGGGGAAGGGAAGGATCGTTACTGGACGTGTGAAAGATTTGTGTGTGTATATTATTAGGATAGTGGGTAACTAAGAGACTGGTGGTAGTGGAAAGGATGGGCTAATGTGATGTTGTGAGTCTGGGAGGGGAAGAAGGCGTTGGCTGCAAAGACAGTGTGGCTGCAAAAAACAGGTTTGAAAATCCCCATTGGACCCTCTCTGTTGTTCTCATTGTTTATCTGTGCCTGCTTTGTAGATGAGATAGGGACGGGTAGGGTATGTCAGAATTTATATTATGTCTGGAGGCTCGAAATTTGATGCACACCAGGATTGGTGAGGCAGTGTGTTTTGGGTAAGATAGTGTGTAGTAGGTGAGGCAGTTTGGTAAAGGTAGGGCAGTGTGGTAAGGGTGAGGCAATGTGAGGGTGAGGCAGTGTGTTCTAGGCAAGGCAGTGTGGTATGGGTGGGGGAGTGTGGTGTGGGTGAGGCAGTGTAATGTGGATGAGGCAGTTTGTTGTGGGTGAGGCAGTGTAGTATGGGTGGGGCAGTGTGGTGTGGGTGAGGCAGTGTATTATGGGTGAAGCAGTGTGGTATGGGTGAGGCGTTGTGTGTTGGTGATGCAGTGTGGTGTGGGTGAGGCTATGTAGTATGGGTGGGACAGTGTGGTGTGGGTGAGGCAGTGTAGGGATGGGGGTCAGTGTGGTGTGGTATAGGCAGTGTGGTGTGGGTGAGGAAATGTGGTGTGTGTGAACTGTGAGGCAGTGTGGTGTTGGTGATGCAGTGTGGCGTGGGTGAGCAGTGCAGTGTGCGTGAGGCAGTATGATGAAGGTGAGGTAGTGGATGGTATGATGTTTGCGAATTATGTCCCTATCCTGTAATTGATATTTTTTAACATGTGCAATCAGTGACGTTCACTGACTGATGCATAAAATGACGCAAAGTTGCCTTTATACTATCATCTTCGCTGGCCGAGCAGTTTCACTGCCAATGTCAGTGCTGGGCGAAGTGAGTTTGTGTGACGGTAGCTTTAGCAGCCAGTACTGTAACTTTGATATTGAATCCGAAGTTCGTTAATTGTATGGATTCCCAATCACTGCCAATCAGGCCATTGGAAGCAGCTTGAAGACAACTTCCTGTACACAGTTAACCCTAACAATATTTGTTACGTACAGTATAGGCTAACAAGGTTTCTAAGGAGTTAATGTACCAAGCTGAAGCCGATGTGGAAAAACTACACATTTAAATAGACAGCAAATTGTTGTCGCTACGGGTGTGGCACACTGGATAATATCTTTATTAATAAATAAAATTGCATAGGAAGAAACAGTGACTGATATATTATGAACATACTTTATTTAGCCTGATTTTTACTTGAAGATTTATGCAAGGCAAAGAGTCATTTCATTAATCTGTGCCGTATATCAATACTGTTCATTAACCATCCCCTACATAAGTGAGGTAGGCACTTCATGACGCATACAGATGTCACCAGAAGGTTAGCTAAGTCAAACAGTTGATTACTAGGTTTTGATTCTCATCTATTAACATAAAAGGACAGAGACAGGGAATGGGAGTAAGCAACAGGGGAGGGGGCAAGGATGAGTACCTTTCTCTGAACGATCCGTCTGCATTAGTCAACACCCTATATTCATCCCTCTGATCTTCCTTCTCCCCACCTCCCTCTTTTCACTCACCTCCTGCTCCTCATTCACAAACCTTAATCAATTTTCCTCCACTCAATTACAATATCGAAGACTTGTCGAATTTATGATCTCATCCCTCCCTTCCTCTGCCATCCCTCCCCTTCTCAAGTTCTCTTCTCTCTGCCTTCCCTTGCTCACTCCAGGCCTCTCACTGTGGCTGCCTTACATCCCTTCTTTTAGTTCTTCTTCCTCCGCATTCCGTCCCTCCCTCTAATCATCCTCCCTCTACCTTCCCTTCCTCCTTCTGCCTTCCCTCCCTCCTTTTGCTTTCTTTTCTTCCTTTCAATCCTCCTCTCTTTGCGTTTCATCCAGTCTTCTCTCTTCTTTCCCTCCCTCCTTTTACCTTCCTCCCAGTCCACCTCTCGTTTCCTTCCATCTAGCTTTCCTCTCTTTGCCTTTAACCCCCCTCCCCCCCACCTCTCCCCTGCTGTCCCACTGCTTGGCACTCGTCACTCCTGCTTCACCTCCCTACTTTTACCTTACTTGTACTTGTCCATTGCTTTCTCTTTTTTGTGTCACCAGGGAGACTTGTCTCTCTACCACCTCAGTTTCTCCACCTTTCTGCAGTCTCATTATTCCTCCCTCACTGCCACAACGGTCACCGTAATATGCCATCTGTGTAATGTGTTAGCAGCCACACTCCCTGACGCTGCTTCCAGAACTGCGCATTGCCATTGTTAAAGGAGACTCATGTTCCCAATTCCCAAGTCATTTGCAACCACCCACCTGCCACATACCTTTTGGAGTAACTTAAAACTAACAGAAGAATTCGACCCTCGTATACAGAGAATGTATATTACAAAACTACAACAAAGGCATCAGCTGACTTTTATACAAGAAATATAAATAAAAACTATACGAACATTATAAGCAGTACCAAAATGAGCAGTCCACAGCCTATCAACTTTAATCTCAATTTCCTTAATAAGGTAGTCATTTGTGGCAGGTGGTGGCGACCATCATCCACTCACTTGATGTAGTGCTGTCTACTTCTTCCTTAGCCTTTATCACTCTTTTTCTGTGCCTGCCCTCCACTCTTCCTATTTCTCCCATCTTTCCTGTCACTTCATATTGCTTTTCTTTCCTTTACAAGTGGCTGTACATTGAGTGACAAGCCAAATGGTTTCCTGTAAGCCAAGAAACCATTTACAACGCTGGGTGGTTGGTAACCATATAACCAAATTATACGTGCTCCCTACGTGTCAACAAGTGGGTTGGTGGAGGGTTAGTGCCCCTCCTCGTAAAATAAATAACTCAAAGTCAAATGGCCACCCCTTACGGGATTATGGCGTCTGGCAATAGATAGATAGATAGGTAGTCATCATAAGGGAGTTAAGAGGATGATAGGGCTAATTCAAAGCTCGGGCGTTGAAAAGGGAGATAATTATTGAAGTGGACAGTTGTATAGTGCAGTTTACTTATTTCATTGATGTGGACAGGGAATATTTTGTGAGTGTCGTCCCCGAAAATTCGGTGGCAGTCACTGAAGACCGAACCCACCACTCTAGAGCGTCCTCCGAATGTGAAACCAGAACAGAACTGACCGAACCACCAAGCCGCCGTATTTGCTTCGGTTTTAGCTTAGCCTTGTCTGCTCCCCCTTAACCCTCAATTCACCTTTATTGGCAGCTGCGCCTCGCATTGGCATGATGGGGGTTATCAGCACCCAACAAATCCCGCCTCTAAGGCTGCCAGGCTGAACCCACAGCACTGAAGAACTGTTTGCTTCCCTTTCGGCTGTTTGCTGTTCCTTTCTGGATTTGATCCGGCAAGTTGACAGTGATTGCTTTCCCGTCGGCTGTTTGCTATTTCATTCTCGAGTTGGTCCAGTTGGTGAGAATATCTTGACTCACAATTGCATTCCCAGCAGGTCCTTGGTTGACGATGCCTCTAGAAGAGTGGAAACGACGGTAGACAAGAACGAAGGGAGAGAGAAGAGAGGTAAACTTTCAGAAAGGAAGGAAGGGGGGAAGAAAAATGTGAGGAATTTATTGGTTTAAAGTGAATTTTTTTAGTTTTAGCGAGAGTGTAGAAATTAGTTAGAAAAAAAGCAAAGAACATGAAATAAGTAACATCAAGAAAACTTAAGGATGGGAGCTCGGAAACTGTCGGAAATTGTGAAGGATTCAGAGTACGTCATAAGGTATGAAGTCACAGCATTTTTCTTGAATGGGTCAGAGTAAAACTGAAGATTTTTGAGAATACTTTTTCCTGCCGTGAATATTTTGACTAAAAAATTTACGTATTTTGACAGGGAATGAGAGAAGTTAAACTGTGGAATGATATCCGTTTTTCCAGTTTCTGAAAAAGCCATCCATTATTACAGAACTTTGCTGTATGGGAGGTTATCCTGACAGTTTATGGAGTTCAGTATAACCAAAGCAACTTTCATAGACAACATGCCAAAACACTTCGGCGTATCATTCCACCCTTGCCAGACACTCCTGTCAAGGGCAAGTGGGCTGGCGGTCATCTGACGATGCACTCACTGATTATGTGGCGGCCGTCAGAATATACTGACAAAGTTGGCAGAAAACCGGCAAAAGATGCATAATGAATGTACCGTGGGAGTGTGTGTTTGTACTGGCTACTGTACTGTAGGCTATGTCAGTAGATCCTGGTATGTCACCATCGCACTCATATCATGTGTTACTTGCAACTGTCACTGCTCCACCGATCAGGGAGCTGGTGATCCTTCCCAGTGACACCAATGTTGACTCCTTTGATGCTGTTATCAGTCTCCTTCATTCTTCCCTCGCACACATCCATCTTCCTCCACTTCCTCTTCCCACATACCCATCTTCTTCCACTCCCTTCTCCCACAAACCTATCTCCTCCACTCTTCCTCCCACACACCCATCTTCCTTCACTCCTCCCTCCTCCCATACACTCATCATCCTCCACTCCTCCCACCCATCGACATTTCTGCACTCCTTCC
Source organism: Coenobita brevimanus (assembly GCF_032717465.1). NCBI lineage: Eukaryota > Metazoa > Arthropoda > Malacostraca > Decapoda > Coenobitidae > Coenobita > Coenobita brevimanus. The sequence goes on from NC_137026.1 coordinate 24,740,683, forward strand.
TCATCCCACACACCCATCTTCCTCCACTCCTCCCTCATCCCACACACCCATCTTCCTCCACTCCTCCCTTATCCCACACACCCATCTTCCTCCACTCCTCTCTTCTTTTACACACCCACCTTTTTACCTGTATCTGAAGCCTTCCTCCTGGCGACCCATATTTTCTTGACCCTCTTCCGACACACACACACACACACACACACACACACACACACACACACACACACACACACACACACACACACACACACACACACACACACACACACACACACACACACACACACACACACACACACACACACACACACACACACACACACACACACACACACACACACACACACACACACACACGATAGATAGATGGATGGATAGAATATTGATCACACCAATAAACAATACTATGCATAGGGTTTTGATCGTGCATAAAGTGTCAAATTTTTTTTAGCATGATAAAGAATAAAACTTACGTAATTGCAGCAGATACCTTATTAGAATACACGAATAATGTAATTGGATTCTTGGGCACTGAAGGTAGTCAAACCGTAAAAGACAAGGTACTGACCGAACAAAACAGCGCATAAGAAAAATTATACATTTTGTTAATGGTTTAGAAAAAGTAAAGGCGGAACACACCAGGGGTTTAGAATAAACACGGCCTGTAAGCTGTTAAGGTGTTACATAATATCAAGGCATTATTGTTACAAATGTTAAACAGATATTTATGATATATACATTGATATTACGCGGGCTGATTAAAACAATACTAAAGGTAGATAAAACATCGGACATTGACATATGCATACAAAAAAGAGTAGGAGACAGAGGGAGAAAGGGAAGAGGAGCGTCCTAGGTAGGAAGAGTGGGAGATGAGGGAAAAGGAGAGAGAGAGAGATGGCTAAGAAGGATGGAGAGGAGACGGTACTTGATCAAACAATTCACTAATGTCCTGGATGGGATATCCACGATTATGTTGTATCAGCAAATGTTTGTGTATCATAAATTAGGTTCTCTCTGCCTTACCAGTGTTCTGTTTATAGATATGAGAATTTGTTTGTTAGCCTGGAAAATTAATATCTTGAATTTGTTATCTAGATCCGTGATGCTGGTGATATTATTGCGATTCAGTCTTTTACCGGAAGCCTGATGACATCATGCCTGGTGTGGCTGTATGTTAGTGATGAAATCAGAAGAGAATGAGATTGTGAGTTCACTGATGGCAGCCCGAATATAATCTAAATGAGAAAATAGCTCTCAAAGGGTTAATATGTTTTCGTCTACAGTTTCTGACGTGTGGTCTATGTTAAAGTCTTTTCTTTTGCATCCTTACATTCCAAACCTCTCCTCCTGCATCCGTTTTGCCGACATACTTTCACCTTTACCCCTCTGGTCTGCCTGTCTCCACCCTCCCCCCTATAGTCTGCCTGTCACCACCCTCACCCCTTCAGTCTGTCTGTCTCCACCCTCACCCCTTCAGTCTGTCTGTCTCCACCCTCACCCCTTTAGTCTGTCTGTCTCTACCCTCACCCCTTTAGTCTGTCTGTCTCCACCCTCCCCCCTATAGTCTGCCTGTCTCCACCCTCACCCCTTTAGTCTGCCTGTCACCACCCTCACCCCTGTAGTCTGCCTGTCACCACCCTCACCCCATTAGTCTGCCTGTCTCCACCCTCACCCCTTTAGTCTGTCTGTCTCTACCCTTACCTCTTTAGTCTGCCTGTCTCCACTTTTAAGCGTGTAGTTTTTCACCAGTAATTTGAAAGTATGTAGTAATTATTCAATTCGGTTTTCGAAAAATGGTGAGGGTGAGAATGGGGAGAGAGGATGATACTGAGGTTGGGAGGGAGTAATGGAGTAATACTGGTAGGACGAGGAGTAGTTAGCAGGGTAGGGAGAGTGAGGGGAACTAATGATGGAAATAAATGAGTTGTTACTCGAAGAGGAAGGATGGTGGGGTGAAGACGGGGCAAAGTATGATAGAGATGAGGTGCTATGGTCGGCACGGGGAGAGAGAAGGGAACTGGGGTGGAAAGATAAGGATGTCAGGATCGGCTAAAACTTAGGTCTCGTGCGTCCTCTGCACCACCGCGACCTATATTAACAGTAGACAAAAGGTTCGGGTCTTGGAGGTCCACTGGATGTTGGCGTACCGTAAGTACCATAACCCGGAAATGATTAATGCACAGATAATTGAGTTTTATGATGAAGCATTTAGTATCTCGTTTGTAACAGCATTCAAGAAAAACACCCAGTGTTGAGTGTGATGGAATACTAAATATGATATGAGGGAATGAAAAATTATGTGGTGATATTTTTGTAGTTTTTAATGAAAGCTTACACACACAGATACACACACTCATAGACTCTTCACGTGTCTTGTACCATTCATATATTACAGTAATATATCCCAATAATGGGTGTGACGCAAGTACTGGTTTGTTGTTATCGTAAAATAACATGTCGAACTGAATTAACAAATCCCAAAATTTAAAAGTGTGGTTTCCTATCTCGTTTACCCATTACATATGCGAATTTGGTGTGGGGTCCCGCCAGTATTAGATTTACAATGATAGCTTTTGCATGACCTTATGGACCCGTGCTTGTAAAATCATAGATATTTTCCAGCCTTAATATATTGGTGGACTGGTGGAGCAGTTTGACGTATCCACTCAGCTGTGGGAGAGAGAGAGAGAGAGAGAGAATACATGGTAGTAGCTGACAGAGTGCCAGGAAATGGGCTAAGCAGCTAAAAACAATTTTCTGTTTGTTACATAGCATATATAATATAACTAGTAGGTCTGTTGGCGCCATAAATATTGATAATTTCCCACTTTTCCGTACTTTCCTGGAGATGGTTATAGTTTAGTCCTGCTTTAAGTTCATATCGTGGTTTGAAAACCATTGGGAATACTTATGAGTTTAGTGACAGTTTACTCGTATATTTTCTAGCATATTTCTCGTAGGATAACGAGCAAGGTATCCATGTACACCCCCCCAAAAAAGTATCGACCCCATTATAGCACGTATCATTCTGAAATATGGATGAATCATTGTAATATATGGGGCATCCGGTAATAACAAGGGCAAATATTATCTTTGGAAATTATTAGAACTCAGAATTGTAAAAGGATTCACATAATGAGTAGTATATGTTTTAAGGCACCACATTCATAGACTAATGTGTGTCCGCGGAAGTTGCTCATTTTCACAACCATCATACCCTAAGGGGCCGATACTTTTTTAGGAGAGTGTCTGTTATTATACACTTGTTTGTTTTGTTGTGTTTATGTTTATCACTGGCAGAAACATTAATGTGAGGATATATACCTTAGCAGTATTTCTGGTCATAACTAAGCTTTGAGCAAATCGGCCCAGGCAGCGGACCACGGTAGTCCATAACTCAAGAGATGCAGTTTTATACTATGCTCATCCCCCAAAAATATGTCTACCTTTGTTATACCGTGCAGGGGAAACAGCACACCATCTCATGCCAGGCAGCTTCATGGGCTATGTATGAACTATGACTGCCCTCGATTGTTCAGAAGTGAACAAAATGGTGGTGTCATTAAGGGATCTCCTCATTAAAGCTTAATGTGTTGAGTGTTAGGATACTGATGGTGTAATGAACTGATCACTAACTCTTTCCACTCTCCCGTCTGCTTCCTTCTGTCTTATGCTTTCTATGTTAGCAAGCGTTGGAAGTGTTTTCTTATCAGCAAACTTTTCTCTTTCTTTAGGTCACAAGCCTCGGTTATCACCGTGCTATGTGCCTACTGTTATCCCTGTGCTCTATCTCAAGCGATACCTCTGGTCACTCCAGTGAAATCCTTTGGCATTTATTTTGGCGCACGCGAATCCAAAATTTCTCTTGACATCTTGCTGCTGCCTTGAGTTAGTCATTCTCTTATTTTCACATAATATGTATGCATAACACAGGTGTCCTTGTTAGCGTCTATCAATCTTTTGTGCCTAATGTACTTCCTGCTCAGGTGTCTTTCACCATCGCTTGTCTCCTTGTTCTTGCCGTGCATGTTACGTTCTCAGTCATATCAACATAAGCATCTCATCAGATTACTATTTTTCGTAATCTTCAACTATTCGAGTCTAGCTAAGTGGTGCTTAATGGTGACTTCTTGGCTACTTTCCTTCCGTCATTTGGTGTCTTTCTTTGTCCTTTTAAATAATTTTGCACCGTTATTGATAAGTGTGTACATACTAATTAATGCATTTTTCTAAATTTCTCTTTCAGGTAAGAATTACATGGATGTCAGTGAAACGATTCAGTCTAGCTGTGTGTGAGTATAATACTTACTGTTTACGTAACATTATTGTGAAATCACTACGACCCAATTACAAGCATGTTGTTACTACAAGGATCAAGAATAACTGGCTATTACAAATAGCCAAGTGTGTGTGTGTGTGTGTGTGTGTGTGTGTGTGTGTGTGTGCGCGCGTGTGCGTGTGTGTGCACGCGCTTAATGAAAACATTAATTTTGAGTGTGTCCTCAGTACAAATGTAGTACAGTGTGTATAAGTGTTGTGTTATGTGAGAGTCCTGAGTGACAGGTAAAAATGACAGTCTACCCTACATATTTAACTTTTTCACCAAACTTTTTTTTTTCTTAATTTTTTACCTACCTTTTGCATTGATCCTCTTGCTGTCCTTACTTAATCCTTTGGTCAAACTATTATCTTAGTTCACCCTCTGCTTAATTCTCAGCATCACACCGACAAACAATCATCTAAACTTTGTCTCACTACTTAGATTTTACTTTCATATCCACATTAACCGACTCTTCCACTAACAAATATCCATACAGTAATCCAAACACATTGACCCTCCCAGTGCTGTCCCCCTCCCCAACCCACACAAACACATCGCGTCTTGGTCTGCTTACTTAACCTATCCCAGCACAGTCCTTACTCTTACTGTCCATTTCTCTGGGGTTAGTCTGGTAAGAGGCTGTGGTGTGAGTGTGTTAAGAGGCTGTGGTGTGAGTGTGTTAAGAGGCTGTGGTGTGAGTGTGTTAAAAGGCGGTGGTGTGAGTCTGTTAAGAGGCTGTGGTGTGAGTCTGTTAAGAGGCTGTGGTGTGAGTCTGTTAAGAGGCTGTGGTGTGAGTCTGTTAAGAGGCTGTGGTGTGAGTCTGTTAAGAGGTTGTGGTGTGAGTGTGTTAAGAGGCTGTGGTGTGAGTGTGTTAAGAGGCTGTGGTGTGAGTCTGTTAAGAGGCTGTGGTGTGAGTCTGGTAAGAGGCTGTGGTGTGAGTGTGTAAGAGGCTGTGATGTGAGTGTGTTAAGAGGCTGTAACCTGATTGTGGTCTGAACTTGTGTAACCTGAGTTTGTGGTCTGAGTTTATGATCTGAGTTTGTGATCTGTGTTTGCATGCGGGATAAAGTTACTAGCCAGTGGAGGCGCTACTGGGACAGGTATTCTTACCCTCACCTTATGTATGTTTTATCATAGTCTTCAGGCGATTTTTTTTTTTTTCCCCTCGATCCTCTCTGTTGTTTATTGCCTCCGCCAGTGAAGCCTGACGGAAGTTATACATTCAACCGTGTGTTACACGGTGTCTAAAAAAAATATGTCTTCATGAAATCTGTTTTGGTAGGCGGGCAGTGGGTCAAGGAGGAGTTGATTAGGTTTTGAGGTGCATCTGGATCTAGATGCAGGAATAAATCATAAATTTTATCGGCGTTGACGAAGGCATGCGCACACTAAGATTGTGTAAAAGGGCAGATTAAGACCGTAGAATTAATTGACTGAGAGATCATAAATATTTGTCTTGTAAAAGGCGGAATCATTATATTATATTAGGTGGACCTCCTATTCCACCCCAAGGTAAGGTGAGGCAGAGTTCAATGAGGCAGAAAATACATGATAAAATAATTACACTCACAGGTAGGCATTCGGAGTTTAGGATGAGAAATGCATGTGTAAATTGACGTACTGTATAGCTGGTGTAGGCTTCTCCGTCATCTCCTTGATGGGGTGGGTTTCATTCTTGCCGCTGGAGAACAATGTACAGCTTTTACACTGATTACAAAACATTTTTCACAATTCAGGCATGATTCGTGTATTGTCATTTATTCTGTTGTTTTTTAGGAGTTTGTGTTTTGGTGACCGGAAACAGCTGGCGTTTGTGTAGGTTTTTATGCTAATGTCCCTCTTCCCTCTTACTTCTCCTCTCTCCCATTGCTTCAGCTGTCCTCTCCTTGCCTTACCTCACCCCCACTGCTCCACCTATCACCCCACTGCCCCACCTATTCCCTCACTGCGCCACCCCTCCCCCCACTGCCCCACCTCTCCTCCCACTGACCTACTTTTTTCCCCACTGCCCCACCCTTTCCCTTACTGCCCCACCTCTCCCCCCACCTCTCCCCCCACTGACCCACCTGTCCCCCCACTGTCCCACCTAATTCCTTACTGCCCTGCCTCTCCCTTCACTGTTGCATCTGTCCTCCCGCTGCCCCACCTCAACCCCCATTGTCCCATCACTCCCCCCACTGTTCCACCTCCCCTCTCTGCCCTACCTCTCCCACCACTTTTCCACCTCCCCCACAGCCCTACCTCTCCCCTCTGCCCCATTTTGCGCCTCCCCTCATGTGGCCCTGCAGCCCTCCACCTGTTATTCGTTTCATTTAATTAAAATCATGTTATGGCGCCTGTCTCCCTCTGCATGTCGCAGCGCAAAATACCACCCATTTTTTTCACTTTGGACATTTCCACCTGCTGCCTAGATTATGGTAGGGGTGAGTGCGGCGGCAACAGAAAATTCAGCATCTTGCATTTACCTGATGTTTTTCTGTTTGTCGAAGTGAAATCCATTTGCCAGAATAGACCGATAATAGAAGGAGACTTGTGTTATGTCTGTAATCAGCTGTGGCAGATGTGTCTCTAAATTCTCTTCCCCTGCACTTTAGTTCTTTCTCAAAAAACTTCGTTCTCCTTGTGCTGATGTGACTGAATATACGAATATGTGTTATAGCGTAGGGGCGTGCTGAATCCATCAGCCAGCACTTGTAGTGCAGATAGCTTCGTAACTCCTACCCTACGGAAGTTGTGGAGTCGGGTTGAGATCCCAGTCTCTTCTTACATTATTACAGAGAGTGTGTATGTTGAGTCTGGCTCTTGTCTATGAATCAGTAAGCAGAAGCTGACTAAAGTTGCTGTATGGATGTAAAACAACTTGAATAACAGACGAAAGATAATAATGCTGGCAGACCTAGATCTTTCAGGAGAGGAATATATGATGTAATGGCAGTGTGTGACGCAAATATGACAGGGAACAAACCAGATATTTGCCAAGGTTTAGCACGTGTAAGATAGAACGGCTAAGGAGGGATTAGTTTGTGTGTGTGTGTGTGTGTGTGTGTGTGTGTGTGTGTGTGTGTGTGTGTGTGTGTGTGTGTGTGTGTGTGTGTGTGTGTGTGTGTGTGTGTGTGTTTGTGGGAAGGAAGAAAGAGTCAGCAGAAACCTGAAACTTTACCTTTCCCCTGACTGAGCAGTGTGTGAAGAAAGGTGGAGGAGCAGCAAGAGGGCAGGAATTCTTGGTCAATAATTTTCCCCTGACTGAGTATAGCGGGACAGGGGAATATTAAAGAGGTGTGTGTTGAAGGATGAGGTGAAAGAGAGAGAGATTGTCCAGGTGCTTGAAGGTGCGAAAGTGGATGTATGTGGAATAATTGAAACAAAATGGAGAGGAGAAAGTGTGAGAGAATGGGAGTATGGATGGGGTATATGTGCAGGAGTAGGTGAGAATGAGAGGGCAAAGGAAGGAGTATGTATAGTTGTGAGTAAAAGATGGAAGAAGAGCATAAGACAGTATGGATCAGTTGGGTCAAGGATTGTGTGGGTAAAGTTGAAAGTTGGAATACAAATGTGGGCGATTGTGTGTGTGTATGCGCTAATGCAAGATCGTGCTAGAAGAGTGAGAGAAGAGTTCTGGACAAATGTAGAAGTGTGCATGGAAAAGTTTGGAAGGAATGAGAGAGTGTTTTTGATCTGTGATATGAATGGTAAAGTCGGGAATGTGAAGGTGGATGGAATAGTTGGTGAGTGGGGTGTGCTTGCTGAGATAGATGAGAATGGGAGTGCGTTAGTGGACATTTGTGCTGGGAGGGGGTTGGTGATAGCCAATACCCTCTTCAGGCATAAAATGATCCACAGGTATACATGGCGAGTGGTGAGAAGGGTGGGTGGTGAACTGAATGAAAGGAAGGCAATGATTGATTATATGTGTGTGGATGAAAGGATGCGAAGATATGTAATGTGTGCAAGAGCTTATAGAGGTTGAGGGAGTGGACTTTCTGACCACTACTTGTTGGTGGCCAGAATTAGGATTCAAGTAAGATGGAGAAATAGAAGAAGAGAAAGACGAGAGGAAGGAGTAGTTGCAAGGAGAGTGGAAAGGTTACAAGAGGATGAGAAAAAGGCAGAGTATAAGAGAGAAGTGGAGGAACGATTGGGCAAATATGAATTGGGGCAGATGGGAGACGTGGAAGGTGTATGTAGGATATTTACAGAAGAAATATGTGCAGCATGTGATGTGGTGTGTGGAAGGAAGAGAAGACGGAGGGGGGTGCAAGGAACAGCGTGGTGGATTGAAGAGGTGAGACAGGCTGTGGCACAAAAGAAGAAAGCATACAATGAATGGATGGGAAATAGGGGCGCGGAAGAAGTTGAGAGGCGGAAGAGAGAGTTATATGTAGAAAGAAAGAGAGTGGTGAAAAGATTAGTAAGAGAGAGTAAGAAGAGAGTGGATGAGGAGTTTGGAAGGAATTTGAGTGTAACGTGGAGGGACTGTAAGAAAATGTTCTGGAAAGAGGTAAAAAGAGTAAGACAGGGTGGAAGTGAAGTTAGCAGGGGAGTGAAAGATAAAAATGGTAGATTACTAGTGGAGAAGGGAGAAAAGTGAGCAGATGGAGAGAACACTTTAAGGAATTGTTGAACATAGAGGACGGAAGTAATGCGAGTATAAGTGGCTGGAGAATGGCTGGGAGAAGGATGGAGGTGAGAAGACAGGAAGAAATCAGTAGGATAGAAGTTGTGGAAGCAATGAAGAAAGTTAAATCGGGGAAAGCCCCAGGGATTGATGGAGTGTGTGGTGAAATGCTGAAGCATGGGGGAGAGAGTGGTGGAATGGATGTGGAAGATGTGCAGATTGGCCCGGGAGGAAGGTGGAGTCCCGGAGGATTGGAAGTCAGGTATAATTATTCCCTTGTACAAAGGAAAAGGGGAAAAAGAAGTGTGTGGTAATCATAGGCGCATTTGTCTTCTTAGTATAATAGGAAAAGTGTATGGTAGGATACTTATTGACAGAGTTAGAGAAAGAACAGAGAAATTAGTTGGAGAAGAACAGGGAGGCTTTAGGAAGGGAAGAGGTTGTGTAGATCAGATATTCACTCTTAGATCTTTAGTGGAAAAGTTTCTAGAGAAGGGAAAGAAGTTGTATGCGGCTTTCATGGATTTGGAGAAAGCATATGACAGGGTGGATAGACAAGGATTGTGGAAAGTGTTAATAATATATGGAGTAGATGGGAAGTTGTTGAATGCTGTGAAGAGTATGTACGATGGTGCGAAGGCTGCAGTGCGTGTGGATGGTGAACTAAGTGAATTTTTCTCTTTGAAAGTTGGGTTGAAACAGGGATGTGTCATGTCTCCATGGTTGTTCAATCTGTACATGGATGGGGTAATAAAAGAGGTAGAAGGTAGGGTAGTGGATGTTGGAGTGGCCCTGATGAGAGAGGATAGTGTTTGGAAACTCCCTGTACTGTTGTTTGCAGATGATACTGTGTTGTTGAGTGAAGATGAAGGGGAGCTGCAAGGCTTGGTGGATGAGTTTGAGAGAGTGTGTAAGAAACGGAATCTAAAGGTGAAAGTAGGGAAGAGTAAAGTGATGGTCTTTGAGAGAGGTGAAGTCAGTGAATGTACAGCGAGGTTGGATGGTGAGGAATTGAAAAATGTGAGTACGTTTAAGTACTTGGGTAGTGTGATGAGTAAGGATGGAGGTTTGGAGGATGAAATGCTTGAAAGGGTACAGCAGGGAAGAAAGGTTGCAGGTTCTTTGAAAGCAGTGATAAGAAACAGGGAAGTGAGCATGGAAGTGAAAAAGTTACTACGTGACAGTATTGTGATACCAACTCTAACGTATGGAAGTGAAACTTGGACGTTGTTGGAAGGACACAAGTCAAGAGTGAGAGCAGTGGAAATGAGTTATTTAAGAGGAGCCTGTGGAGTCACATGGAGAGACAGGCTGACGAATGAGGATATAAAGGAGCGTTGTGGTGTGGATGTGGATGTGATAGGAAGCGTTATGAGGAACACACTGAGGTGGTTTGGCCATGTGGAGAGGATGGAGGGTGAAAGACTGACGAAGAGAGTGTATGTGAGTGAGGTGGAGGGGGGAAGAGGGAGGGGGAGGCCGAGGATGAGATGGAGAGATGGGGTGGAGAGGTATATGAGAGAGGGGGGTGTGAGTTGGGAGCAGGGCAGTGAAATGGCGGGGGACAGGGTGACTTGGAGGCGATTTGTTTGTGGCCACCCCAAACGGGGTTGAGGCATCTGGCAATAGATAGATAGGTATTGTGTTGAAGGGGGAGAGGGAGCTGGTTAGAATCTGGTGATGTAACTGGCAGCGTTAATTTTTGGAGCGTTGTCATCTTCACCGTCTTACTTCAGCCTGGTTTGTTATGTTCTCTGTACTGAATGCAGTGGCCCCTGGCGGCGTTAATCCATCCACAACAGGGCGTCTTGTGTGTTATACTTGATGTCGCTAGATGAGTTTATTCATCTCGGGAGCTTCCTGGTAGAGAAGGACTGGAGACCATTTCCATGACCCCTTTTTGTACTATAGCATCTCTGGTCTTTATGCTTTATGTTTGTTACTGCTTGCCGACCGTTTTACGTGTAGGAGAAAATTCTCTTATAAATGTAGTTAGAGACACAGTGAATCCATTCATCGCGATAATGTGTGTGTGTGTGTGTGTGTGTGTGTGTGTGTGTGTGTGTGTGTGTGTGTGTGTGTGTGTGTGTGTGTGTGTTTCTTAATGCCATCATAAAATAATATTCAGCTTAGGGGAAGTCTCGCGTAGAAGGGGTAAGGGTAGGAAGGGAGGGGGTACAGAGGGTAGGAAGAGAAAGGCAGCGATATGTGATGGAAGGGAGGGAAGGAAGTGGGTACATGGAAGGGTGAGGGAGGGACTAGGTTTCATGGAGTGAATATAAGATAGTGAGAGAAGGAACTGGTTGATGAAGGCAGAGTACCGATGCATCAGTGGAGGTGGAAGTAATTGTTATATTAATGACAAGTAGGGGTCCGGGAAAGATCAAGGCTCAGGTATGACTACAGTGTTTTTGTTATGTAGTATCCATGGGCAACATGTGTGATTCAGGGCTGGGATGCAGACGTGTGCAGACCACAGATTGTTTAATACTATTCGTGTTATTGGTCAACATTTTTTTCAGCAGGTTCCAAAGTTATCACTCATGAATACCCACCTTTCTGTACATCTGGGGACGTTTGATAGTGCCAGTTTCTCGTCATCCTTGTTTTCATATTTTTTAAGCCCTACATCCACATCCTCTTTGGGTGATGGGATCTCACCTGAATACGGTTGTTAGGACCAGAAGACTGTAAATTAATAATCAGTGAAGTGGCAAGATGTGATGTATTTATCTTCAGAAAATCTACCCAAATAAGTCAATAGGACCGGACCAGGTATCTCCTTGTGTACTACATGAATGCTACTACGAAGTATTACCGAAAATGATCATGAAAGTACCTGATTCAGAGCACTTGATGGAAGCTAAAATTTCACCCATTTTAAAATAAGAACGATAAAGAACACTCCACAAATTTCCGCCCTATTAGTACAACGTCATTACAAAGGAAATTTTTTAAAAAAAATGAGTAAGATAAAATTACATTGTTACATGACAAACATAATATTTTATAATAATCAGGCTGGGTTTTGTAATAATAGATAATGACTTGCAAATGTATTTGCATTAACGTAATAAGATAACCGTGATGCATAAATACTGTGCCACGTCATCTACATAGATTTTCAGAAAGCGTTTGATAACGTCCCCCATCTAAGACCACTATTAAAAACTAAAAACCCACGGCCTGTCTAACAAATTATGTTCGTGGGTAGGTGATTGGCAAACGAATCGCAAGCAACGTTTAGTAATAAATGGTGAATCATCAGTCTGGCATGAGGTGACTAGCAGAGTTCCTCAGTGGTCGATTCTAGGACCAGTTCTTTTCGGTATTTATATCAGTGATCTAAAATATGAACATCTTCCTGAGGGATGAAAATTTGCAGATGACAAAGTAGCCTAATTACATAAGCGGTGTGTGAATCCACACAAAACTACTTGAATAACTTGATAATTTGGAGCGAAAAATGGCAGATAAAGTTTAATGTGGATAAAGTTAAAGCAATGCACTTTGGCGATGAAAAATAAATAAATAAATAAAACGTTAGATATGAATAGCCTACCTCATGCCTGATACCCCACTGACGGCAGTAAAGGACGAGAAAGATTTACAAATTATTAACCCAATCTCCTACGTCCCCTTAGGGTGGACAGATTGGATTCACAGCCTACCCCCTCCTCTCCTCAACACACCGGCCCCTCTCCACTCCAGGCTTCACTCAGCCACTCTCACTCCCGATGGTGATCACACATTTCCGTCGCTCCACGCAGGTTTTTGTCATCATCCATTACCGATGCTCTGTTGTTTCCATTTGCCTCTCTGAACTTTTAGGATGTATTTCCTCATGAAAACCTAATGTAGAATTTATCCATGAACATTGGTATGTGGGGTCATTCACCATCCGCGCACTCGATGTATTGCAGCTATTGGGTGTCTGCACTGTGACAAGCTTGTAAACCAGGAAACCATTTACAAAGTAGGGTGGCAGTCACATAACCAGATGACACCTGGTGGTTTAGTGGGATAAAGACTCTCCAGCCGGAATTAGCTGTAAGGGTTTATATCTGAGAGTTGGTTGGAGTTCTTTGCTTACATGGCACTCAGGGATGAGTGAGGTTGGTCGCCCTCACCTTAAATGTCAGGACTGATGGAGCACAAGGTTTGGATGATGGATGGCTAGACAGAATATTGGTAAAATTCTTAGACTGTGTGTCACCATCATCATCATCACCATCATCATCATCATGATCATCATGTTGTAGGCTTAGTTCATGGCACGACAAAGAGTTCGGCCAGATGTCTTTACTTTGACCACTGCTTGTTAACGTTCTCCATTACCCCTCAGTAATATTATTAATTTCATATTATAATTTGGTCCTCTACATACAGTCAGCCAAACAAGTATTCTCAGTTCTTGCGTTTGGTGGATGTGATATGAGTGAGTTCTGCATGAATTTATTTGCCGTTTATATCACACTGTTTCGGCCATGTTTCAGAATGATATGTGCGGTATGAAGGCCAGTACATTATTGATTGGCTATATCCTACCCATTTGTACCATTTTTTCATTTGGGTCTCTTCTCTTGGATTTCTGTTAAAATTATTTGCATGTAGACTGTTTTATGAAAGATCTTGAACTTCTCTCCCTCCCATTACCACTGTCTCCTTACCTCTCCATCATGCCCTCCTCGGCTTTTGTTTCCGATAACTAAACAATTGTCTACACAAGCTTGGCTGCTGGGAGGGGCTGCTTTGAACTACGTCTTACACCGGGGATGGCAAGACATTCCCCTTGTGGTTATATCAGATATCCGTGAAATGAATCAGGCTGTACGGTGCTCTATGATTTATCCACAGTGACACACGTGGCTGACAGTGAGGCCGTGTCAGGGCATTTGGTAGACCATATGAGTCAATACAGCGGCATAGTTATGTACACCCTTACTACATCCTACTAGTCCAGTTTCACTACAGCAGATTCTTGACAGTCTCCTTACTACTGTATATTGTATCATTCCTCCGTAACACCTACCGCCTTCTCTTACTTTACACTGTTCATATTAATTGTCAGTTTTTCAGTTAATGCATTCTCGTTATTAATCTTCTTTTCTCTGTACCACTGAGTAATGATATTAACCACTAGTTTTCTCTTGTCTTTTATGTTAAACGAATTGGACTGTCCAATGGCAATGGACGGGATTTTAGGTCATGATCATCAATAACTTGAAAGAAATTTTAGCAGAAGATAAGTTTACTAGTCTTAGTATGAAACCGATGTATGTGGTTGTTGAGTCATATGTTCTACTCTCAAAGAGTTTGTAGCTGAACTTATATCTCCTACAAGTACGAGAAAACTCAAGTGACCAGAATTGCTTTGTCAGGAATTGGGGGAAGTTGAAGCTACGCCTTGTTACGTTGGCCATGACCAGAAGAGTGGAGGAGGGGATAGAAGGACGGTGAGACGGAGTAGAAAAGGTGGAAAAGAAGTAAAGAAGGAGGAAAAGGGGGCCCCTGTATTTTAATCTGACACTGGAAAAAGCAGAAGATAAACGTGATGTTGTCAAATTATTTTGCATAGCGGTATTTGTCTTGTTTCCTTTTCTTGGACAGCCAACAAATAATTATCTATGTTTCCTCCTGTCTTCATTTTCATATTTTCTGTTTTTATTTCTTGTTGTCTCTGTCTTCAAATTCTTGTTCTGCCTCAATCTTGGTGTGTATCACAGGCACTGGCTGGAAGATTATTATCCATTGATCATTTAGAACGCTTGAGTTCTGAAAGTTTATTTACACCCAGACTTGGGATGTGTCAGATGTTACTCATGTTAGGGTAGTTCTCGAGTGGTGGGATGGTAATGACTGGGTGATCTTTGGGTCGGGATGGGCCGGCGGCAAGGTGGCATTATCGAGAGGTCTTGGTAGTGATACTGATGGTGGCAGCTAGCATCCCCAAAGATTGGTAAATGGTTACCCCCCCCCAAAAAAAAAAAAAAATAGTGCTAAAAAAGGCTATTCTCCCCAACCTTCCTTGCTAATGATGGCATACTTTATGGATTCGAGTTGTTATATATCACTAAATACTTATGCTGGAATTGTTTGACCTTTGACCCCATAAGACCCTTGAAAATATCTCAAGAAAGGTGGCTAAAAAATCAGTTTTTGGCAGCTCTCTGCCACTAACTGTCACACCCATCAGCATCATCCAGTATGCCCTTTTTCACTCCGTACGAGTATCTCGATGTGTCATATTGACAATAAAGGCGTTTGCCACATTTAGCTCAGTTTGTGTATGTTTTTGATATTTTTCCTAATACAACAATGGAACCAACAGCCAAACTTTAATTACCACTTTTTGGGTCTAGGGGCCTGAGACTAGGCTGCTGTGGTCTAGTGTATACAAGGGTATATGAGTAATCTCCTCCCCTTGGTGGTATCACACAATCAGAAAACCTCTTGAGGGGTCAGACTCACACACATAGCATAGCCGTGGCGTGCGGTACGAGTCAGTCCGGGGAGTGGCTTAGCTCAGATCAGTGGGGCATTTAACAAGTCACCACTAAATATCCCACAGGAGCAGCATTACACAATTTTATAGGATATTAGGCTATCAATTATCTCTGATCCTCACCGCCAAGGTTAAGCCCCGAAACAAAGGAACAGTAGCTACTGTGAATAGAATTCATGTACGTCCTGATCCATTTTCCATGGCGTTAACACCCTAGGATGATTCAAACCTGTCTAAGAAAATCTGATACTAAATTCCAGTGTAAGACCAATCGTGGCAAAAGAAAGAGAAGGAAATATGAAATTAATTGCTGGAGTGGCACATCACACTTAAGTTATAACTGACAAGTAACCCAGGCTTTGCCAGGAGTGAGTGTTGCTTGTATAGCTAGTTGCTGGTTTCCAGCCAACTGGGAAATTTCCGACATAATAACTTCGTAACAATTCTACCCAGTCCCACATTTGCGACTTAATACTAGCTGGTATGGATTTATTCATACCAAGTCATCAGCTTACTAAAAGATTGAACTCTCCAAAATGGTTTGATAACTGTGCCAGATCAACAGCCCAAAAGTCATCAGCATATAACTCTTACTTAAAAAACAACTGAATCACTCTGTCAGTTTAAAATTGCTAGAAACCATGCAAAAGCTGTAATAAATCTCGCTAAATCAAACTTTCTTCAAAATCAAGCATCAAAACTACATAACAACCCTAATGACAATAGAATATTCTGGTCAATTCTCAATTCTTTCAATAATAACTTTAACAAGTCATCATCCATTCCCCCACTAAAATCTTCAGATGACAACATTACAAATGATCCACGTGGGAAAGCAGATATCTTTGCCAGAAATTCTACCATAGAGAAAGTCAGTCAGAACATCCCAGTACTAGAACTTGACTCTACCAAAATTGTTCCCCTTAAAATATAGACAAGATACATAAAATTCGTTCTAGACAAATTACCTACCAACAAAGCTCCAGGCCCAGATGGAATTCCGCCAATTGTTTTGAAAAAGTGTTACCCAGAACTTGCCTCTGTTCTAGCAAAATTATTCAGATAATCATACGTACTTCTTCATTCCCTAATTCATGGAAAGAAGCCAATATCCACCCAGTTCCATAGAAAGGAAGTCCCTCTGACCCATCTGATTACAGACCAGTAGCTGTCAATATTCTCTTGGTAAGTTATTTGAAACTTTAATAGTTTAATTAAGAACATTGTTAAACATCTTGAATCCAACAACTTAATTAGCGAAAGATCCAACATTGACATATTCAGTCTCCTGACTCATACCATCCATCAGTCAATCGACCTACAAGGAGAAACTCATGCAGTAGCCCTTGATATTTCTAAAGCTTTTGACAGAGTATGGCACCGTTCCCCGCTGTCCAAACTCCCTTGCTATGGACTAACGTCTTTTGTTCCTTTGCTTTCCTCATATCTCAGTGACAGAAAAATGAGAGTAAAAGTAGATGATGTATATTCCACTCAATTATCTCCGGCGTGCTGCAGGGATAAGTTCTGGCGACAACCCTGTTCCTGTTTCATATTAGCCTAATCTCTTATCTGTCACCCACAGTCCCATCCATTCATATGCAGATGACTCAACACTTCATAGTTCATTCACACTCGGATGCCCATTTACAAAGTCTAATATCTCTAACTCTTAACTCAGTACAGCCATCTCCATAAATCAAGACTTATCTACGATCAGTGAATGGGGACAAAACAACCTTGTCTTATTTAATGAGTACCCACTAATGTTTAATGATATCCAGCTCAACCCTGCATCATCCTTGAACATACTTGGGGGTTTCATTCTCTCGGAATTTATCTTGGAAAGATCATATTACATCTTTTGTAAAATCTGCATCCAAGAGATTAAGTGTGCTTAGCTGACTCCGTACCTTCTTTATCCCTGCACAGTTGTTGACGTTATACACGGGTTTTATTCGCCCCAGTGTAGAGTGCAACTCTGTGGAGAAGCTCCCCACATACAGCTCTTCTCAGTAGGGTGAAGTCGAACGCTTCTCGTCTCATTAACTCTCCTCCTCTTACTGGCTCCTTTCAACCTCTGTCTCATCGCCACACTGTTGCATTTTTATCTCTTCTGTCGCTTCTTCAATGGTCACTGCTCCTCTGAACTATCTGCTTGCATCCCACCACCCCTACGACGGGCGCGTAGCACCCTTCTAGCAACAAACTCTCATCCCTTTTCTGTCCAGCTCTGTAATGCATGAGTTAACCGGTACTTCCAGTCCTTCATTTATGCAACAGGTCAGCTCTGGAACTGTCTCCCTCTGTCTGTATTCCTACTTCCTATGATCTCCAGTCTTTCAAACGCAATGTTTCCAGGCATCTCGAAATGAACGGATCTTGAATTTGGCTCACTGTATTGTTTTTTTTTTCTTTCCTGGAAGGAATGGTTTGCTGGCTCCTGGCCTTTGGTTCCTTCTTCCTTGCATAAAAAAAAAGGGCATGAAATCGAATTTTAGCATGAGTGTTGAGCTGAGATATTGCAAGACGACGAAGCCAGGTAAAAATAAATAATAAATTAATAATAATAACAACAAGTAGAAGACTCTAACAGACAGTTATTGATCTCCACCTAAGGGAATATTGCTAAACGTATGTTTTTTTTTGTACTAACTCAAAAATCGTTGGTCAATCTGCCACCGAAAAGTATACAGACCTTGTCAAAGCAGTTTTTGAAGTGCTTTGCCTTAACACCAAACAGAAGAATTCTATGGTAGCAATCACCCAAGAGTGCAGAAGAGGATATTATCCATCTCTGACCTGGGTTGATGCCCAGTTGTATATCTTAAAACTTGGAGAGTCCTAACTAAGATCCTGGCCGAAGCGAATGAACTCTAATATAATCCTTGAGCTATACCGTACTTAGGACACCTCACGACAAGGTACACTTCGATATATAAAGCACCGTCACTGGTAATTTTATGAAGTCTTGCATTTTGTATGTGCTACAGTCTTTCGTTCGTGAGGTAAGTTTAATAATGTGTGTGACTGTACAGTGCGTGGTTGATTGTATCTAAGGTTGTTATCAAGAGTCTGCGATTATTTAGTTTTCTTCATTTAGCCAGTACATCCCCTCCCTGTTTTCTTTTCTCCATGTTTCATCAACTTTCTTCTTTTTATCACCACTCTATCACTTTCATTCACCGTCTGCTCATTCTCGTGCTATCTTTTCCACACAACTAATCTTATCTGCCCACCCTCCCACACCACCACTCTTGTCTGCCCTCCCTCCCACACCACCACTCTTGTCTGCCCTCCCTCCCACACCACCACTCTTGTCTGCCCTCCCTCCCACACCACCACTCTTGTCTGCCCTCCCTCCCACACCACCACTCTTGTCTGCCCTCCCTCCCACACCATAACCTCACCATAACTCTTGCCTGCCCTATCTCCCACACAACCAATCTTGTCTGCCCTCCCTCCTACACCATACCTCTTGTATACCCTCCCTCCCACACTGTGTATGTTACCTGTGTATCCCACACACCCTAATCGTCATATACGAGTATGCCTGCTTGACCTAAACTTTGAAGCCTGTTTTATTGCTGAACTTTGTAGGAAATAATAAAGCTTCATTAACTAGACTTTTATTTTTTTTTTTAATTAGGAAACTGGTGTCACTCTCAAGTTGCTGCCATAAAAATTTGAAGTTGCCAGAACTTCCTTCGTCGCGCGTGAGCACCCTCTCTCTCTCTCTCTCTCTCTCTCTCTCTCACACACACACACACACACACACACACACACACACACACACACACACACACACACACACACACGCACGCACGCACGCACGCACGCACACGCACGCACGCACGCACGCGCACACACACACACACACACACACACACACACACACACACACACACACACACACACACACACACACACACACACACACACATAGTCCTTTCAGTATGTTTAAACTGGTCAGTGATAGCAAGGGAAGGGTGATGATGTGCTGAGACCAAGGGAAGAATGGTGGTATGAGTAAGGCGGGAGTAGTGGTGTGAGACACGAGTGATGGTGTGGAGGTGAGGGTAAGGCATGAGTGATGTGGTGATGAGAGTGAGACAGGGGTGGTGGTATGAGTGAGACAGGAGTGATGGTAAGAGTGAGACAGGAGTTATGGTATGAGGCAGGAGTGGTGGTATGAGTGAGACAGGGGTGGTGGTATGAGTGAGACAGGAGTGATGGTAAGAGTGAGACAGGAGTTAGGGTGGTGATATGAGTGAGACAGGAGTTATGGTATGAGTGAGACAGGAGTTATGGTATGAGGCAGGAGTGGTGGTATGAGTGAGACAGGGGTAGTGGTATGAGTGAGACAGGGGTGGTGGTATGAGTGAGACAGGAGTTATGGTATGAGACAGGAGTGGTGGTATGAGTGAGACAGGAGTGGTGGTATGAGTGAGACAGGAGTGATGGTATGAGTGAGACAGGAGTGATGGTATGAGTGAGACAGGAGTGATGGTATGAGTGAGACAGGAGTGGTGGTATGAGTGAGACAGGAAGTGATGGTATGAGACAGGCGTTGTTGTGTGAGTGAGACAGGAGTGGTGGTATGAGTGAGACAGGGGTGGTGGTAGGAGTGAGACAGGGGCGGTGGTATGAGTGAGACAGGAGTGGTGGTATGAGTGAGACAGGGGTGGTGGTATGAGTGAGACAGGAGTGGTGGTATGAGTGAGACAGGAGTGGTGGTATGAGTGAGACAGGAGTGATGGTATGAGACAGGCGTTGTGGTATGAGTGAGACAGGAGTGGTGGTATGAGTGAGACAGGGGTGGTGGTAGGAGTGAGACAGGGGCGGTGGTATGAGTGAGACAGGAGTGGTGGTATGAGTGAGACAGGGGTGGTGGTATGAGTGAGACAGGAGTGGTGGTATGAGTGAGACAGGAGTGGTGGTATGAGTGAGACAGGAGTGATGGTATGAGACAGGCGTTGTGGTATGAGTGAGACAGGAGTGGTGGTATGAGTGAGACAGGAGTGGTGGTATGAATGAGACAGGGGTGGTGGTATGAGTGAGACAGGGGTGGTGGTATGAGTGAGACAGGAGTGGTGGTATGAGTGAGACAGGAGTGATGGTATGAGACAGGCGTTGTGGTATGAGTGAGACAGGAGTGGTGGTATGAGTGAGACAGGAGTGGTGGTATGAATGAGACAGGGGTGGTGGTATGAGTGAGACAGGGATGGTGGTTTGAGTGAGACAGGAGTGGTGGTATGAGTGCGACAGGAGTGGTGGTATGAGTGAGACAGGAGTGATGGTATGAGACAGGCGTTGTGGTATGAGTGAGACAGGAGTGGTGGTATGAGTGAGACAGGGGTGGTAGTATGAGACAGGAGTGGTGGTATGAGTGAGACAGGAGTGGTGGTATGAGTGAGACAGGAGTGGTGGTATGAGTGAGACAGGAGAGGTGGTATGAGTGAAATTGGAGTGGTGGTATGAGTAAGACAGTAGTGTGGTATGAGTGAGACAGGAGTGGTGGTATGAGTGAGACAGGAGTGGTGGTATGAGTGAGGCGGGAGTGGTGGTGTGGTGGTGAGGGTATGGCACGAGTGGTGATGTGGTGATGAGAGTGTGACAGGAGTTGTGATATGAGCGATGCGGAAGCGGACCTGTGAGTGAGGCTGGAGTGGCGGTGTTGGTGGTAATATTGAGGCAGGAGTGACGATGTGGTAGTAAGAGTGAGGCAGGACTGGTGGCGTGGTGGTGAAAGTGAGGCAAAATTGGTGGCCTGGCAGTGACAGGGGAATAGTAGTGGCGGTATGAGTGAGGCAGGAGTTGTGGTGTGGTTGCGTGAGGCAGGAGTAATGAGGTGGTGGTGAGAGTAAGGCAAGAGTGGGTGATGTGGTGGTGAGAGTAAGGCAGGAGTGATGATTTGGTGTTGAGAGAGAGGCAGGAATGATGATGTGGTGGTGAAAGTGAGGCAGGAGTGATGATGTGATGGTGAGAATGAGGTAGGAGGCATTTCCCTCATAATGCCTCACGTCATACTCATTCTTCTCTCCTCACCCCGCCTCCTTGCATTGCATCCGACGTCTAATTTCACTTGCTAGAAATAATCATTCTTTGGACTGGTTGTTGACATAGATTTTCTTTTTATTTTAATGATAGCCTCTTGATCCTCTTGAACATCCTCTCTGTCTTTTATGACTTTAGCCTCGTCCGTCTGTTTAATGCTTCCCTTCTCTGCTTTTCTGTCTTCTATTTTTTCTCTGCTTCTGTTTCCTTCTTTTTATCTAATTTATCACCTTATTTTCTTGCGGTGACTTAAGCCTCCTCTGTATGGTTTATACTTCTCTTTTCTGCTTTTCTCTCATGCTTTATCTCTCCTCCTCCTTCCTCCTTGTCATATACTTTATCACCTTATTCTTTTGCGGTCTTATGCTCTCTCCTCGAGGCTAATTTATATTCCTCTCATCATTTTTTCTTTGTCTCTCCATTCACCCTTTTTCTCCCCTTGATTGATATATCTTTCTGTGAGGTTTTTCGCCTTCACAGCTTTGTGTGTTTGTCTTCTCTTTATATTTTGACTGATTTATACTCCGCTCAGTTCATTATCTTTGTCTCTTCATCAGAGTGCTATCTTTCACCCTTTTTCCCTCGTGCCTGGGTTATCATTCTCTCACTTTACTCCTTCCTTAGTTCTCACTCATGCTTGGCCTCTTGTCTTCCCTGTACTGGTGCCACATTTTCCTCTTTCTTCCACTATCAATTTCCACTGTTGTTTCATACTACCTAACCATATTTGTGTCTGCTTTCATTTATCCTGTTTTTTTCGCCATTGGTTTTTCTCTTGTTTTAGTCCTTGTTTTCTTTCCGTTCCGTTCACCTCTTGCTTCTCCAATAGTTTCGCGTTTCGTCTCCGTTCTAAGCATGTTTGTTTCTCGTATCAACAACGCTAGAACTAATGCATAGCAATGGAACACCCACCACATGATTTTTTTTTTTTCCAAAATACAAACCTATATCCAAAGCAAAATGTGCAAGTTAAACATCATTCCCCTTCATTTTTCGTCCAGAATTTTTACTTCATGCGTTTAATATCCCATCATCTTCACACTCCATCTGTGTAAGGAATTCCTTCCTTTTGTGTGCAGTAAGGCTTTCAAACATTTATTATTAACTAAAATCCTGTCCAGTTTCTCCAGGCAATCCAGGTCAGTGTTTTCAGTGCAGTCGTTAACTCACCTTTTCTCTTTGTTCATATCCTACTCATACTGTTTCGATTCTCAATCCTTTGGCTTTTTTTTTCTTTCACTTTGAAAACCTTGTCTAATTTGTTTTTCCATTTGCCTTTTCAGCCTGGTGTTAGACTCTATATCCAAATAATCTGACATACAGCCTGACTATAGCCCTTGAGAAATCTCATGATTTGCCTTAGCACACTGTGGAATCATCCTCAGTATTGAATTTCCTTTATCATGTCTCAGGTGGCTCTCATTAAGGAAGGAGGTAATGTCTAATACAAATCCCAGTTGTGGTGTATCAGATCTGATAAGAAATTTGTAGCACAAGTGATGGCCATTCCTCAGTTTCCTGGACTACGGTACGGGTGTGACATTAATATTTATAGTAATACAGTGTACCTAATACATGATGGTAACAGATTCTGTAAACTTATACGGCCTTCGTAAATACCGTTTCAGTTTAGACATTGATGTTTAAAAGAACAATATGGATTTTTTTTTTCTTTTTCTTTTTTTTTAGATATAAAATACTGTCAACTTCGTCTTGCTCATGTAAATTATCATCTTTCTTGGGCTAAGTATTTTGTCAGAGTATCGTGCCTTTGACCTGAATACAAAATTGTTGCCTTTGTTTCCTAATTCTGTTGTCCGGTTTTATCAGCTGTTTCTCCCCCACTCTCGGGTGTTGATGAATTTCGTATCCATATAATGTTTACTGTCATATGGGTATCCTTTTAAAAGTTATATTGATATTATCTTGAAATATTACATGGAAACATATCACCCTACAGTATGATGCTAGACCTGGACGTTGTGAGGTAGGCTAGCTGGTGTGAGACTTTTGTTAATAATGGAATGCCGGAACGGTGTTGATGTGGTGGGCGTCGGTGTGGACTGGTTGCATTCGGAAAGATGTTAATGGTATGTGTCCCAGCCAGAAATGATATCAACCATTCAGTAGTAAACATGTTGATTGGGCTGCTGGGTGTGATAAACTTAATGAAGGTGTTACCGCCATCTGGCATCAATATCCTGACCACAGCTGCCTGGAGAATTCACCCGTTAGTGAGTAGTCCTGTGTTTCAGATTAAAGCTGTCCAGTTTCATTCACGGCCCTCCTTATTTCCTACTGACAGATGGAGGCGGTGTTTATGAAATACTCACATCATAGCCCACGGTACATGAAATCCCACCCTCTCGCACACACTCATTTTTAGCTTTCACCTCCTCAGCCAGTCAGTCTGTTGCCCATCTTCATAATGGTTGCTTTGTTCCTTCCTCTTCCGTGATGTCTTGGTCTCAGGCCCATCCTTTCTTCCCTATTCCCTCCTGGCCATTTTTCAACCTGTACCCTGAAAATGCATTTTGGTACCCTTTCTTGTTTACATCTCTTATTTTTCCACATCCTCTCCGTTCGTTTTTTCCCTCTATGTCCTTTCCTCACCTGTGCTTCCTCTCCCTTCACCCGTCTCCAGCACACACTTCTGCCTTAAAATTGATGTGTGATATTGTAGTTAATTTGTACCTGCTTGCATGTTTCTCCTTCGTGTTGTCCTCTCCTCCTTCACCTCTCCCCTGCAGCTTTCACTTAGCCACTCTCATTCTCACAGTCTCTCAGTGTATTATAATTTGTCATTCCTTTGCTTCAGGTGAGTGTGTCGTGAATGACCTTCCCAGCCCCGTCCTTCTGTGGGGCGAGGAAGGCCAAGAAGACGGTGAACGGATAATGGAAGTAAGTGTGTGGATGAGGGAGGTGTTTAAGTTGAGGAAACAAAAACATGGTGATGGTGGAAGGTGTGGTGGTAGTGACAGGAGCCCTGGTGCCTAATTCATTAAAATACTCCAGGTAAGTCAATTGCACCAGGCTTTACCCAAGATATTTTGCGTGGAAAATTATCTCAGACTTACAGAACAAAACGACATTCGCAAGTTGTCGTTTCCTTTTCTCTCTCTCTCTCTCTTTCTGTTACTTTATAAATTTTGTTAGTTTCCACTTTTCCAGTATTACGCCCTATGAGTGTGTGTGTGTGTGTGTGTGTGTGTGTGTGTGTGTGTGTGTGTGTGTGTGTGTGTGTGTGTGTGTGGTCGCTAGCCGTCGTACAGCCAACACTGCCTTAGTTGCAGTCATTATGATGAGGGGGACCAAAACAATATCATTCACGACTTTGTTTTTGGTTCTTTTTGTTTAACTTTCTTTTGAAAGGACAACTTTTTCTTCATCAGCCAGTATTATTTTTCCGTGTGCCTATGAAACTGTAATTTGAGAATTTGGCCCGGGTTTGGGGAGCAGCCGGCCCAGGTCTGCTGACTGACTGCCTTTCCTCATTGCATAAGAGTTTGTTAGGGGCTGGGGGCTGGGTAGTTGGATGCAGGTGTCGGGATGGAGTGTTATGGTTTCTGGAGTTATTTATTTTTGGAATGGAATGCTTGGATCGCTGGAGTTTCCCTAAGCTTTGGCGAAAACTCTGGGCTGGTGCCCACTGAACTTTACCGAGGTGAACGCCGGGGGGGGGGGGGGAGGAACTGGTGTTGCACATGACTATAATTATTCGGTTTATTCTCAGAGATATAAAATTGACATTATAACCTTCAAATCTTGTGTATTTCCTCAACGCTGCATTATACTTTCTTAATTTCATATAATTTCACACTGATTTCTGGGACTATGGCTGTTATCTGTCGCGTAAATTTACGTATAACCATTTATCAAGATATGCTTCTTTCATTGGGGTCATAAAAAGGTTTGACAAATGTGCTCAGCAGTGGTGGTTGGGTGTATGTTTTTGCTGAGAGAGAGAGAGAGAGAGAGAGAGAGAGAGAGAGAGAGAGAGAGAGTATTTGGTCGTGGCACATTTCATAGAGAATAGAGCATTGGTGTAGGCCAAACCTATATTTAAGGTTTAAGGTCCTGTCACCCCACACTTCATGTCATTTTTCAACAACATAACGACTGACCTGAACCAAAGTTGCTGGAAGGGTTAAGGGTTAGGTAAGATTGACGTAATTCGATTTTAAGAATTCTCTGTTCAAGGTAAAGGTCACAATGCAAAGTCACGTTATTCGGATCTTAGATAGGTTGGTTGGTGGGCACGGGTGTTGCTCACTCTAAAATAATGCTCCTTCTTGTTTTATATTTACATCATTTGCTTAGCATAACAAATTCTTCTTCACTCCAGTTCATTCCTTCTTTCCACCGTAAAACAGTTTTTGCTAATTGCTACCGGTGTCTGAGCCTTCCAGTAGGCCTAAGCCTAAAGGCCTGATTATTTCAAGACAAAAACGAGGAGCTCCTGGCACCAGTGGAAAATGAATCCTGTAGTAACCCCATTACTGTGTTGGCCGTCACGTCCTGCTGCCTTCCCTCCCACCATCTTATTAGGTTTATTATAGATAAGAAAACACTTCTTAAAGTAAATGTCGTAACAGCCTTTTGCTCTACTGAGTCTTATCAAAATCACTAACATACATCCAGAACACTTCCTTATATACCCTGACACAGTGAGGGGATATGGCGGTATGGGGAAGGGGGGTCAGGTATAAATGGGGGTGTGGTGGATGGGGTGTTGATGTGGTGGGTGACGTGGGGAGGAGGAATTAAGGAAAGGGGGAAGGGGGTGGGCTGACACACCACGTGGTCCCGTATACATTTAAATACGGTACTTGCATAGATGTATATATATATTTACGAATATAACTATTCACATAAGGATTTTAAACCATAAGGACATAAGATAAAAGGACAACTAAAGAATAAATATGGATCCTAAACCTTGTGGGTGTATGGGGATATTTGCCTAACGAAAAATTTTAAGTTTGAAGCGAATTTAATAAAGGAAGGAACAGAACCAAAGTGAAAAATTTTAAGAAACAAAGGACAAAAAGAAGAAGAATGAAGAAAGAAAAACTGAACAAATAAAAATTCAGTACACTTTTGCGGATACTATAGTCGTTCTACCCCCCCTGGGGGTAGGGGGGTTTCAAGAATACTCCCCCAGTATCCCTGCTTGTCGTACGAGGCGACTAAAAGGGTTGGTGGTGGGTTAGTGCCCCACCCCGTAAAAAGAACTAACTAAAAAAGCAAATAAAGCGCCTCGGACCCGGACGGACCATACGTTGACGACTAAGGAACGGACAAAGGACATTCTGAGGGTAGGAACGTGGAATGTAAGAGGAGTGAATGATGAAGTGAAAGAGAGAGAGATTGTCCAGGTGCTTGAGGATGCAAAAGTGGATATATGTGGATTGACTGAAACTAAATGGAAGGGTGAAAGGATGAGAGAATGGGAATACGGTGTAGGTATATGTGCGGGAGTCAGTGAGAATGAGAGGGCAAGAGAGGGAGTATGTCTGATGATAAGCAAGAAGTGGAAGGAGAATATAAGAGAGTATGGAACAGTGGGTGCAAGGATTGTATGGGTGAGGATGAAAGTAGGTATACAAGCATGGGCGATTGTATGTGTGTATGCTCCAACAGAGGATCGAGTGGCAAGAGTGAAAGATGAGTTTTGGGCGAGAGTAGAAGCATGTATGGATAAGTTTGAGAGGAGCGAGAGAGTGCTGTTGATTGGAGACATGAATGGCAAAGTTGGGAATGTACGAGTGGATGGAGTGGTTGGTCAGTGGGGTGTGCCAGCTGAAGTAGATGGGAATGGTAGTGCTTTGGTGGACATCTGTGCTGGTAAGGGGTTGGCAATAGCCAACACCTACTTTCGTCATAAGATGATCCACTGGTATACATGGAGAGTAATGAGGAGGATGGATGGTGAACTTGTTGAACGAAAGGCAATGATAGACTACGTGTGTGTGGATGAGCGAATGAGAAGACAAGTGTTGGATGCAAGGGTGTGGAGATGGTGGGGGAATGGAGTCTCGGACCATCACTTAGTGATGGCCAAGGTAGAGCTGCAAAGAAAGTGGTTGAGGAGACGAAGGGGAAGACAGGAGGAAGCAGCTCCTGTGAGAAGAGTAGAGAAATTGCAAGATAGTGAGAAAAGGACAGAGTATAAGAGCATAGTGGAAGAAAGATTGGGAAGGTATGAGCTAGAGCATTGGAAGGGGTGGAAGACGTATGTAAGATATTCACGGAAGAGATAAGCACAGTGTGTGAGGCGGTTTGTGGAGTGAGGAGGAGATGCAAGGGTGTGCAAGGGACAGCATGGTGGAATGATGAGGTGAAACGAGCTGTCGAACAAAAGAAGAAGGCATATGGTGAATGGTTGGCGAGTAGAGGTAGGGGAGAAGATGAGAGAGAGAAGAGAGAGGTATATGTGAGCAGGAGAAGGGAGGTTAAGAGACTGGTGAAGGAGAGTAAGAAGAAAGTGGATGAAGAGTTTGGGAGGAATCTGAGTGTGAAATGGAGGGAGAGTAAGAAATTGTGTTGGAAGGAGGTAAAGAAAGTAAGGCAGTGTGAAAGGGGAAATAGTAGGGGAGTGAAAGATAGGAATAATAGATTGTTGGTGGAGAAGAGAGAGAAATTGAGGAGATGGAAGGAGCACTTTGAGGATTTGTTCAATGTAGAGAGTG
Source organism: Coenobita brevimanus (assembly GCF_032717465.1). Taxonomy (NCBI): domain Eukaryota; kingdom Metazoa; phylum Arthropoda; class Malacostraca; order Decapoda; family Coenobitidae; genus Coenobita; species Coenobita brevimanus. Next base: position 24,768,876 of record NC_137026.1, read on the forward strand.
AGAGCAGTGTCAGTACAAGTGGTTGGGGAATGGCTGGGAGAAGAAGAGATGAGAGGAGGGAGGAAGAGATCAGTAGGTCGGAAGTAGTGGAAGTGATGAAGAAGATTAAGCTGGGAAAGGCCCCAGGAATTGATGGAGTGTGTGGTGAAATGCTTAGGTATGGGGGTGAGATTGTTGTGGAGTGGATATGGAAGTTGTGTAGATTGGCTTGGGAAGAGGGAAGGGTTCCAGAGGACTGGAAATCAGGTATAATTGTTCCTCTGTACAAAGGAAAAGGGGAGAGAGAAGTATGTGGTAACCATAGGGGTATTTGCCTTCTTAGTGTGACTGGTAAAATATATGGTAGAATACTCATTGATAGGGTTAGGCATATGACAGAGGAGCTAGTTGGAGAAGAACAAGGGGGATTTAGGAAGGGAAAAGGGTGTGTAGATCAGATATTTGTTCTAAGATGTTTAGTGGAGAAGTATCTAGAGAAGGGAAGGAAAGTGTATGCTGCCTTCATGGACTTGGAGAAAGCTTATGACAGAATAGATAGGCAAGGTATGTGGAAGGTATTAAGAATATATGGAGTGGAGGGGAAATTGTTGAGTGCTGTGAAGAGTATGTACGAGGGAGCTAGGGCTACGGTGCGAGTGGATGGTGAGCTGAGTGAGTTCTTTGATCTCAATGTAGGACTGAAACAGGGGTGTGTGATGTCTCCATGGCTGTTTAATATATATATGGATGGGGTTGTAAAGGAGGTGCAAGGTAGGGCAGTGGATGTGGGGGTTGCCCTAATGAATGAGGGTGAGATTTTGAAGCTTCCTGTGTTGCTGTTTGCTGATGATACAGTATTGTTGAGTGAAGATGAATGGGAGTTGCAAGGTTTGGTGAATGAATTTGGGACAGTGTGTAGGAGAAGGAAGCTGAAAGTTAATGTAAACAAAAGTAAAGTTATGGTGTTTGAGAGGAATGAAGTCACAGAGTGTGCAGTGAGGTTGGATGGTGAGGATATGGAGACTGTGAGTGCATTCAAGTACTTGGGTAGTGTGATGAGTAAGGATGGAACTTTGGGGGATGAAGTACGTGAAAGGGTACAGCAGGGAAGAAAGGTTGTTGGTTCACTGAAAGCAGTGATGAGAAATAGGGAGGTGAGTATGGAAGTTAAGAAGTCACTGCATGATAGTATTGTGATCCCTACCCTGACGTATGGAAGCGAGGCGTGGACCTTGCAAGAGGGGAACAAGTCAAGAGTGAGAGCAGTGGAAATGAGTTACTTGAGAGGAGCATGTGGAGTGACGTGGAGGGACAGGTTGACGAATGAAGAAGTGAAGGAACGTTGTGGGGTAGATGTGGATGTGGTTGAAAAGATTAGGAGAAATACACTGAGGTGGTTTGGACATGTGGAGAGAATGGAGAATGAAAGACTGACTAAGAGGGTGTATGTAGGTGAGGTGGAGGGAGGGAGAGGGAGGGGTAGACCGAGGATGAGGTGGAGGGATGGAGTTGAGAGGTATATGAGGGAGGGGGGGGTGAGTTGGGGGGAGGGGAGTCAAATGGTGGGTGACAGAGTGACTTGGAGGCGTTTTGTCTGTGGCCACCCTTTGCGGGATTAGGGCGTCGGGCTATAGATAGATAGGTAGATAGTTTGGGTGGGGCGCTCTGGGACCTCAGTCTGTTAGCTCTGTTGTCACATCGTCGCCACACACGTGCTCTCTCTCTCTCTCTCTCTCTCATACTTATATTAAATACTACTAATTGTATTTTCTTTATTTTCTCTCTTGTTTTCGACTTTTTTTCAACACCACCCCTGAGGTAAAAGTCTATAGGTGCGTTTTTTTTTATAGCTTCCATGGCGGGAGACTGACCGAGTATGACCCGCTCACGCAGGGCTATCCCTCGTGTCACCACCTGACAACGTCGCAAAAACAACTCTGACAAGTCTTATGAGATTTATACAATACTATAGCTTTTTTATTGAATTACATCTATACAGAGTGTTTAAAATTCATTTATAAGTAGTTACTAGCTTAAAATAGGAGAGTGAGAGAGACAGAGAGAGAGGTGAACACAAATAATTACACGTGTGTCGGCGGCGATGTGACAACAGAGCTAACATGTGAGGTCCCAAATCGCACCACCCAAACTGCCTTCATAAAATAGAACGACTGTACACAGGCCTTTTCCTTCATATTTCCCTCATTACTACCTGGCCGTCACCTCTTGGATTATTTACTGCAGTTTACCCTGCCTCATAACAGCCTTCACACACACACACACACACACACACAAACACACACACACACACACACACTCTCTCTCTCTCTCTCTCTCTCTCTCTCTCTCTCTCTCTCTCTCATCCAACATGCAGCACCTCAACCCTCAGCAACAACCACAATCTCCCATGCATTTTACTTTCTTGATACAACAGTTTATTGTCACTGATCATAATATTTCTGCCTCTCACCCTTCACTGTTCCTCCCCTTCGAGGTGTTCTGTATATATATATATATATATATATATATTTTACGTGTCCGACTCTGGGCAAATGCTTCAGGGCCTGTTTCTTGGGGACAGTGACCTATCCCAAGGCCCAGTAGTCCTCCTACACCTCCGCATGTCACCACTTCGGCGTTAACACCCACCGTCCATATTGAATACATGCTAGGGCTGTCTCATACTGGACTGGTGTATCGGTATTAGCGGGGGTATTTTTACGACATGTCGGCGGGTCATCTGGTACATCAGGAAAGTCTGCTTTAGGAAATTCAAATCCTTAAACTGTTCCCTGCTCCAGCCGGGATTCGATTCTGGGTCCATTAGGACCACAGGCCGCCTCTCTACCGATTCAGCCAGAGAGAAAGAATACAAGATGAACGGGAAAACTGAGAGGAAATGAGAGGCAGCAGGAGGAAGTAGATGAGAAAGAATTGGAAGGAGAGGGAAGCGAAGTGTATGAGATTGGATGAGAGAGTGAGCAAGAGGAAAATGTTTTTGATTTGGGGGAAAAGAAGATATGAAAGGCAACTGAATAGAGGAGTAGCCAGAAGGCGAGATAGGAAGTGCACTCGCCTTTGGTCACTGTGCTGGCTGGGGCTTGGCAGCTTTGCAACAAACCAAAACTGTAATGCCAGCTGTTGAAACTCCAGTGGTTGCATGTACAAAACTTCCCTTACAGCGTTGATCAGGATGCCGATCACGTGCCATGTGCACCTACAGACATACAGTACTTGCAGAACATCCATATATATAATACATAAATAATTACCCGTATACACATATATACATACATACATGCATTTATACATATACTCAGCTTCATTGATATAGTTGATTACATAAGCAAATAGAATGCAAACAACCTCTACAATCAGGCCAGAAGTAAATAGTATCCGCACGATCGGATTGTCGTGCTGTAACTGCCAGTATTTTCCTGGCCAGGTTTTGCAGCTGCGCTACTTTTTATGCAGCATCTCAGCTTTTTTCTTCCCAGGAGAAATTCCGATTAAATTTCATGGAGGAGAGCGATGTTGTGAGGGCGAGCCAAGTCTAATTTTTTGTTTCCCCGCCCTTCCTCCCCACTCCCCCTTCATTTCTCCCCAGTATCCTTCGCATTTCATATTTGCATGTACCCTTCTTCTTTCCCAGTGCCTCTCCTCACCCATCTTTCCTTCGACCTCTCCAATACTCCCATCCAACACTCTTACATTACTTCTCTTCACCCATCTCTTGCCCTCGCCCCCTCCGGTAGTTCTCTTCCCACACTTTAACAGTACATCTCCTAATCCATTTCTTACTCTCGCTCCCTGCGTTAACCTCCATGTCTTTCCCCATTCCAGTGCCTTTCCTCACCTCTATGTATGTCGCTTTCGTCCCCTCTATGACGCCTCCTACCAGCCCCGTCCGGCAACTCTCCTCATGTATGTCTTTTGCGTGCTGTTACTTATCCAACTTTGCGTCCATCACGTGCGTTTAATCTCAGTGATGAAGAGAGAATCTGTATTTTACTGTTATGTCATTGGTGCCACGACACATGCTAATTCATTTACCCTGGTCGACAACATCCCCTCCTCATGTCTTCTCTTTGGCCTCTGTGTACTATTGTTTCTTGTTCGATGAAGGAGGGGTCATTACTGCGTAGATAGTATTGCTTGGAGGACCTTTCGTGGAAGTTACCTCTCACAGCATGCAGTGTGTGGTTGTAGGTAGATAGATAGATTTGTATAAGATTGTGAATTAATAGAGTAAAAGCATTCTTTTACATCAGCTCCATCTCCTCGCATAACAAACTGCTACCGGTATTAGATTTCCCTGTGTTCCGAAATTTAATATTCATGATCCACTTATCTGCTGCTAATTCTGTCATCTCCCGACACCAATACTCTCAGTCATTTGTGTTTACTCTCCCTTTGATCTTTAGTCTCCTTCCCTTCTTGTTGAATGCTTTCTTTTCTCCCGTGTTTGCCTCTCTTGACCTTTCCTGTAATTTTTTTCCACGAGTTCTACGTCATCTGTGAGCACGTTCCTTACTCTTGCATAAATTACATCATCATCAAAATTGTTTCCTATATATAAATGGTCTGGACAGTTTCCACAGAGGTTGTGGCCGAGTCGGTAAAGTGGTTGGGTCAGGGAATAGTTTAAAGGCTTTGAATATCAGTAAAGTAGCCTCTACTGATCTACCCTAACACCCTCCGACATGCAGAGACCCACGCTAGTACCAATATACCAGTCAGTCTTACACGAGGCAGCCTAGCATGTCTTCAGTATGGATGCAGGATGTTAGCGCCGAAGTGGTGACGTGTAGAGGTGTATGGTACAGCCGGGGAAAGTTCTGCGTTATACACTCGCTCACCACTTCGAAACAGTAAATGTGAGACAAATGTTAAGCGAAGCAGTAGCCAACATTCCTCGATCTTGTAACTGTGTGAGAAGGATGGGGATGGAAGAGGGAGGGGTAGGAACTATCAGCTCCCCTAGCCTTCCTGCTCCCTTAACCTCTCCCCTCCCACACAGTGGTCCCAGACATTTGAGTGTCTGGCTACTGCTTCACTAGTCGTTGTCTCACGCATAAAGGTCCAAACTGGCAGGCAGGTGTATAAGGCGGAACTTTCCCCGGGTGTACGTAGAAGGACTGCTGGGCCTCAGGGATCGGCTGTTAAAGCCTGTGCTTAAAGATGTATGCTTAAAAAATCCCCATCAGTCTGGGAACGTCTTTTATCTTTTAGTCATTTTGTATAAGGAAAGATGATATTCATTTTAGTTTAGACATCTCTGGCCTATAGGAGTTGGCATACCATTCTTGTCCTAGAAATTTTCAAAGACTATAAGGAAGACTAACGCCTGCTTCACTTCCTCTCCGTCTCCATGTTTGCAAGCGTGGGAAGGACTTCAAGTGTTTTCGTATTAATAAATTTTTTCTTCCTGTCAGCCACAACCCTCGGTCTGTGTCAATGTTATCCCTGTGCTGCATCTCAAGTGTTTTCTCTAGTCCCCGTAGTGAATTTCTGTGATATTTATTCTGGCGTACACGACTCAGAAGTTTCCTTTGCACATCATGATGCCGTCCTGGGTCACTGTTTCTTTTCAACTACATCTGATATTTTGTAAGTTTCTCATACGTGGCCTTGTTAACGTCCTTTATCCCTTCAAGTGCATGTTGTCTTTCTTGCCCAGGTCACTCCATCGTTCTTCTTCCTGTTATAGTAATTAATCCATACTGTTTTCAGTCATTGTCAACACTACACATCTCATCATTTTTAATATCTTTTGGCCAAGTCAACAAATACTGCATAATGGTAACGTCTTATTAGCAACAAGTTTCCACAGTTCGTTTGCTTTTCCTTCCCTTTGAGGATGATTTATCATTCGTGATAAAACAGGCTTAGCTTATCCATGAGTTTCTTTTCTGTTTCAGGTGAGAATTTATTGGATGTTAGCGAAAGATTAACTAGCGGGGCGCGCGCGTACGTGTGTGTGTGTGTGTGTGTGTGTGTGTGTGTGTGTGTGTGTGTGTGTGTGTGTGTGTGTGTGTGCTTTTTTAAATTTTTTTCTGTGTCAGTTAAGCAATTCTGTGTTATTAAAGAAACTGGTGTGGATGCTGAGGACAGGACAAGGAGAGAAAGAGAAGAGAAAGAGAGAGGACAGAATGAGGAAGGCAATGAGAAGAGGGGAATGAGGGAAGACAGAGACAGAAGCAGAGAGGTGAGGAGGGAAAGGACTCCAGACGTGTTATATGTACGGAGCATAAGATTAACACATGTCACCCATTTGAGGAGTGAGAGAGAGAGAGAGAGAGAGACTGAAGATAAAACTAAGCAGTTCCAAGTAGAGGCGGAGTTAGGGAGATAGTGAAATGGTTGTTTAGTAGACGGCGATAGTACCAAGTAATTCTGTGTGTTAAGTTGTTTCTGGTTGCTAATGGACCAGGATAAAGAGCCTCTTACATATGAAGTTCTCTGCCGACCAGTGAATTATTGATGGTGGTGGAGAGAGTGCCAGGAAAAAAAAAGTGAATAGCTAAGGGTACTTTTCTAGGCTTAAGTTAGGTAACATGGAAACGTAAGAAAAGAGAATAACTTAAAGAGATTCGTGTTCGAGGTTCTTATTCCCATTCCACTTCATCTTGTTTTTATAGTTGGCTATATTTTAATCTTTTTATGAACATTAATAATGAAAACGAGGTTGGATTACCATTGAGGAGGGAGTCCAGTGGTCCGTTGTCTGTTTCCATTTTAGTAGTCCCTGACATTTACTTTGCAGTTTATCGTATACTTTTTCATTCTTACTTATCTCACTTCCTGTGGTTTCCTGTCTACTCATTTGCTGTCTCTTTCTTTTTACTCTCTATCCTACTCCATTCTCTCTCCTTCTTTGCTTTCCTTCCTTCTGCATTCCATCCTTCCTTTGCTTTATTTATTTCTGTTGTCCCCCTCTCTTCCCCTGCCTCATTCCCTAGCTCTGTCCACTGAAGGTACTCTAGCCATCTCCTCACCCAACCACCTAAAATCTCTTACATCCTCGTGGATACCTTAATTTCTCAAAATTTGTGACCCAAGGAAGATCATTTCACTGAAATGTTTTGCATTCCTTTGTCTCCCTACTCAATTCTCTCCCTCTTCAAATACATTCTCTCGCCCCCGCGCTCAGTACACTCTCCCCCCACCTCTGCCTGTATACTACTGCCCCAGCTGTCACTCTTCATCACCCTTGCCATTACAAGTGCATTTTTAAACATGTTTTCATAATTTTCACCTTCCCTGTTGGTTCCTGCCTCGTCATATTCACCCTCCGTCTCCCTCTTCTTTTCATCAGTCGTCCAACAATCCGCCTCGCTCTGACCTCCCTCACCACATCCCTACCAATCTTCGTCCACTGACTGATCCCCAGTGACTGTCCTCGTTGTCTCGTTCTCATCCCCCCTCGTTTTTGCTTCGCATTTACTTTCATTTTTCTTGTTCATTGCCTTATTTCTCAGTCTCCCCTCCCTCTGGTATTCCCTGTGTCTTTTCCCTCAGTCGACTACTTTATGTGTCATCCTCCTTTACTTTATCCTTTCTCTCTCTCTCTTTGCGATACGATATTCCCTCTTTTGTTTTGTGTATCTCCTCCATCAGTTTATTATTTCGTCTCCCCCTCCCTTCCCCTCTCCATTATTTGCAACCCTTCCTCCCTTTGTTATTTACTTGATCTCTCTCTCCTTTAATAATTCCAGTGACCCTACCCTCACTTCCCTGTTTAATTGTTCTTCCCTGTTTGCTTCCCCAATATACCTCTTGCTCCCTGTTCCCTCCTGCCTTCCCAGTTTACCTCTGCATCCATGTTTCCTCCCCTGCCTTCCCAGTGTACCTCATCCTCCCCGTTCACCCCTGCCATCCCAGTTTACCTCTCCCTCCCTGTTTCCACCTCTGTCTTGTCAGTTTACCTCTCCCTCCCTGTTTCCTTCCTTCCCTTTCCAGTTTACCTCTGCCTTCTTCTCACCGTTCCCTGCCTTCCCATATTACGCATATGCTACCTTTCCGCCACTTTACGTTAGATTGCCTCCCTACCTCACCCAGCCCCTCCATCCTTTCAGAATAAGCATATTATTTCCTTGTGTTGGTTATTGGTTGTATTGGGGTGTTCAGATGAATCTACTATGGATATATCACGAAGTAAATTCCTGGATGCCCATTGTCGAGGCCAATCTTTACAGAATTAGCGTTAAACTGTATATATATAGATAAACAGACAGGTGGATAATTTTTTCTTTGTTTAGTGACGGCGCTTTACTGCTGGATATAAACGATTAGATAGACCTTTAACGACTAACAGGCAATGGTAAACTAGATGATATTCCTTATCTTTTTCTGTCTTTTTTCCACCTCCTCCTCCTCATCCCACAAGCAACCACCAGGAATTAATTTTTGTCCTTTTTGTAACGTTGTTTTAATATTTATTCTTTAGTGAACAATGAAGTATGAAAAATAATTCTCTAAGGAAGAAATATCGGAAGCCTCTTTAGCCGACGAGAAAACTACCTTTGTAACTGAAGATTTTGCCGTCCGAAAGTTATGACTGTGTAGATTTTACCGTAACAAGTGTCAACATTGTACCAGAGCTGTGAACCTGTTATCTTTCAGTGCCATGGCCAGCGGGTACTATACTGTGTTGTTGACTGGGTGAGGGGAGGGGAGGGGTGGAATTAAGTGAATAAGTGGGGGAGTGGGTGGAAGAGGGGTGGTGAGAGGGTGGGTGTGAGTGAGAGCTGGGGAAGTGACGGGATAGGTTTGCACGGGAGGTGGGGAGGTGGGTGTGCGTGAGAGATGGGAGGTGGATGTGAATGTGAGCTGAGAGGTGAGGAATGAGTGTGAGTGAGAGCTGTGGAGGAGAGAAACTGTGCGTGTGATCTGGGAAGGGAAACGGCTGGGTGTGAGAGTAAGGAGGTGGGAAGGGCAGAATGAATGGGTGGCGGAGGAGAGGGGACCAATTTTGTGAGTGGAAGTCAGGGGATGGGTTGGGTGTGTTGGAGGTAAGGGGTCAAGTTTTACAAGTAGGATAGAAAAGAGACTGGATGTGTGGGTGATGAAGGGGATTGGATGGTGTGTGTGTGGGGGGGGGGTAAAGAGTTAGTTTAGTAGGTAGGTTAGGGGAGAGACTGGATGTGCTGTTGAGGGAGGAAGGGGAGGGGTTGGATGTGTGGACAGGGGAGGAGACTGGGAATTGAAGGCGAATTCTAAGGAATTAGAAATTTAATCAGGACGGGAGTGATGAATATTGGGCTGGAAGTGGAGGTGGAGACAAATATGAGTCGACTTTATTAAACGCTGCAACTTAAAATTGCACATTCCACCACTTTATGTAAACTAGATATCCACCATGTGGCTCTTGGTGTCTCGAGTCTTTGTGCTGGAATTACCATACAAATGAAGTTAGCTTCTGGTATGCTGATGTGACTGAGTTGAAAATCTAAATACTGTACCTACTTGAAGTATTCAACCAGTGTTAGGACTGTAAAATATCTTAATACATAACAACCATCAACATACGTAATATAGTCTAGAGGTTAGGTCAATGTCAAACCTAGGGGTCAAAGGAAGTGACGTTAGCACCTCTCCAGAATGTCTCACACCAGCACAATAGTCCTCAAACAGTGCCTCGTGACCATACACACATATACACATACACAGGCCTCTAGAACATTTTCACAACAGTATTGCCCACGTGACACGACCCCTGCTAAACGAGAATGTAGGAATCAGAGCTCAGAACGGGGCAAGCCATAGAACCAGCAGGTAGTGGAGAGATCAAATAAGAAGAGGGGTCCGACTAGACTTTGCTAGTAAATTAAATCTCTGTGTAATACATGCGCTGCTCAACTTAGACTTTCTTTGAAGATAATAAATCAAGATCAACTCCCTGTATTTATCTTTAACTCCTCATGCTCTTCGATTACCAAAATAACTTTAACCAAAACTCAAGACTTACATATTACAAGACTAAAGAGTTACATATATATGAATATTGGCTACGAAGTTTCTACACCAGTACTTATCATCGGAAAGAGAAGTTTATCATCCCCTCCCGTACAATGTGTCGTTCCAGTCAAGAGATTCTTCGCTATTTTTTAAACCAGTTTAAGAGAAGATAGGTATGATCAGCTGATCAGGTCAGGTCCAGGGAGGGGAATGAGTCGATTATGATGTGGCAGGATTAAACCAGTTCCATTGTCGGGCCCTGCCGCCGATGTAGCCGGATTGCACTGCACAATTGACCCTCGTGCGGTATGGTGCGGTGAGGAGCGGTCCCTTCTCCCCATAGAGGCTGATACGAGTAAATGTGTGTGTGTGTGTGTGTGTGTGTGTGTGTGTGTGTGTGTGTGTGTGTGTGTGTGTGTGTGTGTGAATAATTTGGTGGGTGTGTCGTCCTGTCTCGGCTACCCTCCTAGGGGGAAAAACATAGGCATAGATTGACAGATAACGAGGTTTGCTGTTCTAGTCAAGGTTTCCCCATTGGAACTTATCAGGGGTTAGACATTGACACAGTCTCGTACTTTGTAGTCATAGCTTATCATATACAGGCAGCAGTGTTTACATAATAATATATACTCGATGTTATTCACTCCAGCAGGGTCGTGCCCCTCAAAAAGGAAAATCGATCTACATCACTCACATTTCGGTCTCTCAGCCGTCGTGCATAATTGTCTCATTCCAACGTATGCTTGAATCATTCTTTGGCAGATCTTGCTGATCATTCTGCAGCTTATAAGTGTCGTATCATTTATTGCCTTCCATACATCTCTGACAGTTTATTGTCTTTGTTATGTCGCTGGTTGGTATTAGGACGTTGAGGCAAAAAGAAAACAGTGTGGTAGACAGTCATTCACCCACAACCACACCGATATCGTAAATCGACCTTACCACTAGCTTACAACGGCCACACCCACTACCTTCATTCACTACTATACCGCTACTAAACCACTACCACACCACCACCTTCGTCTGTTCTCCAGTACTGCACCACTATCTTCATCCCTTGTCACATTCTTGGTCTTCTGCCCACATCAGATATTTAAATATCCCTCAGATAATGAAGCTCGTGGTCTTTATAAAAATATCTTTCTTCGTTTTCCTAATCACCCTATTTTCTCTCTCTCTCTCTCTCTCTCTCTCTCTCTCTCTCTCTCTCTCTCTCTCTCTCTCTCTCTCTCTCTCTCTCTCTCTCCATATCTCACTCCCGTCTGATCCCAGAAATCTCAATCTTTTCTCACTCCCACTTTGTCATATACATCAGTCATCTAAGTTCCTGCATTTCCCCTCTTCAGTTTTCCCTCACATTTCTTCCCATCCTGTGCTTTCTCCTTTTCCTCCCGACACTCAAGTTCTTCATCTCTCTTTACCTCCTCACGTAATGGATCTCTCCACTATCCCTGCTCCACGTCATACATTTTGCTTCTCTATTTTCTCCGCCATTACCGCTGAAGCATTTTCCATTCCCCTAACTCACAGTCGCTCTCTCGCCTACCTGCTTGAATCCCTGTCTGTCCGCTGGACCTCTGCCTTCACACTTCAACCACGCATCTCCTTCTTGTCGCCACTAGAACTGGGAACCAGAAATTGTGATGGTGCAATTGTTTATACCCAATAAAATACCCCATATAATATATAAACCTTGATTTGAATGTGAGGCGGTATAATTAATGTGTCTGTGAGTGTTAAAGAAGGTAACGTACTCTGCCAGTAAAATAAGTGTGTGTGTGTGTGTGTGTGTGTGTGTGTGTGTGTGTGTGTGTGTGTGTGTGTGTGTGTGTGTGTGTGTGTGTGTGTAAAGACGTTAATACACTTGTTGAATAAAGTTGTCAGATGAGTGTAAGCACTCGATAAATAATATTTCGCTTGAGCTGCTGGGGCATACATGACTTAGAGGTTATCAGTAGAGATTCCCGCCCATATCAAACATACGTAAGCCGACCACTATAATACAGATGAGTTTATACTACTTATCATACAAACACAACATAATCTCTAATCTTCCTTGTCATATTTCTTACACTTACACTGCATCATACAAATACATGTCATCGTCCAACTCACAGATCACCCTCTTATATATCATTATATCTGCAGATCTAAAATGTCTCAACTCAGTTCCTGCTTCCCTCTTCTCTCGTGTCACACATCAGCAGACACCTAAACATCCATTATTAACCTTCATGCGATGATCAGCCGAGGAAAGTTTATTCTTGCTCCCTCCTGCCTATTTTATTTTGGAAAGGCCTCGTACTGAAGGGATCAGACATTCTCCATAAGACTTTCAGTACGATGACGTGTTTGTTTAATCTTGGTAGCTCCAATCGATATTATTCAGCTTTACTGAAGCGGTTAAATAATCGCCATAAATCATATCAGTACGGTGGGGACGTGTGTGATGTTTAAATAATCGCCATAAATCATATCAGTACGGTGGGGACGTGTGTGATGTTTAAATAATAGCCATAAATCATATCAGTACGATGGGGACGTGTGTGATGTTTAAATAATCGCCATAAATCATATCAGTACGGTGGGGACGTGTGTGATGTTTAAATAATAGCCATAAATCATATCAGTACGGTGGGGATGTGTGTGATGTTTAAATAATAGCCATAAATCATATCAGTACGGTGGGGACGTGTGTGATGTTTAAATAATAGCCATAAATCATATCAGTACGGTGGGGACGTGTGTGATGTTTAAATAATAGCCATAAATCATATCAGTACGGTGGGGACGTGTGTGATGTTTAAATAATAGCCATAAATCATATCAGTACGGTGGGGACGTGTGTACTGATATTCTGGCTTACTTCCGTGGGACTTGAGAAAGATATCTAATGAAGATAGAATTTTGAAGTTCTGTCTGTCTTTTGCCAGACCCCTTAGTCTTGGAAGGGCGTGCCACAAGTGAATCACCTCCATGTCACTCTGTCCTCCGCCATCAGGCTGCCCTCTCCAACTTATACCACCCTCACTCCATCCCTCCAGGCTCCAACTCATCCTTAGTTTTCCCGACCACTCTCCCCCACCTTTTCCCCCCACCTTGCTTCCCCTCTACCACACTCACATACACACTCCCAATCAGTCTTGGATTCTCCATTCTCTCCACATGGCCAGTCCATATATAGGTACTTCTGCTAACGCGTTCCCACACATCATGTTTGTTTCGGCCTTCATAACCGCCCTGGTGCCCTGTGTATAACCTGACTCCAGTACGTCCATCATCCTCACTATGGCATCGTATAATGTAACTCTCATCTTCTTCTTATAATATTTTCCTAATCTGGAAAGACGATGTACTGTACAAACGTATCGTACTTTTCTCCTTGTGATGGTGATGAACCATTCGTCAATGAAGGAAGCTCCATCCTGGAACATTCACACACACACACACACACACACACACACACACACACACACACACACACACACACACACACACACACAAATCGTTATTATTTCACACAGATTTCCACCCATCTCCTTCCCTGCCTCCAAACGTTCCTCACTTCACCTTTATCCTTTTGTCTCGACTTTTCTCATTTTTCCCATATCCCTTTTACCTTTTATTTTTCCCATATCCCTTTTCCCTTTTATTTTTCCCATATCCCTTTTCCCTTTTATTTTTCCCATATCCCTTTTCCCTTTTATTTTTCCCATATCCCTTTTCCCTTTTATTTTTCCCATATCCCTTTTCCCTTTTATTTTTCCCATATCCCTTTTCCCTTCTAGTTTTCCCATATCCCTTTTCCCTTCTAGTTTTCCCATATCCCTTTTCCCTTCTAGTTTTCCCATATCCCTTTTCCCTTTTATCCACTCAACTTTATATTCTTTCCTCCCTCCTGTCATTTTACAACTCATTGTCTTGCGCCCAGCTGCTCCCTTCCGTTCATCCTCTCTTTTGCTTCTCTGTCCTCTCATATTCCTCTGTCCTCGCCATCCCCCTCTCCCTCTCTTTCCTCTCTTGCTTCTCTGTCTTCGTCTCCATTCTCTCCCCACCTCCCGTTTATCTCTCTGTCCTCTCTAACTCGGCCTCGGCTCCCTTCACACCTCTCCCTTTTTCTGCCTTTCTGTCCTTTCATGTTCCTCTGTCCTCGTCTTCCTTCTCTCCCCTCCTCCTTTCTGCCTCTTTGTCCTGTCTTGCTTCTCTATCCTCGTCTCCCATCTCTCCGTCCTCTCTGTCCCTTCCGCCTTCAGCCACGTTCTGCCATGTACCGCTGCCATTACCCTTCATCATTAACTACTTCGTCACCCCAACATTTTTGCCAGCCAGTATCTCCGTATTGTCCCTGCGTATCGGTTCCTCCTTCGCCATACCCTCTCCATCTCTGCCCTTCAGCCAGTTTGCTCTCTTCACTGCCTCGCCCTCGCGTCCCTTCCCCCCAGTTGCACGATTTACTCTCGTTTATTCTCATGGGTCCACACTTTTTCAGCACTGGGATGCCAGCATTTTCTTCTGCCATTTTTGAAATAACCAGTTTTTATGCCTCCGCACACCTATGGTGGTGGAGACATTAGGCGATTGGTCTGTCCGTCAGTGTGTGCGTGCGTATGTGGGTCCGTGCGTCCGTAACACTATTGTGGGCGCGCTGTCTCCTGATCCCATCGACGGATTTCCACCAAACTTTAGTCAGTGATGCTGTATGAGATGAACTGATTACGTTAGCAAGGTCATGGGGTCAAAGGTATAGGTCATATGGGGTCAGCTTTGTTTATCATGTGAGCGCGATATCTCCAGAACCCCTGGGCCGGTTTTCGACCAAACTTTTATCAGTGATACAGTATGAAGGGACGATGAAATGATTAGGTCTGCAAGGTCGAAAGGTCAAAAGTCATGGTCATTCGACATTGTTTACCCATGTAGGCACGATATCACCTGAACCCCTCGACGGATTCCGACCAAACTTTTGTCAGTGATACTGTATGAAGGGAAGATGAACTGATTAGGTCAGTAGGGTCGAGGGGTCAAAAATCATGGTCATATCTGGTCGACTTAATTTATCTTTAGTCTCATTTCAACCCAAAATGAACATTGTCATGGAGGCTGTATGGCGAGTCCGTGTGCAGGGCAGTCGTTACAGGATAAAATCAAAATGCGACTTGGAGGTCTAGGCATATTATGTATGTTCTTTTTCAGATGTTCAGGACAGCGGAAGAGAATAAACATGGTCCCCTGAACTGCATTTTGGCTTTGTGTCACCCCAGCTCTTGTTGGTTGTCGCCATTAATAGGCTGCGGTCCTTTGTCCCTGGTGACCACCTGAACCAATTACCCTCTGCACTGGTACCACCACCACACAGCTATCCCCACATCTGAACCATCTTACACGCTTTCCCGTGCTTTCATATTAACCTAGGCATATTGTCACCCATCACTCCCAGTAGACCCTTATCTCGGTCATCTTATAGTCTTTCGCTTACCCTCATCTTAACCTAGGCATACTGTAACCCATTACTCCATGTAGGCCCTTATATCGGTCATCTTACACGCTTTCCCTTACTCTCATCTTCACGTAGGCATATTGTCACCCATCACTCCCCTAGTCCCTTATCTCGGTCATCTTATACTCTTTCCCTTACCGTCATCTTAACCTAGTCATATCGTCACCCATCACTCCTACTAGTCCCTTATCTCGGTCATCTTATACTCTTTCCCTTACCCTCATCTTAACCTAGTCATATCGTCACCCATCACTCCTACTAGTCCCTTATCTCGGTTATCTTATACTCTTTCCCTTACCCTCATCTTCACCTATGCATATTGACACCCACCAGTCTCACTAGACCCTTATCTCAGTCATCTTATTCTCTTTCCCTTAACCCCATCTTAACCTAGTCATATCGTCACCCACCACTCCTACTAGTCCCTTATTTCGGTCATCTTATACTCTTTCCCATACCTTTACCTTAACCTAGGCATATTGTCACCCATCGCTCCATGCAGGCCCCTATCTCAGTCATCTCATACTCTTTCCCTTACCCTCATCTTCACCTAGGCATATTGACACCCACCACTCCCACTAGGCCCTTATCTCAGTCATCTTATACTCTTTCCCTTAATCCCATCTTAACCTAGGCATATTGTCACCCACCACTCCCACTAGGCCCTCATCTTAGTCATCTTATACTCTTACCCATACTCTCATCTTCACTTAAACATATTGTCACCCATCACTCCCACTAGGCCTTTATCTCAGCCATCTTATACTCTTTCCCTTACCCACATCTTCACCTAGGCATACTGTCACCCATCACTCCCACTAGTCCCTTATCGTCCCTTTCCTTCCGTTGCATTACCTTTGCCATCATTTCAGCACTAGTTAACTGTTTTCGTCATATATTAATTTCTGTTCATGGTCCTAAAAACAAATCTACGCTTTATCCTCTGTCCTCCTATTCCCATTCTTTCTACACCTTCCACTCTTCCCCTTTGTTTCTTTCCTTCCCATTTTTCCATTCCATCTACAGTATTTCCATATTGTACTCCCCTGCCACTTCCCTCAGACTAATCACCCTCTTTCCACCATTTCACAAACTCCTGCATTATTACCTTCCATTTGTCCCACCATTACCTCAAATTGCCTCCTTTTCTCTGTCATTCCTCTGCTTCTCTCTCTCTCTCTCTCTCTCTCAATGGATTTCACAATACGTCTCACTCAGTCAATGCTCCTCGATGCTAATCCTCTTACCCTTCTCCCTTCACCCATTCCTGTCTATACCGGGTACTTAATCTCAAGTTTAGGCTCAACTGCCACCCTATTACTCATGAAGAGGCATGGAAGGTGTGGGAGGAGGAATATAAAGGAGGAAGGGAAAGATATGGAAGGCTGAGAGAAGAAGAAAGGTAAGGATGTGGGAGACAGAGGCAGGAAGGAAAAAGGGAAGGGTGAGGGAGAAAAAGATAATGGATGTAGGAAAAGGGGGATGGAACCAGAGTGAGGGAGACAGGGAAAGTTGAGGGATGCACAGTGAAGGAGTAGGGGAAAGATGAGGGAGGCAAAGGATGTGAAGGATGAGGGAGAAAAGGAAGAGTGGAGGAGGTATAGTAAGTGAGGAGGGGAAGGGCGAAGATAGCAAGCTGAAGGAAGGAATGGAGAGGGAGACAGATTGGTGGAGGAAGAAGGGGCAATGAAGGAGAAAAGAACGAGGTACGAAGGGAAGGGTGAGGGAGGCATATATAGGGAGGTAGGGAGGGAAGGGTGAGCATAGCAGAGTGAAGGAAAGAAGGAAGGGCGAGGGAGAAAGACTGATGGGGGAAGGGAATGGTGAGGTCGGAGGGAAGAATAACAGAGGAATTGAATGATTAGAGAGACACTGAGACTGAGGGAAAGGTGAGGAAGGAGGGAAGAATGAGACAGGAAGGGAAGGGTGAGGGAGACCGTGAGGGCCTGTTAAGAGAGTAGTATCACTCAGGCAGTGTTAAGCGAAATCCTTGTCCTCCCATTTTATGACCTCACCATAATTTCCTTAACCATCATTCCTTAGTAACTGCCAAACCCTCTCACTCTCCGTATCTGCCATGCCACACGTCATAATTTATCGAAATCTTTAATGCTTTATTATAATTAACAACCCAATATATTGTCATCTGTTACGACAGATCTACCTCTCAACCTCCAGTGTATCTCCCTGTCCATGTTTATATCCTCCCTCCAAATCTAGTCATCCCTTCATCACCGTGTTTCATTTTCACTGTCCCTGCCCTACTTCTCTCGCTTCGCTCTCGCTCTCCACATTCATTTCCTTCCCCTCTCATCTCTCATCATCCCTCTTCCCAGTCTCTCCCTTCCATCTTGGCTAAAATACAAGTAAATGCTTGTTGCTGATTCCTTTTGAGGTGTTGATTTGCCCCTCTTTTCTCGCTGTTTCTCTCTGCCGTAACAGGGAGAAGATTGGAATGTCACTGGTATGCGTTTACTGTGATATTGGACATTTGGGAGTGAACGTGTTGCGGAAATCGCCAGTTCTCGCTTTGAAACACAGTTAAAGAGGAACATCAACATTTTCTTTTTTACATGAAAGTATGTGATTATCGCTTTTGTTAACGAGGGGTGATATAACTTAGGAACATTACCAGATCGTACTTACAAAAATAAGCATATCGGCTACTGATTGCAATAATGTAATTGCTATTATCGATGAAAATGAACTAAGTTTTATCATAGTTTTATTATATTGTGTTAATTCCATTCTCCTCCGTTATCATTAACAAAGCGAGAATGCCTATATAGTGCAGTTGGCTTAACTTCACTGATCCTAAGTAAAGTGATGCAACACACTTTTATATTATTTTGCACCTGGCTTTGGACATTACCTATTGGGCTTGTTCTCGTGGTTCAGCATTTTATCTCCTTCACACCAGCAGCAGAGGACTGATCCCTAAAAACATTCAGTCGTCACCAGCTTTTTTTTATTTATTGTTTTCAATTTTGAGCATATAGACGTTCCTTCTGTGCGGCGAAGTGGTCTTACTACGCAGGCCAGATGTTGACACACTCTTTCTTATTCAGAACTGGCGTTACGATATTAACAGTGGCGTTCTTTTATGAAATGTCAATTGGTATTATGGAAGATCTGGTAGGACTGTTTTAACTGCTTTTACTAAAGCTGGGATTTATCTCCTGCCCTTAGTGTTAGAAAACCACTGCTGTGTTACATGACCACGACCCTACCCGCTGATACCCACAAATATCCTGTTTCTCATGGTATGCTAGGGCTGTCACGTTGATGTTTGGTATTATGTTATTAGAGGGTTGTCGAGTGAGCCACATGGAAGTGCTGTGAAGACAGTTATATCAAATCCATGCCATAATAATTTTCTCTGCAACCGCCAGGATTGAACCCCCTAACCCCACAATCTCCAATCCATCCTCTGTCCATTCCACATCTGCTGTGATCAGAATTGTGACATACTGTTGACAGGATTACCGTCTTGGTCAGTTCATACCTGGTGCCCTGAGAGAGAAAGAGAGAGAGCATGTTTGTATTCAACTTGTAAATCACTTACTGAACCTGCATCTTCCCCCTCCTCCCTCCCTCTTTCATTTCCGTATCTTAACCTCCCCTGCCGCCCTTCCTGCCTCACCTCTCCAGCCACCCAGCCTGTCAGTCTGGGTGGGGGGGCAGGTGTCTCAGGCAGTAACAGGATTATTTGCCAGTGACGCGGGACACCCTTTGATGTTCTGGTTCAGGGCGAGTCACAGGAGGTGGTGGGAGTGTGATGGCAGGCTGGTGGCAGTGTGATGGCAGGCTGGTGGCAGTGTAATGGCGGGCTGGTGGCAGTGTGATGGCGGGCTGGTGGCAGTGTGATGGCAGGCTGGTTGCAATGTGATGGCAGGCTGGTTGCAGTGTGATGGCAAGTTGGTGTCAATGTGATGGCAGGCTGGTTGCAGTGTGATGGCAGGCTGGTGGCAGTGTGATGGCAAGTTGGTGTCAGTGTAATGGCAAGTTGGTGTCAGTGTGATGGCAGGCTGGTGGCAGTGTGATGGCAGGCTGGTGGCAGTGCGATGGCTGGGTGGTTGTAGAGTGATGGCTGGGTGATTGCAGTGTGATGGCAGGCTAGTGGCAGTGTGGTGGCAGACTGGTGGCAATGTGATGGCAAGCTCGTTGCAGTGAGATGGCAGGCTGGTGGCAGTGTGATGGCAGGCTGGTGGCAGTGTGATGGCAGGCTGGTGGCAGTGTGATGGCTGGGTGGTGGCAATGTGATGGCAGGCTGGTGGCAGTGTGATGGCAAGCTGGTGGCAGTGTGATGGCAGGCTGGTGGCAGTGTGATGGCTGGGTGGTGGCAATGTGATGGCAGGCTGGTGGCAATGTGATGGCGGGCTAGTGGTAGTGCTGTGGTAGAGCTTGGCTGGTACTGGGGTAGAGAAAGTGGATCTGTAGCGGTTCCTCACTCATTCCATCCTCTGATCTCCTTATATTTTCCCCTCTTCTCACCTTCACCCACACAAGTGTCACCCACACCCTTGTCTTCACCCTCACCACTGTCGCCCACACCCTCACCTTCGCCCACACCAGTACCAACACCTTAACATTCACCCACACCACTGTCGCCCGCACCCTCACCTTCTCCCACACTAGTCACAACACCATAACATTCAATCACACCACTGTCATCCACACCTTCACCTTACGCACACCAGTCACCCACATCACCACCTTCACCCTCAACAACTTCACCCCCATCCTCACCTTCGCCTATACCACTGTCACCCGCACCATTTTCCTTCCCTCAACGAATCCTTATTCCCCTGTTAAGCTCTTCATTTGTCTGTAAATTTTTCCTCCCTCTTCCAGAGTAGCCTAATAGCTCCTCATAAGTTTCCAAGTTTCCTGCCTAACTCTCATCTCTCTTCACGGATCTCATTTCACTCCCACTACCATGATCTTCTAGATATATCTCCCATCGTACATATTATTTTGTACATTTTATGTACACTCTTTCTCACAGAATTCTTCTCTTCTGTACTTCCTCCCCTTCACTTCTCCGTTCCTCCCTCCCTCCTTGCTTCCTCTCCTAGTGGCTTTCTTCATTACCTCTGTCTCACCTCTAACATTTTGTTTCTTGTTTTGTTTTTTTTCACCATTGCTTTTCAAATGGTTCCACTTCCCTCCCTGTCCTTTCCTCCTTCCCAGCCTAATTGCATGTACCCTCTCTTCCCCAGCTTACTTGCATGCTTCTCCCCAGCCTACTTGAGTGCCCCTTCTCCTCCCCGTCTTACCTGTACCTTCCTACTTGACTTCGCCTCCCCTTCTTAGTGTCAAGGAAGCTGAAAATCGGAAAATTAAGTGTCAGAGGCATAGAAAATTAAGTGTCAGAGGCATAAACTGTTGAAAGTAACGTGGCATAATAAAACGATGAAGCTGTGAGTGCTGGGGAAGATGAAAGTGTTGCCAACAAACACCACCCCACAGACCACAGGCAAAGAAGTAAGTGAATTTTAATGTGTGTGTGGGGGGGAGGGGAGGGGAATTACGGTTAACAAGCATTCTTGCATAATTAAGCAACTTCAACTCTTTCTCTAGATTCCATTATTTTTATTCTAGAGCACATAGTCACTCCTTTGCAGTTTATTATTTCAGCGTTGTAACTAATATTTTGTGTACTGTGGGTAGTTGAGAACCTGTATAGTTGGGTTGAACCTGTATAGTTGGGTTACTGGGGTCTGAGAATTTGTGTTACTTGTTGGGTCGTTTTACTCCTGGTGGCTGTTTTACCCGTCAGGCCATTAACTTTGGCTGACAGCATATCTCCCTTTATTCCCTCTAGTCTTTTCTTTGGCCTTGCATACTGTGGTTTCTTCCCATTAATGAGCAGAAACAGTGGTGCGTTTACGATCTTTTGTTGAGGTAGTATCTCGCAACATATAGCGTAACGCCTGGCAGTAGATAAAATTACAAATCATTATAAGATTTATTTATTTTTATTAGACTGATTGTATTTCATTTACTAGCTTCAGTCAGCCTTCTCGCCTAACAAGCTGATATTAGATTCTCCTCTGTTGTTCCGATAGTTAATATTTCTCATCCTCTTATCTGCTGCTTTTTTTCCTCTCCCAGCATTAGCGCAATCATTAACCTGTGTTTATTCTTTCCCTGTTCTTGCAGTCTCCGTCCCTTTTGGCCGAACGTTTTTTTTTTTTTTTCTTTTTTTACCTACGTGTACTTGTCGACCCTTACCTGTTTTTTTTTTTTTTTCATCACTTCGACATCATCTGTGAGCACGTTTCATAGTCTTGCATAAATTACATCTTCATCATAGTAACCTGTCTCCCCCACATATCCAATTGGATCCCAGAGCTGCTGGGGGAGGCATTGCACTGGGAGAGTACTAAGCGTACCGCCCTCCGCCTATCGGCTCATAGTCGCGAAGCTCATAGGTCCCCACCTGGGGGTTCCTTCCTTTGTTAGGATTGGAAAATTCCCAGTTCTGGCCAGTACTTGGGACGCTGGGCTTCAATGGCATATAAATGGAATGGACACGACCAGAAATAAGAAAGGGAAATCACAAAAAGCATCAAGACCATTGGCACACTGGCCAGCAAAATGGGTCATACATACATCAGAAACAATTCAGTATCCCCTTCAGTCTAGGAACGTCTTTATCTTTTGTTCTGGCTGACAAAAGATGATTTTATTAAGTTTAAGAAAGACGTCGCTTTGCTGTAAAAGTTCTGTATCATTCTAGCCTTCGAAATCTTCAAAGAAGCCTAAGGAAGACTTATTATAATGCCTGCATCACTTCCTATCCTCTCCATGCTAACAAGCATAGTATTCTCGTATCAGTAAACTTTTCCCTGTGGCCACACGCCTTGTTCTGCATCAGTGTTATCCCTGTGCTCCACCTCAAGTGTTATCTCTGTTCCCCTCAGTTTCCTTGGCATTTACTATGGCACACACGACTGTACAGTTTCTTTCCATATTCTGCTGCCGCCTTGGGTTAGTCAGTCTCCTCCATTTAATATTCCACAATATAGATGATCCGCTGCGTACAAGTGGAAGGGTTGGGTGGGAGAGGCACAGGTTAGAGCTTGAATTGTTCCTTTTCTCAAACGTTTCGAGCTGCACAGAACCGTCTTCAGAGAGTCTGAACAAAAAGTGAGAGATGTGAGAAAATAAAGAATTCAAGCTCTAGCCTGTGTGTTTCTCCCACCCAAGGTTTCCAATATTCTACTCGTTTAACATAAGTGACTTTGTTTCCGTCGTGCAGCCTTTCAGGTGCTTAATGTTCTTCCTGCTTAAGCGTTTCCGTCGCTCATCTCACTGTTATTACCTCCGCCAAGGAGGTTATGTTTTCATCCCTGTCCGTTTGTTTGTTGGTTGGTTGCTTGGTTTGTGAGCAAGAATACACAAAAACTACTGGACGGCTTTCCACGAAACTTGGTAGAAGAATGGGCGTTGGCCCAGAATAGACTCCATTAAATTTTGGCGCGGATCCGGATAAACGTGCGGATCCAGGATTTTTTTTTTTTTTTTTTTCACTTGAACATTGCGAGATAGGTTTTTTTTTCGACATTTTTGTAAATTTTTCAGTGAATATTGCATGGATGTTGATGGCGGAGGTATGCGCTCACATGAGCGCTATTCTTATTGTTATGTATGTTATGTTCTTGGTCGTTGTCAGCATTCCGCTCCTCATCAAATTGTTTTTTTTCCATAATCTGTAGATTATTCGGGACAGCCAAGGAATGTTTTCCACGTTTTATTTGTTTTCTTTTCCTTTTTCTTGATAATTTTAACATCTTCCACTATAATCATGTTTAAGCTAACCGATATGTTTTTCTTTGTTCCAGGTAAGAACTGAATTAATACCAGTGAAGGATTCACTCTTCAGTATATGTAAGTATGATTTGTATTGCTCTTGTAACATTGCAGTGGCATCACTCTTGTCCGGTAGCAAGCACAGTGATACAACATGGTACAAGAGCGTGTGATTATTGCAACCTGGATAATGTAGTACTTAATGAGTAAGAATGAACAGGCAAGAAGAGCAGATGTGGTTTTCTGTTAAAATGGAGTTGTGTTGTGCTGAGCTGTTTGAGAGACCTAAGTACCAATGACCGACCAACACGCGAAGTTGAGCATTCCAACAAACATGGGTCCTTGATTTCTGCCTCTCAATATCCTCATGCTTGTTGCTGGCCCCGCTGCCGCTCGAATTCCTTTCATCTGCCGCTCGACCGTGTTGCCATCCTCATTACAAAAGCCCACCTTCTCATCTGTTTTTTTCCTTTATTATAACTTTTTTTTTTTTTTTTTTTTTTTAACTAAGAGCACGCCCTCTCATAGTTTTCCAAACCTTTATAACTCCTTCCATCACTCGCTGTCCGTCTCTCCCCCCCTCATTTCCTGTTCTCTCCTTCCCCTCACTTCCTTTCCTTCTCTCCTCCCCCTCACCTACTGTCCCTCTCTCTTTCCGATCGCTCTCTGTCTGTCTCTCTCTCCTCCCCTTCAATCCCTGTCCTCCATCGTCCCCTCACTCTCTGTCCCTATCTGCTGCCTCTCACTCACTGTCCCTCTCTCCCTTTCCCTTCACACTCTTCCTTTCTCCTACCCTTCAGGCCGCTTTCACACTATCTGGTTTCCAGCCCAGGCCGTTCACGGCACGGCCCCGTTAACAGCAGCCAACTGAAGATTCATATAGGCGTGCACACGGCACTGTCTAGGGGAATCTGCCGCCACGGCGCCGGATGTATGTATGGCGCCCCACAGGTTCTGTCCATGACACCTTCGGTGCTGTAGTTAGCCACGGTCACGGCGAGAAACCGGATAGTGTGAAAGAGCTCTCACTCCCTGTCCCTCTCTCCTCCCCCTCACTCTGTGTCCCTCTCTGTAACGTTTGCCAGCTCCCTGTAAGACCCTTCATAATTCGTCATATTCAATCACTGCTCCCCCCTGCTGATCCTCTTACCCTTCTTTCACCAACTCCTGCCTTTACCAATACGTACTGTCAAGTCAAGGCTCTACTGCCACCCCTTTACTGATGAAAGGGCAAGGGAGGAAATGAGAATAGGTGGGAGAAACTCGGTTTGGGAGGGAGGGAAAAAAGAGAGAAGGCGGGGAAGGAAGCTTGTTGGAAGGAGGAATGGAGAGAGGGTGGGGAAAGCAGGGTATGGGAGGGAAGGAAGAAAAGAGGGAGAAGGAGGACGCGACATGGGGGAAGGAAAGGAGAGAGTGTGGGGCAATCAGGATGTGGGCAGGAGGGAAGAAAAGAGGGAGGGGGAGGAAGCGTCATGGAGGGAGGAAAGAAGAGAGGGTGGGGGAAGCAGAGTATGGGAAGGATGAAAAGAAAGCGGGTGAGGGAGGCAGGAGGAAGGAGAGAGGATAAGGGAGTAGGATGGAGAATGAGATAAAAGATGAGAAGGGAGGGAAGAAAAGCGCAGATGTGGAAGAAAAAAGGTAAGAATTGTCAAAGATAGCGAGAGAGGAGGAGGCAGCAGCACTAAAGCAAGGATCGCTACATTTTTTAATGCAGTGTGCCAGTACCGGTAGCTATACAGTGAACGTCAAGATCTGTATGGATCTACTTGGAATTTTTTTTTTATATGCAGATGTCGTAGAGCGCTCTTCTCAGTGTCTGTTCCAACAAACAGATAAGTCATAGAACTCTTGACTAGGTGACTGGAGCCCATTGGCTAAAATAAAATGCAGCTTCAGTACACCAAGTGAACAAAAAGGAGAACAGTGTCTATACTCCTCTTACTCTAACTTGGCCCAGACTTCCGTCCTTTTGCAGCTTATTTCACATAGTCCCGTGGCAGAAAAAAGGCAATACTACGGCGTTAAAATTTTCTTCGTGACTATCACCATATTCTAGTGTTAAATTATTTTACAACACGGCAATCAAGTTGAAGAAATGGCAAATTTCAGTAACAGTGAGTGGGCCAGCATACTCTCTAATACAATTTTCCCTTACCGTCAACACCAGACTGCATGCACATTGCACACTACACTTCCTATTCAAAAAAAAAAAAAAAAAAAAAAAAAAAAAAAAGGAGTCCTTCAACTAAGCCTTGGAGTCCCCAGGGGGAGAGAACCATAAATGCTCCCACCATTACCCCCTCTCCCGGTGACGACTCAACGAGTTGCCTGGAACCACTGTCTGACTCACTTCTTTATGTCTGCAACATTCGCCGCCTTTCCTCTAACTTTCTTTTTTCAGTACCACCAATTCTCCTCTAAACCTCACCTCTTCTTAACTAAGACTCAGCCGCCTGAGGCAGCTGATAACAAACCCTTCTCTGTATCCTCCTGCATTTTCTATACACATTTCAAAGCCAAAGGTGGCTGGTGTGTATATTTACGCAATGACCTGTTCTCGTGTTCCTGCGCTTGACTCTTCTTAATTCTCTAATCTCCGGCTTCGGCTTTCCTGTCATTTTCTGACTCAATATATCTGTGCTGTTTACCTATCCCCTAATTCTACTGACTATGAAAAATTCTTTAACTATCAAACTTCTATGATGGAACACATCCTATCCATTTCTTCTTTCTCTGAAATCTTCATTCTAGGAGATTTCAGTGTTCACCACCACCTTTGGCTCTTCTCTACTATCCTGCTTTATTTTTCTTTCTCGACTCCTCGCTCACTCTGTCACATTGTCTCTTCCCCCTTGTTTATTTGCTCTCATTCAGCCTGTCTCAAAGAAGAGTGACCATTCCCAATCCCTCAAATTATCGCCCAGCTGCTTTAACATCCTGTATTTCAAATTTTTTTGAATCTATTAAATATATATATATATATATATATATATATATATATATATATATATATATATATATATATATATATATATATATATATATATATATATGCATCTTTCCTATCTCATTCTTCTGAGAGGATGCTTCACTGGTGATCTCAGCTACCTTTCACATTCACGGACATCCTCCTATAGAGACTTTGGCGATAGCTTTGCCATTGTGCTTGACATCTTAAAGGCTTTCGATCGAGTCCAGCATAAATCTTTAGTTTCCAAACTGTCCTCTTCCGGTCTATTCTGCAACCTGTGCCTTCATCTCTACTCTCTAGCTTACTTTATTGGTTGTTCTGTAGCTGCTGCTGTAGATAGTCAGTGTTTTTTTTCCTAGAGCAATCAATAGTGGTGTTCCTCAGGGCTCTGTCCTATCACCAACTCTCATCCTTCTATTTATTATTGACCTTCTAAGCTGTACATCTGTCTCTATCCGCTCGTACGCTGATGACTTCACCCTTCCCTTTCCATCCATTTCCCGCAGCATGCATATCAGCAGTTACTTCAACAAATAAGGGCTGAGGCTATAATACACCTAAACTCATATCTCTGAGTGTGGTAAAAGTAATCTTGTTGTTTTTAATGCTTCAGAAACTCAGTTCTTACATCTTTCAACCCGTCAAAATCTTCCACAGGAGTATCCTTTAGTCTTAACAATATCCAACTAAATCCTGCACCATCTTTGAACCTACTTGGGGTTTCATTCTCTTGGGATATATCTTGGAACGATCATATTACCTCAGTGTAAAATCTGCTTCCAAATGATTAGGTGTGCTAAGCCGACTCTTTGCCTTCTTTACCCGTGTACAGTTGTTGGCCTGATAAACAGGTTTTGCCCCAGTGTAGAGTACAACACACATGTGTGGGGAGGCTCCCCACATGCAGCTGTACTCAACAAGGTGGAGTCAAAGGTTTTTCCTCTCGTAAACTCTCCTCATCTAACTGGCTCCATTCAACCTTTACCTCTTCGCCGCACTGTTGCATCTTTACAGCATCTCTTTCCAATCGCTACTTCAATGGTCACTGCTCCTCTGAACTGTCTGCTTGCATTCCTCCACCACTACGACAGGAGTGTAGCAGCCATTTAGCAAGATACTCTCATTCCCTTTTCAGTTCAGCTCTCTAATGCAAGAGTTGAGCGTTACTCCCAGTACTTCATGTATGGAACAGGTCAACTGTGGAACTGTTTTCCTCTGCCAGTATTTCCTTCTGTCTGCGACCTCCAGTCTTTCAAACGCAGTGTGTCCAGGCATCTCGAAGTGAACACATCTTGAATCTGGCTCTCTGTTATCCTGTTTTTGTTTTTTCTTGGATAGAACAATCTTTAAGCCTTCTGGCCTTTGGTTCCTTCTCCCACGCATAGAAAGTCACCGCAAAGTTCCAAGCAGTTAAATGTGTATCTTCGTGTCATATGTGGTGTGTCTTTCATTGTTAAGGAATTGTTGTGAAGTCACACCATTGCAACTGCATAATGGATTTAAAGTGTCCTAAATAATCCTTATTTGCACTAATTCATCGTGTTTTGATCTAATTGGATGAAAGTGATTTGGCTTAATTGAACCTGAAATAGCCTGAGTGGTCCAAAATTGACTTGATTGGGTGTTGCGTTAGGGTTGTGTTGTGCTGTGTTTTGCAGTGTTAATGTTCTGATTGGCAGAACGAAGAAGCTAAGTGACGTAATTCGTCAGTGTAGCGGCCTGGATAGAAAGTTGGCTGGTAAGCAGTACGATCACTGTTTGTTTGTTTGTTTGTTTGTTTTTTTTGTGCCGTCCAGTGTCTGTTTGGTGGGAGAGAGAGAGAGAGAGAGAGAGCTGGTTGAAGGGCTAAGTTTTTAGTGTTATTATCATTGTGTGACTGTTATTGTGTAAAGGACATAGTTTGTTAACGTACAACCGGGACAAAATAGGGTGTTGTTTGTGGGTTGCTTATATACTATATAACTATAACAAATAGGTGGGATAGTGTGTGGGTTGCTAATGTATAACCGTAACAGAAGATGAGGTAGTTTGTGGGCTGTTTATAAATAACCGTAACAGAAGATGGGGTAGTGTGTGCATTGTTTATGTATAACTGTGGCAGAAGATGGGGTGGTATGTGGGTTGCTTATGTATAACCGTAACAGAAGATGAGGTAGTTTGTGGGTTGTTTATAAATAACCGTAACAGAAGATGGGGTAGTGTGTGCATTGTTTATGTATAACTGTGGCAGAAGGTGGGGTAGTGTGTGGGTTGCTTATGTGTAACCGTGGCAAAAGGTGGGGTAGTGTGTGAGTTATTTATATATAACGTATTCAAGACATCATAGTGAAGCTGTAGCCTGGCCAGGTCATGGCAGCCAGTGGTCAAGAATACCAAATATATTGAAGGTGCCTGAAAATGGGTTCTTGGAAACCATAATAGAGCAAAACTGAACCCAGCACATCACTGGGTTAGGAAGTCTCCAGAACGTCACTGGCAAATTTTTGATGCAAAAATCCTTGACAATTTGAGTAAACTTAAGGATGTCATTGTGAAGGGAGTGGTGTCGCTTCTCAGCAGAACAGTCAACAACACTTGACCCTTCCTTTGAAAGGTGGGTATAAAAGCATCAACGCTGACGGTGCCAAGAAGCCCGATCGATCAGTAAGTTCAGGGTGCCCTTGAGAGGCCAGGAGAGCCTGTGTGTCATCACGATGAACCGTTAAGGCACAACAGTTACAATAGGTAACTCAAAGTTGGAGGAATCGTGTGGACCGTATGTAGGTTTAGAAGTAACCATATTAATCATCACATTAAAAGTGACATTGAGTTAGACAGGCTGTAATAGTCCTAACAGTTTCAAGGATTGTAGTTGGCTCTTGTCTGTGGTCCACAATAATACTGATTATAATCCAGGGACCTAGTCTGGCCAGCTAGCCACAGTGGCCTGACATAAGGTATATTCGCAGTATATTATGAGGTGGGCGTGGGGGTGGGGTAGGGGGAGATGATGATCCGGGGGGTTATGGCGACGTAAATGATAAGTGGTGGTGAGGAAGGGAGGAAGAGACGAAGGGATAATGTCAATATTTTGGAAGTGTACAGTACATGATGACACGTAGCATAGGTTAGCTAACAAACTTTTCAGTGAATACTGGGCACCAGGTTATATCTATGAAAGCCTTCTTTTCTGTCCTAGTCTTATTTTAGTATTCTAGTTACATCCTTGCCTGAGCTGTTCAGCATTGGCCAACCAGTCTGCTGCAGTTATGGTGTCTCCTTTTTTAATGATCTCAAGTTCTTGATACATGCGCCTTGAGTGCTATATGAATGAAATACTCGTCCTTATGGTACATCTTTCCCAGCCGGGATTTTAACTCTCAGTCTTGAATCTCCAGTCACATTCTTGTTCCTTTGCCTGTTTTTGTCCTTATTTCAAAAGATGAAGTGGTAAGGAAGAGATAAAGTGAAGGAGTAAGCGAGGAGTCAAGAAAGAAAAATGAATCAGGAAAGGAAAAGTGAAAGATCCAGAGTTACTGAGAAAACGAGATTGAGTCTCAATGAGGGTGTAATTTTGTGTTGTATAGAGACGACATTATCATCCAGACGGCGTTAAGTGAAATTCCTGTCCTCCCACTTAAAGGTTTCTCCCCATCTTCATAACTCCCACACCCCTACATCTCCCTTAACTGCCATACTCTCTCTCCCTTCTACACATATTGCACTCCCCACCTCAGCACCTACACCATCATGAACTCTGATGCATTGTACCGTCTGTATGCTCCAGTTTCTTGCACGGATTTTGGTGCTCTCTCTCTCTCTCTCTCTCTCTCTCTCTCTCTCTCTCTCTCTCTCTCTCTCTCTCTCTCTCTCTCTCTCTCTCTCTCTCTCTCTCACACACTGTCTGTCTGTCTGTCTGTCTCTCTCTCTCTCTCTCTCTCTCTCTCTCTCTCTCTCTCTCTCTCTCTCTCTCTCTCTCTCTCTCTCTCTCTCTCTCTCTCTCTCTCTCTCTCTCTCTCTCTCTCTCTCTCTCTCGGTCACACCATTCATCCCGCTACCCCGGCTCATTTCCCTTCCCCTCGCCCTCTCTCTTTATTTCTTTCCCATCTCTCACCATTCCAGTCTCTTTCTCTGTCCTTGTTTCTGTCCTTCCCACCACCTCACCCTATCCGTTCTCGTCTCCATCATTTCATTTTGTCTGTATTTTCATCCACTAACGCCGTGTCACAATTTTACCTGCGCCACTTTCCAGTTAAGTCTACCTTAACAGTGTGTTGTGTCCAGATTCACAAGTACGGTTGGAAGTACACCAGATATGAGTAAGGGTAATGGAGAAGAGATGTCAGATATTTTAGGAAAGTGTGTAGAGTTACGTGGGGGGAAAGTAATGAAAAGATTTAGCGAAACTGAAATAAGTGAGGTACATTAGGAAGTATTATCTTTATGTGGTCGTCAAGGGCATGAAACTGAATTTGAGTATGAGTGTAGAACTGAAATAACTTATTGCAAGACGAAGAAGTCAGGTAAAAATAAATAAATAAATAATAATAATAATAATAATAACAATAACCAGAGAACTCTAACAGAGACAGTTTATGGGAATATTGCTAAATTTACTTTTTTTATACAGTCTTAACTCAAAAATCGTTGGTCAGACTGCCACCAAAAAGTATACAGACCTGGTCCAGGCAGTTTTCGAAGTGCTTAGCCTTAACACTAAAGAAAAAAATTCTACGATAGCAATCACCCAAAAGTGCAGAATGTAATATTATCTAGCTCTGACCTCAGGCTGACGCCCGGCTGAATATCTTAAAAACTTGGAGAGTCCTAACTAAGATCCTGGCCCAAGCCGAATGAACTCCAAATTAATCCTTGAGCTATACTAAGGACACCTCATGACAAGGTACACTTCGATATATAAAGCCTAGGTTAATAGATTTCGTGCACCGTCAGTGGTCATTTTATGAAGTCATGCATTTCGTATGTTCTACAGTCTTTCGTTCGTTAGGTAAGTTTTGTAATGTGTGTGACTGTACAGTGCGTGGGTGACTGTATCTAAGGTTGTTATCAAGATACTGCGATTATTTAGTTTTCTTCATTTAACCAATACATTCCCTTCCGCTTTTCTTATCTCTTTGTTTCACCATCTTTCGTTTTATCGCCACCCTATCACTTTCACTCTCTCTCCGTCTGTTCATTCTCTTTGTTCATTTTCCCACACAGCCAATCTTGTCTGCCCTTCCTCCCACACCACCACGCTTGTCTGCCCTCCCTCCCACACCACCATTCTTGTCTGCCCTCCCTCCCACACCACCACTCTTGTCTGCCCTCCCTCCCACACCACCACTCTTGTCTGCCCTCCCTCCCACACCATCACTCTTGTCTGCCCTCCCTCCCACACCACCACTCTTGTCTGCCCTCCCTCGCACACCACCACTCTTGTCTGCCCTCCCTCGCACACCACCACTCTTGTCTGCCCTCCCTCGCACACTACCACTCTTGTCTGCCCTCCCTCCCACACCACCACTCTTGTCTGCCCTCCCTCCCACACCACCACTCTTGTCTGCCCTCCCTGCCACACCATATCTCTTGTCTGCCGTCCCTCCCACACCACCACTCTTGTCTGCCCTCCCTCCCACACCACCACTCTTGTCTGCCCTCCCTCCCACACCACCACTCTTGTCTGCCCTCCCTGCCACACCATATCTCTTGTCTGCCCTCCCTCCCACACCATATCTCTTGTCTGCCCTCTCACATCATACCTCTTGTGTGCCTTCTTTCCCGTACAACTACACTTGTTTGCCCTCCCTCCCACACTGTGTATGTTACCTGTGTATCCCACACACCCTTAATCATCAGTAATGCCTGCTTGACCTAAACTTTGAAGCCTGTTTTATTGTTGAACTTTGTTGGAAACAATGAAGTTTAATTAACTAGACTTTTTTTTTTATTTGGAAGCTGGTGTCACTCTCAAGTTGCTGCCATAAAGTTTGACTGAAATTGCCAGAACTTCCTTCATCGCCCGTGCGCTCTCTCTCTCTCTCTCTCTCTCTCTCTCTCTCTCTCTCTCTCTCTCTCTCTCTCTCTCTCTCTCTCTCTCTCTCTCTCTCTCTCTCTCTCTCTCTCTCTCACACACACACACACACACACACACACACACACACAGTCCTGCCAGTATGCTTGAACTGGTCAGTGAGAGCGAGGGAGGAGTGATGTTGTGAGAGTAAGGGAGGAGTGGTGTTATGAGTGAGGCGGGAGTGGTGGTGTGAGTGAGAAGGAATGATGGTGTGGTGGTGAGGGTACTGTAAGGCATGAGTGATGTGGTGGTGAGAGTGAGACATGTGTGGTCGTATGAGTGAGGCGGGAGTGGTAGTGTGGTTGATTGAGGCAGGAGTGGTGGTGTGGTGGTGAGAGTAAGGCAAGAATGGTGATGTGGTGGTGAGAGTGAGGCAGGAGTGGTGATGTGGTGGTGAGTGAGGCAGGAGTGGTGAGTGGCGGTGAGAGTGAGGCACGGGTGGTGATGTGGTGGTGAGACTGAAGCAGGAATGGTGATGTGGTGGTGAGAGTGAGGCAGGAGTGGTGATGTGGTTGTGAGAGTGAGGCAGGAGTGGTGATGTGGTGGTGAGAGGCAGGAGTGGTGATGTGGTGGTGAGAGGCAGGAGTGGTGATGTGGTGGTGAGAGTGAGGCAGAAGTGGTGATGTGGTGGTGAGAGTGAGGCAGGAGTGGT
Organism: Coenobita brevimanus; assembly: GCF_032717465.1. NCBI lineage: Eukaryota > Metazoa > Arthropoda > Malacostraca > Decapoda > Coenobitidae > Coenobita > Coenobita brevimanus. The sequence continues at coordinate 24,801,808 of NC_137026.1, forward strand.
GGCGTGGTGGTGAGAGTGAGGCAGGAGTGGTGATGTGGTGGTGAGAGTGAGCCAGGAGTGGTGATGTGGTGGTAAGAGTGAGGCAGAAGTGGTGATGTGGTGGCGAGAGTGAGACAGGAGTGGTGATGTGGTGGTGAGAGTGAGGCAGGAGTGGTGGCGTGGTGGTGAGTGAGGCAGGAGTGGTGGCGTGGTGGTGAGAGTGAGGCAGGAGTGGTGATGTGGTGGTGAGAGTGAGCCAGGAATGGTGATGTGGTGGTGAGAGTGAGGCAGGAGTGGTGATGTCTTGGTGAGAGTGAGGCAGGAGTGGTGATATGGTGGTGAGAGTGAGGCAGGAGTGGTGATGTCGTGGTGAAAGGCGGCAGGAGTGGTGATGTGGTGAGAGTGAGGCAGGAGTGATGATGTGGTGGTGAGAGTGAGGCAGGAGTGATGATGTGGTGGTGAGAGTGAGGCAAGAGACATTTCCCTCAGAATGCCTCACGTCATACCCATTCTTCCCTGCCTCACCCCCGCCTCCTGGCATTGCATCCGGCGTCTAATTTCACTTGCTAGAAATAATCATTCTTTGAATTGGCTGTTGACATAGATTTTCTTTTTATTTTAATGATAGCCTCTTGAACATCCTCTCTATCTTTTATGACTTTAGCCTCGTCTGTCTGTTTAATGCCTCCCTTCTCTGCTTTTCTGTCTTATATTTTTTTCTCTGCTTCTCTTTCCTTCTTTTTATCTACTTCATCACCTTATTTTCTTGCGGTGACTTAAGCCTCCTCTGTATGGTTTATACTTCTCTTTCTCTGCTTTTCTCTCATACTTTTTCTCTCCTCCTCCTTCCTCCTTGTCATATACTTTATGACCTTATTCTTTTGCGGTCTTATGTTCTCTCCTCGAGGCTGATTTATACTCCTCTTTTATCAGTCTTTGTCTCTCCATTCCTTCTGCTTTATTTCACTCTTTTTCTCCCCTTGATTGATATATCTTTCTGTGAGGTTTTTCACCCTCACAGCTTTGTGTGTTTGTCTTCTGTTTATATCTTGACTGATTTATACTCCGCTCAGTTCATTATTTTTGCCTCTTCTTCAGTCTGCCATCTTTCACTTTTTTTCCCTCGTGACTGGGTTATCTTTCTCTCACTTTACTTCTTTCTTGGTTCTCTCTCATGGTTGTCTTCTTATGTTGTCTGTCCTGGTGCTACATTTTCCTCTTTCCTCCAGTGTTATTTTCCTAACCATGTTTGTGCCCTATTTCATTTATCCTTCCTTTTTCATCATTGGTTTTCTTCTCGATCTAGTCCTTGCGTTCTTTCCGCTTCGTTTCCCTCTAACTTCTCCACTAATTCGGCGTCTCGTCTCCGTTCTAAGCATGATTTTTTTTTTTTTTAATCTTTTTATTTGGTCCATAGAAATACAGTTACAGAAAATTCCTAGTATACAAGATATGACCTAGCTCTTTGATGAAAAATTTCATCTTATAAGAGCCAGTGAATATTTTATATATATATAAATGTTTTCCATCATTGGATTATTCTGGGACACTGAGAGGCAATACATATACATATACATATACATATACACACACACACACGCACACACGCATATATTGTTACGGAACAGAGAAAGATAATGTACACTTTAAGTGAGAATACTAAAAAAATCACTACTGTCCCGTAAAGTTCCAGGTTCAAAACAAAAGAGTTAGGTAAAATTACAAGTTAAAGTTTAATGCTCAAACTAACAACAAAACATTCAGGACTCATAAGGATAATGTAATGGCAAAAACAGGTTAAATATATGGTTAACTGCAATAGCCTCTATTAACACGAAATTAGCATGAGTAAATTTATCTAAGTCAGCCCTGATGAAATGAAAAACACTGGGTAATGCTTAGTTAATGCAAGATAAATAATTACAGATACAAACTATTATTACCACTGGCTGACAAAATGAATGCTACACAATTTACAAAAACTTTCCAGGCCTAAGAATTAACCTTATGCTATACAGTACAAGAAAAAATGCAACAACAGTTATACTCAAATTACACACAGCTGCTAGATGTTTGGAGATTTCTTGAGTACTCACAATAATAATAACTGTACAGGGGAGGACAGAGATGTGAACAAAATGAGGAGCAGATCTAAGTGGCAATGATGCAGAGACTGAGCTCATTATATAGGGGCCAGCAGAGCTTGATACAACTTGTAAGAAGGACGCGCAAATGAAGCCATGGGGACAAAGAGCTGAAAATCCTGCTCTGAACAACAGAAAGGACGACTTACTCTACTATAACGGTAGAAGGGGGGAACTGAGGCAGAACACGCTCGTGATCAAACAGGCAGCACACTGTACGTTAGAATTACACAAAGTATGATGAAATCATAGGCTATGTAACAATATACATATATAAACATATATAGTTTCAAGTTTTGTTGTGTTGATTGTAAAGCTATATTAATTTTATTTACTGGCTTTTGATAACTAATTATTGTTGAGAATGTTGTACGGGACTATGAGCTACATATGATTTTATGAGGTACTTTTTTAGACTGCTTTTAAAGTTATATACAGTAGTTTTTTTTACTATGTCGTCTGGCAGGGAATTGAATATTTTTGCACCATGATACCTAATATTACTCTGAGATTGTAAAGACGGCATGAAAGGTACAACTAAACGTTCTGTATTTCTATAATGGTATCTTGTAGGTGGAGTGGGTACAAAGAATGAGTTATTGTAAACAAGTCCATTAATGCATTTATACACATATACTGCACATACCAGTTCATTGATTTCTTTCATCTTAAGTATGTAATTATTATAAAATATATCATTCGTATGCTCGTAGCGGCCTATTCGTTCGATTGCCCTCATGATTTGCTTCTGAGCTGTTTCTAAAGGTTTCAGAGCTGTTTTACTTGCCGCTCCCCACACTGCATGACAGTATACTAAATGAGTATACACTAATGAATAATATATCAAAATCATTGACTGTTTGTTTAATTTATTCCTTGTTTAATATTTAATGCCACAGTACCTTAATACTTTATTTCTAATTTGGATGATATGCTTATTCCACAGAAATTTATTGTCTAATACTATACCCAAAAATTTGGTTTCTGTTACTTCTTTAATGCTGTTATTATTGATAACTACTTGAACACTGTAATTTATTTTCTTATGTCTGTGGAATACAATAAAGTAAGTCTTATTTATATTTAATGTTAGCTTATTGGCTGAAATCCACTGTACCACCTTAGATATTTCTTCAGTTAAGGTATTTGTAAGAGTGTTTATATTACTGTGGCTTAAGTAGAAAGTACTGTCATCAGCAAATAGTACATGTTTTAACCTTTTTGTTGCGTTTGTGATATCGTTGAGGTAGATTAAAAATAATACAGGCCCTAAGATCGAGCCTTGTGGCACCCCTACATTTATTTCAGTAGTGGAAGATGTTTGATTATTAAAATAAACAAATTGTTTACGTTTAGCCAGATAACTCCGGAACCAGTCAAGTGCTTTCCCTGTAATACCATAGTGTGTCAATTTCTCAAGTAATATTGTATGGTCCACTGTATCGAAAGCCTTGGTTAAATCTAGAAACAGACTTATAGTGAACCCTTTTTTATCAAAGGCTGACAAAATGTGATCCGTGAAAGACAAAAGAGCATCTTGTGTGGATCTCCGTCTACGAAACCCATACTGATCATCGGAGAGCATACCTCTTTCTTCTAGAAAATCAATTAATCTGTCACAGACTGGCCTCTCAATAATTTTACTTAAAGAAGGCAGGACCGAAACAGGCCTATAGTTTTCAGGTGTATCACGAGGGCCCGACTTGTGTATTGGTATTACTCTCGCTAACTTCAACTGATCAGGAAAGATTCCAGTAGCAAAAGACAAATTACATAAATGAGTTAAAATAGGACACAAAATTGTTATAGACCTCTTCAGCACCTTCACAGGAATATTGTCATGCCCAGCGGCTAAATCACGCATATTCATAACAACTTTATTGATTTCGTCAGTAGTGACTTCCCTGAAAGTTAGCTCATTTATCTGAAGTTCAGGAAGATATGCCTGGAACTTAGTTTGAGTCTGGGTAATATTCTTTGCTAATTCTTTACCTATATTGGTAAAATAGTCATTGATTGAATTAGCAGTAATATTTCCTGCATAATTAAGCTCAGTGTGCCCTCTCCTCATTAATACTGAATTTACTATGTTCCAAGTCTTTTTAGAGTCCCCTGCCGAGGTTGCTAGTTTACTTTTATAATAATTTCCTTTAGCAGTCTTAATTGATTGGTTTCTCGTATCTACAGCACTTGAACTAGTACACAGGAACGGAACACCTGCCACATTTTTTTTTTCCAGTAGACAAAGCTGTATCAACAAGTTTGTAAATTAAAGTTCATTCCCTTTCATTTCTCGTCTACAGTTTTTTTACTTCATGTATTTAATATCCCATCTTCTTCACACTCCCATCTCTTTAAAGGGATTCCTTCCTTTTGTTTACAGTAAGCCATTCAAACATTTAACATTAACCAAAAGTCTTTTTACATTCCCCAGGCATTCCAGGTCCGTTCGTTCTCAGTGCAGTCATTAACTCACCTCTTCTTGTTATTTATATCCAACTAATATTGTTTTAATTCTCATTCCTTTGACTTTTTTTTTTTTTTTTTTTTTTTTTTGCTTCTTTCACATTGAAAAACTTTTCTCATTTATTCTTCCAATGGTGTTCTCAGCTTGACAGTACATTCTATATCCATATAATAATGACATACAGCTTAACTATGGCTCTTGAGATATCTCATAATTTGCCTTAGCTCATTATGGAATCATCCTCAGTTATGAAGTTCCTTTATCATGTCTGAGGTGGCTTGTATTAAGGATGGAGATAATTTGCAATATAAATTCTATTTCTGGTATACCACAGAAATTATAAGAAATTTGTAGCACAAATGATGGCCGTTCAGGTCCTCAGATTCCAACACCACGTTACTGGTGTGACAACAAAATTCAGAGTAATACAGTGTACCCAATATGTGATGGTAGCAGATACTATAAGCATATACTGCATCGGGTACACATCGTCTCAGCTTAAACCTGAATATTTAAAGGAACAATATGGGGCTTTTTTCGTTTTAGTCTTACTTTTTAAAATAGTCAGATTCGGCTTGGGTTCATTAGGTAAAATTTCATTTGGCTTGGCCTTTGTGTCTTGTCAGAGTATCATTTCCCCAATCTGAATTAGGCTGAAATGAACAAAAAAATTGCCTTTGTGTTTTGACCAAACGGGATGTTGCCAGGCTACTGTAGTGACAAATCAGCCCAATAGATTTACCCTGATGCAGTTTTTGAGAGAGAGAGAGAGAGAGAGAGAGAGAGAGAGAGAGAGAGAGAGAGAATGTGTGTGTGTGTGTGTGTGTGTGTGTGTGTGTGTGTGTGTGAGAGAGAGAGAGAGAGAGAGAGAGAGACTGATAATTTTTCAATCGTCTGTAACATAACTCTTGATGTCATTAATGGTTCAGTTCATCACCGTACGAAGATATTCACTAGCCAGTATATTAACAACCATGATGGCGTAATATCGTTTTCTTTTTCCGGAATAATAAAGATCTCTTCCATGTCTTTAATCCACACCCGCTCTCACATCCACACCCACCCTTACATCTACACTACACCTACAACCACACCTCCACTGCCTTTGCATCCAGTATCCCTTCTGTGCTCATACATTTCCTCCCCCTCCCCTTTCCGTCCACCCCCTCTCCTTTCTCTTCTCTTCACCCCTCACTCCTGCCTTCCCACATTCCTTCCTTCCCCTGCCCCACCATTTCCCTTCCTTCCTTCCCCTGCCCCACCATTTCCCTTTCTTCTTTCCCCTGCCCCACCATTTCCCTTCCTTCCTTCCCCTGCTTTGCCATTTTCCTTCCTTCCTTGCGTCGTCACTCCCTCTTCCTCTCCTTTCTTCAATCCCCCGCCTGTCGCCCTCCATCACCGCCCCACTGAGCCTCCTTTTCAACCACTTATGCTCCCCCCAAATTTCCACTCTCCGCCATTCTTATTCTGCATAATTTCCTCCTTTCTTCCTCCTCAGTCCGTCTCTTATTTCACCTTTGCTACATATTTCGCTTTATCATTTTACCTTTCATATCCTCTCGCCTTCGTAATCCTGGCATTTTACTCTTATCTCTTAAACATTTATCTTTCTTTTTGCCGTACCATCCCCTGTTGACTCACTCTAATATTCCGTATGATTACCTCAATAGTCTCTCTTCAGGCAGGTGATTTTACTCGGAATAGGTTAGAATATTGTATGAAGGTGTTACGGGCTGACAGCACGACATATGAAGAGACGTAAGGTACTGCCTGGGCACTGACACAACCTCAGTAGACCTAAGCTTCCGTTACTCATAGTATCTCTCTCTCTCTCTCTCTCTCTCTCTCTCTCCCTCCTCTCTCGTCTCTTTCTTCTCTGTCTCTCCATTTAGAATAATTGCACTTTCACCACATATACCGCAACTGCTGCTCCTTTTAGGCCAATCGTCCTCTCAGTACCACTTCACCACATTGTGCATTTTTGCCTCATTTTCCCCACCATTACCTCAGATTAATCCCCCCCCCCCCCGGCACTGTCGCCTCCCTCTCTTTGTCTCCTGTAATTGTCTCTCCCTCTTTCCTAACCTCCTGTCTTTTCGTCTAGACTTTCCCTGCTGCCTGTCCCTCTCGCCTCCCCCTCACTCCCTGCCCCTTTCTCCTCTCCCCCACTTCTTGTCCCTCTCTCCTCCCCCTCACTCTGTTATTCCTCTCACTCTCTGTCCCTCTCTCTGACCAAAGACAACTTATCACAACATCCTTCATAATTAATCACATTCAGTCGCTGCTCCTCCATGCTAATCCTCTTACCCTCCTCCCTTCACCCATTCCACTATACACCGGGTACATATTATCAAGTTAAGGATCTACTCCCACCCTGTTTCTCATGAAGGGGCAAGGGAAGGGTGAAGGAGGAAAGGAAGTGTGAGGTAACCTGAGTGAGTGGGAAAGGGAAGAGTGAGGAAGACAAGGATGAAAAGGGATGTAAAGGAGGAATGGAATCATAATGAGGGAGAGGGAAGGGTGAGACATGTACAGTGATGGAGGAAGGGAAAAATAGGAAGGTAGAGGACGGGAAGGATGAGGGAGGAGGGAAAAGTGAGTGATGAAGGGAAGGGAGAGGATGGCAGAGTGAAAGAAGGAGGAGGAAGAAAGGCTGAGAGGAGAAGGCCAAGGTGAAAGAGGGAAGAATAAGGGAGGAAGGGAAGGTTAAGAGGGACAGGAGTGAGGGTGATGAGGGAATGATTAGAGAGAAATATCACCCAGGCTGTGTTAAGTGAAATTCTTGTCCTCTTATTTTATGACCTCTCCTTAGTTTTGCGTATCTTTATATTTATATTCTCAATAACTGCCATATCTCCTCACTCTCTGTATCTAACATGCATGATCTCATAAACAACTACAATCTTTATTGCATTATTGGTCTATTTTATTAACACAGCAGGTTCTTGTCATCGTTTTTCACAATTCTTCCTCTCAGACTCACATGTTATCCTTCTCACTAGATATTCCACCCGTCCCCCTCCTCATAGTCCCTTCCTCACTGTCTTTCATTTTCACTGTCACTCCCACTACCTCTCTCCCTCCCTCTCACTTCAAATTTCCCTCCCGCCATCTCTCATCATTTTGTCTGCAGTACCTTTCATTTCCACTGTTTCTCTAACTACTTTTTAAGTGTCTCTCCCTCCCGATGCACATTTCCTTCCTTCGATATCTCACCATCCCTTCTTCCCCATCTCCCATTTCCATTCCTTACTGAAATACAAGTGAGTGGTTGTTTGCTTATTATTTGTGAGCTGTTTATTTGCTCCTGTTATTTTGCTGTTTCTCTCTCAATTGCAACAGAATGTAGACTGAAATGTCACTAGGATGTCTTTACACTTCTGTTGGACTTTTAGATAACTATACACTACTTCGGGGAGAACGAGAAGTGTTATTGCAAATATAATACTGCCACTAGACGCAGTGAATGACAAGTTATAACTAAATGTCAGCACTGCGTTCCGAATTTGCAAATATATGATTAACTGCTTATGTTATAGGGAGATGATATAATTTTGGCGACATTGTTATCAGAATTATTTATCACGTATTGTTACTCTCCTCTTTCCTCCTTTCCTGTCACACATCCTAGCTGTCTTTCATTTAACATTTACTGTCTGGATTATGTTATTACTTCACCCATTTCTCTATCTCGATTATTCTTCATTTTCTTCCCATCCTTACCTTACCTATCCTTCATCCAGAGTGGTGACCGTTCACCAGGCACTACTTTCTCTCTCATTAACCAACTGTTAATTACATTCTCATAATTACCTCCACTTTCCCAAACGCTCAAAAGTAATTCATATCCTTGTAAATGCATTCCCTTGTCGCATCTTGCTATCGAATCACTTCCAATCTCATATCCCGTCACTCATCCCCCTCTCCCGCTCCCACAAACACTTTCTCAAATTTCATTCCCACATCTCATAACGATGTCTCCTTTTCGTCCTCGAGCAAAGTTAATAAAATTCTCTGTCCCTTCTATATTTTCGTTTGTTTCCTGACTCAGCGCGTGCGCACGTACGTACGTACGAACGTGTACACACACACACACACACACACACACACACACACACACACACACACACACACACACACACACACACAGGTGTGAACTTCCTCAAGACCAAAGTTTCCTCGTTGGACCTGCAATATAGTGATACCTTGCATACGGTATGTATCACTGAACCTGTGTGTGTGTGTGTGTGTGTGTGTGTAACGGTAAATTTATCTTCAAAAATTTGCATGTATTAGTACATGTGATTCAGATTACATAATAATGAGTTTGTGTGCATATTTTACACGTATATTCTGCACTCATAAATGCAGCAACACCCATGTGGTTAGGTGAATATAAAAGCTACTTACATCCTATATACCAGCTGCATTAACAAAATAATTGATTAACTTCCATCTCCTTCTTGAATCCATTTCCTGTCTGGAGGTTTTATGGAAGCTGGAAGAGGAAGTTGAGATTGAAAGATGAATGGGAAACATGAGGCAACCCCAAGTATAACTATGGAGGGGGGAAGGGTATGAGGTAGGGAACCTTTGGTATGGTAGAAGTAGGAAGAATGATAACATACTATATAAACTTAATGGAAAAGAGATGAAAGTAGCATCGTAAAATGCACTGTGCATGAACATTAAACGTAGGCAAAGAGGCACCAGTATTTGAGTAAATAGAATATAATGTAACACTGTTCCCGTATCATGCCACACTGTGACAGGTTGGTGATTGGTGGATGAAGAATACACTGTGACTCAACCTCGTGTATTCTCCATCCACCATTCTCCATGTTCCCATATGGTTGGCTTCTACTGAGGTACAAACAGGACGCTACTACAGGAAAGGGCTCTTGCTTGATTACCTGTGCGTTTTTCTCAGTATTTTGCTGTTTGCTTCTACAGATATTAACTTATTGGTTGTTATACTAATACAATATCTTGTATTGTGTTCTTATAATATTGCTTCTATAGATATTAACTTATTGGTTGTTAGAATAATACAGTATCGTGTATTGTGTTCTTATAATATTGCTTCTATTGATATTAACTTATTGGTTGTTATAATAAAACAATATCTTGTATTGTGTTCTTATAATAGTACGACTTATTTGACGAGAGTTTACCTAACTGCAAGAATGAAAAATAGTTGTATAATGAGATTATTTGTTCTTCAAGATCTGTATGTTTCACACAGATTCTGCTGACCAGAATTTGCCGGTTCCCTCGTGACGTTATTGTGTGCAAATTATTCACCAGCCCGACCCATATTGCGAATATAGTGCGATGTCTGGGGTGCGTGCGTGCATATGTGCGAGACTGGGGGGGAGAGGGGGAGGGACAGGGATTGTGAAACATGAAAGCTTTCTTGCTCCACCGGGAATGCACCCGATATCATTAATGGGTTTTCCGCTACCAATCTAATGATACTGTAATGATAATGACATAAACCAGCATGATTTCTCTAGTGACGTTACCATTACCCGCCATTAGTTTATTATTTTGTTGCCTGGTCAGTTTGCCAGAGTGGCCAGGCTCAACCTACTACACGCCGGCACAAGGTCTGGCCAGCTGGCCACATTGGCCAGACATAAGTTATAGTTCTAATGGGTGGTGATGCCTTCTAATGTACAGTACTGCCTCAGTCCCGCCACTTCCCTTCTTGTCTCTCTCACCACCATCACTTCCCTTTCGTGCCTCCACCACCACTTCCCTTTGTTGTCTCCACCACCGCTTCCCTTTGCTGTCTCCATCACCACTTCCTTTTGCATTCTCCCATCACCACCTCCCACAGCCTCATTACTTTTCTGTCAAGTTTTCGCGTTCTGTTGTGTTGATGTTTCTCCTCATTAACTTTTTTCTGTAAACTTATTTTCTTCCCTCTGGCCTGGCGACACAGCCGTGGTGACTACTATTGGTGTGTTTAATGACTGCACACTTTAGGGTGGAGGAGTAAACAGCGAAATCCTAAGACTTTTTTTTTTTTTTTTTTTTTTCGAATTTGGCGAAGCTGCAATGATATGCCTCCGATTGCCAGATGATGACATCTAGTTTTTTAGTGATGGCAGGCGATATGCATTCGTGGGTGAATGCTTTGACTTTTATTGTTTCTGTGATTGTTTTCTCATCACATTCATGCAAGTATTTAAAATAAAACACAGATACCCGACTTGCATACTTTCCTGCTTTTATATCTTTTCTTTCGCCCTTCCTACTTTGTCCTCCCAAATAAAAGTTAGTACGTTGTAATTATTGTGAAAAATAGGCATAGCAAGATGGAAAGTGATGTATATAAGAATGTTCTCACCAACTACATTGTATGTTCCATCAGCGCCTCACACTGACCCTTTGGTAGCGTACAACCCCGTCCCTAAAGTTGCCTGGCTGAACCCGCCACACTGGGTGAATAACAGTTCCACTTTGGGGTCTGGGTGTTGTTTTCCCCGGATCGAGCCGGGCTAGGTAAGGAGAATATCATAACTTTTCATCACAGACATACAGCTTATTTCATGTCATAACCAAGATTTCTTTTTTCAGGATTGGGAAAAGAAAACGCTAACTCTTCACTTTTTTTTTTTTTCTCATTCTAGAACAAAATTTAGCTACTATAGAAAACTTATGATTAACTTTTCCTGTATAATTCACAACAAAATACTTTGCTGTATGACACAAGCTAGAGTGAAGGAAATGAGAGGGGGTGTAAGGCAATAAAGGAGGGAGTGAGAGGGGATGTAAGGCAAGACTGGAGGGAGTGAGAGGGGATGTAAGGCAAGAGTGGAGGGAGTGAGAGGGGATGTAAGGCAAGAGTGGAGGGAGTGAGAGGGGGTGTAAGGCAAGAGTGGAGGGAGTGAGAGGGGATGTCAGGCAAGAGTGGAGGGAGTGAGAGGGGATGTGAGGCAAGAGTGGAGGGAGTGAGAGGAGGTGTAAGGCAAGAGTGGAGGGAGTGAGAGGGGATGTGAGGCAAGAGTGAAGGGAGTGAGGGGGTTGTAAGGCAAGAGTTGAATGAATGAGAGGGAGTGTAAGGCAAGAGTGGAGGAAGTGAGAGGCGGTGTAAGACAAGAGTGGAGGGAGTGAGAGGGGGTGAAAATAGATATAAGAGTGAGAGGGTGTGTAAGGCAAGAGTGGAAGGAGTGTGGGGGGTTATAAGGCAAGAGTGGTGGAGGGAAGGAATGTTTGGTGTATAGTATATGGGCGGTGTGTGTGTGTGTGTGTGTGTGTGTGTGTGTGTGTGTGTGTGTGTGTGTGTGTGTGTGTGTGTGTGTGTCCTTTATTATATTTTTCGACTATCGATTGAGAGTAATGTTTACACTAATTCGCTAAATATAATAATGTTTCGCGCTTGAGATACTGCAGTTTGTGTTGTAGCTGTCAGCCCTATGTGCGTGATTCAGTGGACGTTTCTACCTTATATAATTCACCACAATAAAACTGGTACGAAATAAGACTGGTAAGGAACGGAGCCAGTTCACCAACAGAATTGTGAACAACATTAGATTTTAGGCCAGTCAGCGAAACACGGCCGTCCAGTCCTCCCAAAATATATCACAGGGTTATGGCAAGAGTTTCCTCCTTTTTCTCAAGGCAACATATCTGGTGCCGAGTTGCGAGCATCATACACACTGTCACTTGCCTACGCCTGCGATCTTGCTTATACGTAAGTAGCAGATCCTCCAGGGTGTCAGTATTTAATAAGGGTGGGGAACGAGCTCGGCTAGGCAGGGCTGTGATGGGTTACAATAACATAGAGTGTGATACGTGTGGGGGGCGACAGAGTGTGGCTGGTGGAGGAAGGGCTGTGTGGGTGTGCGAGAAGAGACGTCTTGTTGCGGATAGTAGGAAGCGGCTGGATGTGGGTGTGTCGTGGTTGAGGGTGTGGGTGTGAGTGTGGATGTGTGTGGTGGGATAAGGGTCTGGTGTGGGTGGTGAGGGAGGGGCTAGGTGTGGATGTGGGTGGTTAATAAGGGACTGAAATGGGTGTGTGTGTGTGGTGGGTGAGAGGCTGAGTGTTTATAGTTGGCGGAGGAGGAGCTGTGCCTACATGTGGGTGATGGATGAGGAACTGGGTGTGGCTGTATATGGTGGGGAAGGGGTTAAGTTTCGGTGGTGGGTGTGGGGATGGGTGTAGGTGAGTGTGGTGGGTGAGGATATGTGGTGGGTGAGGGGCTGGGCGTGGGCGGTGGGATAGTATCAGGTGTTACTGGTGTAGTTGCCCAGTAACGAATTGGTGAAATAGAAGGTGTGAAGATAAACTAAGGAGACATGACGAGCCGTCAGGAACGTTAAATAATATTTTTGAGGGTTTCCTTATCAGTTTTGCTGGCCCTTAGTTGAAGAATTCAAGACCTCACTATTTTCTCTCTGTTTGCTCAGCTGTCAGGCAGATCATAAATAATTTTAGGTTTTTCTGTTTCTGGGCAGAGTATCAGTAAATGTTTTTCACGTACTACATAAGAGAGACCTTTGTCCATGACCATAAGTGGGTGTGACATAGAGTGTGTGTGGGGGGCAAAATGAGAATTATCCAATCACTGACTTAGCTCTGCTTTGTGACACACCTCTCTACTGGCTAAGATATAGGATGTGTCAGCTTGTAATTGGTAGCAGGTGCCTCCATTGTTTGAGATGGGCTGGATATTATACTTAAGAGAGTCTAGTGGCCAGTTAAATCTGTAGAGGCGGAGTAAAGCTTCTTTATAAGCTTGAGGAATAGCGAGAGAGTCACATAGGGCCTATGTTGAAATAATTCGTTACACGTTATTAACATATTTTCACACATTTCTTACACACTTTTCACACACATTTTGTCACTCTTTTTGTTACTACCCGTTCGGGACACAGTTCCTATCAGACACACTTTTCACTTTGTTTACAAAACACACTGTTTGTGCACCATTTCCCTTGTGGTTAACATCTCCATATAACACTAGTGTGTGGATTATATCTGAATTATATCATCGACGAGTTCTTGTTCCTCAAGCTCTGTGGGTACGTAGCCTCCACTGATGGTAATATGGTTAGGTAAGAGAAATAACTCGTTTTTATATTTGTATTGTGAGGCCTGTGCGAATCCCCTTTTTGTAAACGAACCCTGGTTTCTTTTTATGTGTGTATATTACACAGAGTGAAGTAAAGTAAGTTAATTTTCTTGCAAGCTTTACCTTACCCCCTTCGATGACTAATTAAAGGTAAAGAGTTTACCGTAATATATACGCCCATAACATTTTCGTGACCCTGCCGGGATAGCTCAGTGTCTCCCTCCCCCGACGCATCATTCCATCTCCCCCTCCCCTTCCGTTCCACCCTTTCTCCCTGGCCTGCTTCTCACCACCGATTTAGACCCCACTGGGCCTCCTTCCCACCACTTGTCATTATATGCTGCTCCCAGGCCTCACTTTGCCTGTCGCTCCTTCGACTCACCATCATCCTTCAAGATAGGCTCATTTTCCTTCTTCCTTATTTTTTATGTTTGTCCGATTCCCCTCTTTTCACCCCTCGGTTCTGGTTTGTGTACACTCATTGGTGATTTACTAGCGGTATTTTTTACTCAATGATTATGATACTCCAACAAATGGCCTGTAAAGGACCAACAGTTCACTCGTTGTTACGCGTCCTTTTTATTCCTTTTCTAATCCCTTGTCTCTTTCCTGTTTTTCTTGTTCCCCCGTCCCTTCTCATAATTTTGTAATTGCTCCATTTCCATTTCTTTCTAATGTTTGTTTACTTTTCATTACTCTATTAGTGAGTCTCGTGCTCGTCATTTCTACATGTTCTCTGTTCCAGTAGGGTAATTGTTCCTGAAATATATTGTCTTCCTCACCCATCTTCCTTTCCTTCCACTTTAACAACTTCTTTTTCATTTTTGGCTACTCACTGCCGCCGCCTTCTGTTTCAGTATTTAACTAGAACGATGTCAGCATATTTCTCTAGGTAAATTTTCTCTTCCGTATTAACCCCAACCCTCGGTGATATTGTTCTATATTTACAGTTGTGTGTATCATAAGTTGCATCATAATAATTATATGTTGGGACCTGACCGCCTTTATTTTATATTTTCAGTTGTGTGTTTATCTTCCTTCCACTTCGATCTCAACCTATTGCCTTTACCCACTTCTTTCCCCTTTGGTTGCCCCATGGAAAACAGAGGTGCTGGTGGATGATGGGGCAGAGTGGCAGTAGTTGTGAATGTTATGGTTGTAAAAACAGCAGTACCATGCTTACATGCAAATACAGGAATTTCATCATCGCTACCTTGAATGGCGAGTGAATTGGGCAGTAAAATGGAGTGATTTTGTTGGTAAGGTATGATGGTTTGTGAGGTACGTTATGGGTATAGGGAATAATGAGTGAATTTTACTGTTATTATTGTTGTTGATGTTGTTGTTGCTGTTGTTGTTGTTGTTGTTCATGATGTTGTTGTTGTTGCTGTTGTTGTTGCATCCCCTGTTTCATTTCACTGTGAACCCAGTGGATCAAAGGAAATCGGCGACTTCGCCGGTCGCTCCCACGTTATGTTGAATGACTTTACACTGTGCTAGGTTGGTTCATGTAATGAGTGGATGTGATGTGGTGTGGGGGGCTGCTTTGTAGTGTGGCGTAGTGGGTTGTTTGTTAGGTGTGATTTGTGTAGTTATTGTGGCAGGAAAGGATGGTGGCCGCGTCACATTTTGGCAGGGTGTACGCTTGTCTCTCTGCATAACGAAGATTCTGAAAGGCGTATGTCTGATAGTGGTTCTTGAAAGATGCTGTAATGCTGGAGGTTTTGGATGGCTGTCGTGGCTATGAGTGTATGTGTTTGTGAACTATACCATTAAGAGGCTGTGGTGTGAGTGTGTAAAGAGGCTGTGGTGTGAGTGTGTTAAGAGGCTGTGGTGTGAGTGTGAGTGTGTTAAGAGGCTGTGGTGTGAGTGTGTTAAGAGGCTGTGGTGTGAGTGTGTTAAGAGGCTGTGGTGTGAGTGTGAGTGTGTTAAGAGGCTGTGGTGTGAGTGTGTTAAGAGGCTGTGGTGTGAGTGTGTTAAGAGGCTGTGGTGTGAGTGTGTTAAGAGGCTGTGGTGTGAGTGTGTTAAGAGGCTGTGGTGTGAGTGTGTTAAGAGGCTGTGGTGTGAGTGTGTTAAGAGGCTGTGGTGTGAGTGAGTTAAGAAGCTGTGGCGTGAGTGTGTTAAGAGGCCGTGATGTGAGTGTGTTAAGAGGCTGTGGTGTGAGTGTGTTAAGAGGCTGTGGTGTCAGTGTGTTAAGAGGCTGTGCTGTGAAACTGTTAAGCGGCTGTGGTGTGAGTGTGTTATGAGGCTGTGGTGGGAGTGTGTTAAGAGGCTGTGGTGTGAGTGAGTTAAAAAGCTGTGGTGTGTGTGTGTGTTAACCCGTCACATCCCGAGGTTTTCCGCACCTCCGACATCCCCCAGTCCCGAGGTATTTTCGAAAAAAAATTTTTTGGCTAAAACCTTCGCTTTTGGTGAGAAACATCGAAAATTCATAGAGAAATCGCTCACCTGAGGTTTAAAATACCCAGTCCAGGTAGGAGTTCCTCCTTACCTAACTGGGTTTTCTAACATGCTGGCACCAAAGAAAACGAGTTCTATGGGAGGGTAACTATTTTATCCCCTCATAAATGGTATTTATTTATTTACTTGGTATGAATGTATATGTACTATGAGAGTATATTGGTTTTCAAGCAGTAATAAAGGCATTATAAGCATTGTTTCACTCACTAACTAATCACCATACCTGACCTTTTTTTGCCACATTACCTGATCATTATTTCTGGCTGTTTCTTCTTCTAATGCTATGTAAACATTGTCCTCCACATTGTCATCGATTGGGGAATCACTCTGGCCCTGAATATCTTTACTAGCCAGGTCACTGGTAACAGGTCCTTTGCCAAGACAATGGCGTGAGGGGGGGGGGAGGTTATGCGGTGTAAGAAATTGTCCCTGCTTGGCATCTTGTAGAGGAATAGAGGAAGGTGTCCCGTGCATACATACGAAAAATCACGCACAAAAATTGAAAATTGTGCAAATTAGAGACCTTGCAATTGCACGACGTACCGGTACATCGCCGGGACTGACAAATGCAAATCGTTGCAACGTACCCATACGTCGACGGGATGGGGCGGGTTAAGAGGCTGTGGTGTGAGTGTGTTAAGAGGCTGTGGTGTGAGTGTGTTAAGAGGATGTGGTGTGAGTGTGTTAAGAGGCTGTGGTGTGAGTGTGTTATGAGGCTTTGGTGTGAGTGTGTTAAGAAACTGTGGTGTGAGTGTGTTAAGAGGCTGTGGTGTGAGTGTGTTAAGAGGCTGTGGTGTGAGTGTGTTATGAGGCTGTGGTGTGAGTGTGTTAAGAGGCTGTGGTGTGAGTGTATTAAGAGGCTGTGGTGTGAGTGTGTTAAGAGGATGTGGTGTGAGTGTGTTAAGAGGCTGTGGTGTGAGTGTGTTAAGAGGCTGTGGTGTGAGTGAGTTAAGAGGCTGTGGCGTGAGTGTGTTAAGAGGCTGTTGTGTGAGTGTGTTAAGAGGCTGTGGTGTGAGTGTGTTAAGAGGCTGTGGTGTGAGTGTGTTAAGAGGCTGTGGTGTGTGTTAAGAGGCTGTGGTGTCAGTGTGTTAAGAGGCTGTGGTGTGAAACTGTTAAGCGGCTGTGGTGTGAGTGTGTTATGAGGCTGTGGTGTGAGTGTGTTAGGAGGCTGTGGTGTGAGTGAGTTAAGAGGCTGTGGTGTGAGTGTGTTAAGAGGCTGTGGTGTGAGTGTGTTAAGAGGCTGTGGTGTGAGTGTGTTATGAGGCTTTGGTGTGAGTGTGTTAAGAGGCTGTGGAGTGAGTGTGTTAAGAGGCTGTGATGTGAGTGTGTTAAGAGGCTGTGGTGTGAGTGTGTTATGAGGCTGTGGTGTGAGTGTGTTAAGAGGCTGTGGAGTGAGTGTGTTAAGAGGCTGTGGTGTGAGTGTGTTAAGAGGCTGTGGTGTGAGTGTGTTAAGAGTCTGTGGAGTGAGTATCTTAAGAGGCTGTGGTGTGAGTGTGTGGTCTGTGTTTGCAGGCGGAGTAAAGTTACCACTTGATGGCGACGCTAATGGCACAGTTACTCCCCTCTTCTTCTTTTTTTTTTTTTTTTTTTTTGTTAGTCTTTACCTTCATAGGTCCTCCTGCCTCATTCTCCCTATTCCCTCTCCCTTATTAAAACTTTCTGTTCTCTCTCTCTCTCTCTCTCTCTCTCTCTCTCTCTCTCTCTCTCTCTCTCTCTCTCTCTCTCTCTCTCTCTCTCTCTCTCTCTCTCTCGTGTGAGCTGTGTGGGTGTGTGTGGGGGAACATGTCTTATACCAGGGCTATTCAACTACTGTAGAAGTATAACTGAAATATAAAACTCCGATGTACAAAAGGGCCTTACAGTATTTTACCTGTACTGTAGTTTTTCCCTCTGTCTAAACACTTACACACAGAAAGAAACGAGAATCTGATACATTATTTGCGTTTATGATTTACGCAAAATCTATATCTATCAATCTATTCCCAGACGCCTCAATCCCGTTTGGGGTGGCCACAAACAAATCGCCTCCAAGTCGCCCTGTCCCCCGCCATTTCACTGCCCTGCTCCCAACTCACACCCCCCTCTCTCATATACCTCTCCACCCCATCCCTCCATCTCATCCTCGGCCTCCCCCTCCCTCTTCCCCCCTCCACCTCACTCACATACACTCTCTTCGTCAGTCTTTCACCCTCCATCCTCTCCACATGGCCAAACCACCTCAGTGTGTTCCTCATAACGCTTCCTATCACATCCACATCCACACCACAACGCTGCTTTATATCCTCATTCGTCAGCCTGTCTCTCCACGTGACTCCACAGGCTCCTCTTAAATAACTCATTTCCACTGCTCTCACTCTTGACTTGTGTCCTTCCAACAATGTCCAAGCTTCACTTCCGTACGTCAGAGTTGGTATCACAATACTGTCATGTAGTAACTTTTTCACTTCCATGCTCACTTCCCTGTTTCTTATCACTGCTTTCAAGGAACCGGCAACCTTTCTTCCCTGCTGTACCCTTTCAAGCACTTCACCCTCCAAACCTCCATCCTTACTCATCACACTACCCAAATACTTAAACGTACTCACGCAAAATACGTTAATAAAAAGGAAAACGCCAAACCTTCTCTTTTATGCTTGTTTATTTGTTGAATTCATTCTTCTCAGTAGGTCAAAGGTCGAAACGAAAACCTTTCAAGGGCCGAATTTGGTCCGGGGGCCGCCAGTTGAATACCCATGTCTTATACCATTACTTTCCTAATGTTACCTGCAATGATCGATTGTCGCAAGTAATGTATTGTTGTTATTATAAAGTTAGAATATATTTAACATCGTTTACACTGAAGTGAACGAACAAATCCCAAAATTTATATGTGTAGTATACCATCTCGCTTATGTCTTTCATATTCATAACTGGCGTTAGGTTCGGTCACCATTAAGTTTACAGTAACATCTTTTAAGTGACCATATGAATATGTGTTTAGTAAATTCACTGATAGATGTTTTCAAACCTAGAGTGTTTTGCGTGAGCTGATGGAACGGTGTGACGTATCAGTTTGGCCGTATGAGAGAGAGAGAGAGAGAGAGAGAGAGAATGTATTTTGGATATTTGGCAATGCACGCTGGGTTTGTTTGCTTTTCAGTGTTTGTGTGTACATTGCTCTATATCTCACTTACTATTTGACGTAGAACGATGACAATGATTTTGTTTCATTTTTGCTACTGCCATGGTTGTCATATATTGTATTTGACCCAATATTTGCATCTACTCTCCGACACATGCACCTATACGCACACGTTCATCCACACGAACAGTTAGGCCTATACAATAGTGCACACAAAACAGATACCAAATTTACTCCCACAGACGCACATCAGCACGGTATACACCGACACTTTTATGCACAATCACATTACGACACTTGCACCAACACGTACACCTCCACCATCACCAGTACCTATAATCTCACTTATATTCAAAACTACAACCATGACTATAACCACCCCTGCACCGACACTTACACATTCAGCCACACCAACGCCTACACATATAGCCACAACCACAACTATGACTCCAAAGCAGATCTTGAATGTCCAAAATATCCTGTAAATACTGTGCTTACACCGTTACCTTAATTTTTAGCTACTTTCTTTTCCAGTTGTTCCAAAGCACTATGGCACTGTCTTTCTTTTATTACTATCTACAGTGGTGTTCTTCAGTGTTGTTTCCTCTCGTCAACTTGCCATTTTAATTACCAGTAATCTGCTTTGTATCTGGCATTATAGACTGCATTTGTACAAAGATGATATAATCTTCCATTTATTAAATAACTTCCACCACTGATGCCATGGTGGACAGAGGTGTTGGAGAGAGAGAGAGAGAGAGAGAGAGAGTAAAATTTTTGATAAAATAAGGAGAGAGAGAGAGAGAGAGAGTAAAATTTTTGATAAAATGAGAGCAGATTAGTAGTGAGCAGGAAGTAAGAGTTGAGACACTAGGAAGATGCGAGTAGTTGGAAATGGATGGAATGTATGGAAAATTAATGAACGAAAGATGTTAATGAGAAACCCGAAGGCGGGCGTTCACTGAAGTGAGGTGAGAGAAGGGAATCGCTGGGTCTGAATGGGAAATTGGAGGAAGGAATTAAAGGCACGTGTGAAACAAAGGGGGAGGGAGGGAGAGTAATTCGGGACAGCTAATGAAACCTGAAGCCTTTTGAGCACTGAGATACCACGGGCACGGATGAGAGCAGGTTTGTCTTGGGCGTAATTCCCGACAAGCGTCAATGTTGGCTTACTGACTCCACCCCAAAAGAGGAGTTATTTTTGCTAAATATGTTTTTCTACTGGTTATAATATAGGTTTTGTTATGTAATCAGCTGAAGATAATTTGACATTACCGGAATTGCATCAGTCAGGCAGCGAATAGTATTACATGGAACAAAGGAAACTCAAAATACCTCATGTAGTCGGTATAAATCCAGACTATGAAACAGCAAACAGGGCAACATGAAAACTTGGGTAGTGTTTACGTATTCTTTATAATGTTACGTACTGACAGCAGCAGCAGCAACAAGTTTAGATATATAGACCTATATAAGAATTTGTTGTAACCGTCCATAAGTTAAGGGGAATATGCATAATTCAGACATATTTTCTGTATTCAATTTGCAGGCCCCAGTACACTTGTATTCGGTGTAATGCAATCAGCTTCATCAATAAACACTCTCTCTCTCTCTCTCTCTCTCTCTCTCTCTCTCTCTCTCTCTCTCTCTCTCTCTCTCTCTCTCTCTCTCTCTCTCTCCTTCGTCCTTATCTGTGGTATTTACAACTCTTGTAAGACAATGTGACAGTACCCCAAAGTGAATGGTAATATTTAAGTATACTCATATTGTTATCATCCTCTTACCCCTGATATTATCACCTGCACACTCTGGTTTTACAGGGATTAACTTAGTGGAACACTGCAACAGTAAACCACAGCTTCAGTACAACTGCTATCGCATAGTTACAGTACATAGAACTTACGTGCACATGGTCCCTCCTCAGTCACGTGCTGTTCTCACTTGGTGTGTAGTAAGATACCACTGGTGGTCATGGTCCTTTATTGTAATGTAACCAAAGATTCATCACATATCTTTGAGTCAGCATGAACAGTACCACATAATGTCATCTTCAGCCTGTTATTTCATCTAAACAGACAAAGCAGATGACAAACGGAAAGACAGGAGTGCAAACCTAGATTCTGTTCACCTTTGGTGGCTACGGCACCATCATTTCAATAAACGATACAGAACTGATAGATAGTTGTGACTGTGCTATGGTCCTTTGAAATAATTTGACAAACTTTGTTCCATTCATCCGTGGGTCAACGAAGAAAAATTCTGTATTTCTTGATTATCCTCCCATCATTTTTTTTTTTAATTCCCGGGAAAATTTACTTTATTGCAGATGAAATAAATTCTTCGGATTAGCCTTCGACATCTATTCAGTCTGTCAATAACATTGAACAAGCAAATAGTCTGTCGTATATCATTATTATATAATATTACCCGGTGTGAAATGATTTACTGTTATGGCCCTAATGAACCTAACTGAATTGTACTAGCAACAGTCTGAATTGTCCAAATTTGACTTGATGTCACGAATCGATTCGCGACATTTCCCTTTTGTGAGAAGCCACGAACGATTAGTGGAAAACTCACTATGTATCGCTCAGTTAACCGTTTCTCTCTCCATTTCGGGGTATACTTTTCAAAACATTCGTCACTGTTTAAAAGTGACCAATTTAATGCACGTCACTAAGTGCGCTACTGAGCGATACTATTGTTTTTTATTGTTCGCCTCTGCTTGCCTCAACCGTTAGCCACGCCTTCTTCCGGTGGCTTGTGCACCCTGCCCATACAATGTATTTTGAATTCAGTCTAGTGTTTGTTGTGACGGAGAAAGGTCCTGTGCCAGCAGTGTGAGAGGTCCCTAGCACCCAGACTCCACTAGTACAGTAATCCAGTCCTCCCACCCCCCGGGTGATACATAGCATTCATCGACTGGTATTTCCTTTTTGTATAATCCTAGTTTTAAGAGTTTAGTTAAGGTGTTTTTTCCTAGGCATAAGTATTTAGCTTTTGTGTGAGTGAGTGAGTGCGTCTCATTAATTTGATTTGAAATGTAACGTTAAATTTATTTTTTTGTAATCAATAAATTTAACTTCTTTTTCTTGAGCTTAATGTAAAGTAAAATCTTGTTTCATTTCTCCATAATTAAGCTTATTTTCCATATAGCTCCTAGCTTGCATAAACGTTTGCTTTCATAACTGGTACTTAGACCAGTCTTGTGGTATTAACTTAAAATCCGTTGTGCCAGATAGGAGTTAAAGCATCAGCAAGAGCCTGATATTATTATTAGTATTAGCTATTTATTGTCAGGGGTGAAGTAACTTTCTCCAGAGGCTAACAGTACAGTAATTCAGCAATTGTGAGTAGTCTCTGCTGTGTACTGTTGAGAAAGTTTATAAATTCTCGTTCTTAGAGAATCGTGCACAAGCCAGCGTAAAGTAATCGTTGCTTGATGTAGCAAGACAATCATTGTCTCTGCTCTTCAATATTATTGAATATTATTATCAATCAAATAATATTTAAGCAGCAATTATTTTAAAATATCGTGATATTATAAAAACCCCGTGACAATTGGCGACCTCGCCAGGATATTAACTCCTAGCCCTAAAGCTATTCACGAGATAGTGCTCACTCATTCATATTTAGGTATTTATCATTAAAGTTTATAGGCACAAGCTTACTGGTGTTTACCCTTAATTTAGCAAGTGAATTTTGCTTTATTAATCAATAGAATACTTAACTCTAGTTTATTTTTGGTAACGCCAGACGATTTTATTCGCTCCTGGGAAGTCGCCGTACCCATTGTGTTTATTATTGAGTCTTCCCAGTCATTTACATTTTTGATTTATCTTTGCCAGTTAACTAGATAAGACTGGTCACCACTAGCTTGTGTCTGTATTCTTTACTTGTGTTTATTAGTATTCGTCGCTAAGCAGTCAGTACTCAATTTCGGTTTGCTTCATAAATTAGCGCCATGGCTACTACTGTATTTTTACAGGAAGCCAAAGAAATGGGTCTTTCGGACCCAACCGAAATTAAAGAGTATATACTCTCACGGCATAATCAGGAGCAGCAGCGCAAGAATGATGCCCGTGAAGAGCGTAAGATTCAGCGCGAATACGAGCGAGAACAGCGTGAATATGAGCGAAAACAGCGCGAACTCGACTTAGAACATGAGCGAGAACAGCGTGAGGAACGAGAGAGAGAACGTCAATACGAGTTACAACAACGAGACAGAGAACGAGAACACGAACGTGCTGAGCGAGAAGCACGCGAGAGACATGAACTTGAAGTGCTGAAGCTCAAGCGAGATTCCTTGACTTCAGACACGTCTGCTGCAGTTGGTCCAAGCTCCACGAGCGTTTCCCCTGCACATGTCCTGGCGACCCCACGCATCAAGCTTCCTTCATACAAGGAAAGCGAGCGAATCGAGCCGTACATAGCTCGTTTTGAGGACATGGCAGACATGTATCAACTGGATGAGGCAGCTAAGCGGCTTCAGTTTCTTAGCCTATTTGAGGGCCCTGCCCTCGATATTCTCCACAGAATTCGTGGAGACAATCTCACATATGAGATGATGAAAGCTGCACTCATTAAGGCATATGGTCTCACAGTAGACGACGCCAAAGTTCAGTTCATGCGAGCTCGTCTCCAAGACAAGGAGACAGCTGTTCAGTTCCTTGATCGTCTCACAGCTTACTTAAATGAGTGGATGGAGAAAGATGAAACTCCTTCCACGCGTGAGGGTATAATTGACCTTATGCTGCGTACACAGCTAGAGAGGTCGTGGCCTGCTGAGCTCATAGCACAGCTTAAGATCTGCCAGGTGAAAGATGCCAGCCAAATGGCAGAGAAGGCTGACGCATTCTTTACTGCATACGGGTATCAAACTCGTAAGCAAAACACCTGGAGCAGAAAAGATACTGCCAAGTCTGGGAAGCCATCACAGACTGAACCCCAGCAACAAGGCCATTCTCAGAATAATGGCCAAGGTCTAAAACCGCAGTGGAAGGACCAGGGGCAAAACACTCAGAAACCTGAGTGGAAGAGGTACAACAAGTACCCTAACCAGCAGCAGTATCAGCCACGCAACCGACCGTCGGGACAAAGTTGTTCACCACCAGCTCAAAAGAGGCAGGAAGCGAATGCAGCCTTCATTCCTCAGCAGCAGCATGGTGGTCACGTCCCTACCAATATGGGTACTTCCCCACAGTTCACTAGTCCCACAATGACAGTGAACCCCCCTCCACAGATGGCCAATGTTCCATCTCCACAGGGAGTGAGTACGACTCCTCAAGTTCATAATTCTCAAGGCACAATGTTTGTCGCATCAATTCAGCAGCCTCATGAGTGGCTAGCTGCTTCCTCCACAGGCCCTCCCACAGGTGACAGTACCTTCCTTGTTCAGCCAGGGTTTGTGGGAGACATTCCTGTGAAGGTCCTGAGAGATAATGGTTCCTCAGGTTGCTCTGTCAAGCAGAGTTTGGTTCGGCCTGAGCAGTATACAGGTCGACAGATCCATGCAAACCTTATTGATGGATCAGTGAGATTGTTCCCTGAGGCATGTATCCTGGTGGCATCTCCATTTTATACTGGTACGACACTCGCAGTTGTCATGCCAGAACCTTTATTTGACCTCATCATTGGAAATATTAATGGAGTCAAGGATAGTTGCTCCGATGACGCTACTCAGACTTCAGTTGCTGCGGTAACACGAGCCATGGCTGAGGCTCCAGATTGTGTCACCCCAGTGATCATTGAATCGCCGCAAGATCTGATGTGTAGTCAACTTGTTGTACAAGAACAACATTCTGACCCGACACTTGCTGCCGTGCGGAACAAACAAAAGGGTCGAGTGATTAAGTATTCACGGGGAGGTCGAGCCAAGTTCCTTCGCAAACAAGGACGGCTCTACCGTGAGTCACGAACACCCGAGGGTGAGGTTCGACTGCAGTTTGTCGTCCCCACCAAGTACCGCCAAGCAGTGTTAGAATGGGGTCATTGTTCAGCCTCAGGAGGTCACATGGGCAAAAGGAAGACCCAGGGCCGTATCCGAGCTGACTTTTTCTGGCCAGGGATGGGACGAGACATAGATAGTTTTGTCCATTCCTGCAGTGTGTGCCAAAGTATCACCACTAATCAGGGACATGCCCTTCCTGTGCCATTTGTAACCACACCTGTAATCTCTGAGACAGTTGAGAGACAGGGTAGTGGTGAAGTGGGTGCAGACCTGACATCTCACCCATTGGCCCCACAGGACACATTATGTCCAGGGCCTGTACATACATATTATGTACCGTAAGTTAAGGGGGAAGTTGAGAGGCGACTTGAGGCTATGGCAGACCCGAGTTTCCACAAGGATTCTCAGCTTCCCGGTACTAATATAAGTACTGTAGGCTAAGGGGGAAGTTCGAAAGAGAACTCCGCAGGGGCGACTCGAGGCTATGGAAGACCCGAGTTTGCACAAGGATTCTCAGCTCCCCGATACTAATATAAGTACTGTAGGTTAAGGGGGAAGTTCGAGAGAGAACTCCGCAAAGGCGACTTGAGGCTATGGAAGACCCAAGTTTGCACAAGGATTCTCAGCTCCCCGATACTAATATAAGTACTGTAGGTTAAGGGGGAAGTGAGAATTCCGCAGAGGCGACTTGAGGCTATGGAAGACCCAAGTTTGCACAAGGATTCTCAGCTCCCCGATACTAATATAAGTACTGTAGGTTAAGGGGGAAGTGAGAATCCCACAGAGGCGACTTGAGGCTATGGAAGACCCGAGTTTGCACAAGGATTCTCAGCTTCCTGATATTAATATAAGAACTGTAGGTTAAGGCACAGGTTGAGGACCCGTGTGCAGTTCGAGGCTGTGGGAGACCCGAATTTGCACAAGGATTCTCAACTTACCGACACTAATCGTGTGCTAAAATTAATGGCGACCTCGAGTGTACTTTTCGTAGCATGTACTGATTGCTAGACAGAGAGAGTAATTGTAACGTAATAAGAATTTTGTCTCATTGACACTTTTGATGCTCCACCTTAATTGGTTTTGCAGGTTCAGCAATGGGTGTAGCAGTTTTGCTGTGCGGGCCAGCTGATCGTCTGCCGCACGCTGCCGCCTCTTCTCCTCTGCCTTCGTCGTTGCCATATTATTTACTGTGTTATTTTACACATAGGTACAGTCACACTACAACTGTCACACCTACACAGTGTATTACATACACCACGCTACACAACAATTAGTTGTCAGTGTAAATGTAGCGAATTTTCGCTCAGTTTGACCTGAGTACAGGATTTTCACTGTCGTCACGGAGTTTTTCCCTCAAGCTTGCTTCTATTAACGTAAATACGAGGTTTTTTCGCTCACTGGCGACCATGATTTTCTCCTGTAGCAGGATAGCACACACACCACAGTGTGAATCTTGTGTGACTGAGTTAGGATGTGTACATATATATATATATCCACAAATTTTTTCCCATAAGGAAAAAATTTAATTTTGTAGGGGCGTAATGTCACGAATCAATTCGCGACATTTCCCTTTTGTGAGAAGCCACGAACTATTAGTGGAAAACTCACTATGTATCGCTCAGTTAACCGTTTCTCTCTCCATTTCGGGGTATACTTTTCAAAACATTCGTCACTGTTTAAAAGTGACCAATTTAATGCACGTCACTAAGTGCGCTACTGAGCGATACTATCGTTTTTTATTGTTCGCCTCTGCTTGCCTCAACCGTTAGCCACGCCTTCTTCCGGTGGCTTGTGCGCCCTGCCCATACAATGTATTTTGAATTCAGTCTAG
The DNA here is from genome assembly GCF_032717465.1 of Coenobita brevimanus. Taxonomy (NCBI): domain Eukaryota; kingdom Metazoa; phylum Arthropoda; class Malacostraca; order Decapoda; family Coenobitidae; genus Coenobita; species Coenobita brevimanus. The sequence goes on from NC_137026.1 coordinate 24,828,843, forward strand.
TGTTTGTTGTGATGGAGAAAGGTCCTGTGCCAGCAGTGTGAGAGGTCCCTAGCACCCAGACTCCACTAGTACAGTAATCCAGTCCTCCCACCCCCCGGGTGATACATAGCATTCATCGACTGGTATTTCCTTTTTGTATAATCCTAGTTTTAAGAGTTTAGTTAAGGTGTTTTTTATCTAGGGTCACATGTTGCTGTGGATGGAAGAATAGATGCAGAAGTGAAGTTTAGAATAAATGAAGTAGGAAAGGTGCTGGGAGGAATGAAAAAAGTGTTTAAATGTCGTTCGCTTAGAATGGATGTAAAGAGAAGGCTCTATGAGGGTGTTGTGGTACCGACTGCATTATATGGGGCTGAAACATGGAATGTGGGTGTAGCAGAGAGGAAAAGTTTGAATGTAATGGAGATGAGATGTCTAAGGAGTATGTGTGGAGTGACGCGTATGGATCGAGTGCGAAATGATGAAGTGCGAAGGAGAACTGGAGTTGTTCGGGAGATGGCTGGTAGAGTTGAGCAGAGGGTGTTGCAATGGTTTGGGCATATGGAGAGAATGGATAATGAACGATTGGTGAAAAAGATAACTAGATCTGATGTGAGAGGTGTAAGGCTGAGAGGGAGACCACGAATAGGATGGATGGACAGTGTGAAGAGAGCGCTGGATGCGAGAGGGATGTCTGTTGAGCAAGGAAGAGTGGCTGTGCGTGACAGAAATAAATGGAGAGAAATTGTGAATGAATAAGTGATGACGCAGCCCTGAGGGGATATTCTCCCACATTTGGTCTGATCAGCTAGTCAGGTCAGGTGCGGGTAAGGGGATGGGTCTGTTATGATGTGGCAGGGGTAAACCAGTTCTGCTGTCGGGCCCTGCTGCGGATGTCACTGATTGCGTTGCGCAGTTGACCCTTGTGCGGTGTGATGCGGTGAGGATCTGTCCGTTCTCCCCTTTGGGGCTAAGATGCGAATGAATGTGTTTGAATGGATGAGTAAATGGAGAGTGAGTCGTCCTGTCTCGGCTACCTCCCTTTCCTTGGGGGAAGCAGCCTAGGTATATAGATAGATAGATAGATAGATAGAGTTTTTTCCTAGGCGTAAGTATTTAGCTTTTGTGTGAGTGAGTGAGTGCGTCTCATTAATTTGATTTGAAATGTAACGTTAAATTTATTTTTTTGTAATCAATAAATTTAACAGTTCTTTTTCTTGAGCTTAATGTAAAGTAAAATCTTGTTTGATTTCTCCATAATTAAGCTTATTTTCCATATAGCTCCTAGCTTGCATAAACGTTTGCTTTCATAACTGGTACTTAGACCAGTCTTGTGGTATTAACTTAAAATCCGTTGTGCCAGATAGGAGTTAAAGCATCAGCAAGAGCCTGATATTATTATTAGTATTAGCTATTTATTGTCAGGGGTGAAGTAACTTTCTCCAGAGGCTAACAGTACAGTAATTCAGCAATTGTGAGTAATTAGTCTCTGCTGTGTACTGTTGAGAAAGTTTTAAATTCTCGTTCTTAGAGAATCGTGCACAAGCCAGCGTAAAGTAATCGTTGCTTGATGTAGCAAGACAATCATTGTCTCTGCTCTTCAATATTATTGAATATTATTATCAATCAAATAATATTTAAGCAGCAATTATTTTAAAATATCGTGATATTATAAAAAACCCGTGACACTTGAGTAGGTGCTATGGAGGAAAGGTGTTGAAATGTGCTGTGTTGTGTTCTGATGCATTGTGTTATGTTGTGTTGCATCGTGAGAGTCCTGATTGATAGAACTGACAGACCAGGAGACAGAGTCCATTAGTGTAACGGGTTGGCTGGAAAGTTGGCTGTTAAAATTTTGTTCCGCCCAGTGTGTGTTTGGTTGGAGGGACTGCTGGTGGAGTGTTTAAGTTGGTACTCATATTATATTATGTGATGGACAGTGTTTATTTATAACACTGACAGAAGGTAGGATAGCGTAGTATGCGTTCAAAATATCACGTAGCTGTTGTATGAGTTATGTCAGCAGAATAATAAGGTTTGGGGAATGGAGGTTCCTAACTAGTTAATGCCTTCCCTCACGACTTCTCCTGTCTCCTTTTCATCTCTCTTTCTACTCACTTCCGTATTTGCCTTTCTGTCCTCTCTGCCTTCCTTCCCTAGATCTTTTTTCCTTCATCCTTCCTCCCTTTCCATATCTGTCTCTTACTTCTCGTCTTTTCCCATTTGCCTACGTCTTCCCATTTTTTTATATAGTACTGTGCCTCCTCTACATCTCCTCAGTCTTTGTCATTTGCACTTCTTTCAACCTACATATCCCCACACTCTCCCATTTCTGTCTGTTCTTCGTACTTATCCGATCTTCTTCGGGGTGAAGGAGATAAAGTTATTCGTAGGAATTATACAGATTTTATTTTTTCACCCTCTCCTCGTTTTTCCCACGATACCCAGGCCATATATTTCGTCAGCATCGTCTGCCACTGTCTGTCACCTCACTAAATTATCATGATGAAGATCATTGATATATTACCCACCACCAGAACTTCAAAATTTTCACAAAATTTAGTGACTTTATTATGGCATGAACAGATTGTCATGTAAAATTCTGCGGTGAAGACTACCATCCTTTTCCCACAGCAATGTAGAAGTTCGTAATCAACTTGTTTTAAAACTCTACTTTCTGCTTCCACGTTGCTGCATACACGATTGAAATATAATCCCTGAAGACGACTGACGTCATCAAAACTTCCGCCATCAGTTGATAATAATGAGGCATTATAGGACCCCCACGTTGAATATATATAACACAAGAATATATAATTACTCTCCCGTGCTTTAGTGCAGTTGTTTGAGAATGAATTAGTTATAGGAACTACCTAACATTAAAATGTCGTCATGACTGGATCACCGGCAATAAACTATGCTGTGTCAGTGGGGGAGTGGGAGAGAACTTACTGAATCGTACTACTACTGAGGCAGACTACATTGGATGATTGGTTAGGTATATGGGTTGGTTGGTGGGTGAATGGGTGGGTGAATGCGGGAAATACATCTACTGTGGAATAGATCCAAGAGGTAAATTGGTTCATGGTGAAATAGGTTCATGTTGAATAATATGTCCATTGAGGAGTAAGACCTTTGGGGGAATGGAGCCCAAGTAGGAACACAGGTCCAGTGGGTAAGAACAGGTTCATAGCAAAATAGATCCATCGGAGAAATAAGTCCACAGGGGAAAATAGGTTCACATCGGGATTTGATGCTTCCCCATGCAGAGAAAATAGGTTCATAGGGAAAGGTCTAAGGGGGGATAATAAGGCCATGGAGGGAAAACGGGTCACTGGAGAATTTATGTCCATGATGGGAAACAGATACATGGACATAAATAGGTTCATGGTGAAAAATGGGTCCATGATGAAAATAGGTCCATGGAGAAGTTGGTCAGTAGGAGAAAATAGGTCTTTGAGGAAAATATGTCCATTTTGGAAAAGAGTTCCACAGGGTAAATAGGTCCAAAGATACATGAGGCAAAAATAGGTTCACGGGAAAATAGGTTAGTGGAGGAAATTGGTCAATGCCAGGATGGGTCAGTGGGTGAGAAGAGGTGAATGGAGGGTGTAACGCTTGGGGTGTATCCAGAGACGGTAGGTGTAGCAGTTCACTACTGTATTAGTTACCTCCACCAACGAAACTAGGATTAGGTTGTGTATTCACCCTTGTTTGTCTGTTTGTATGCAAGATATGTCAAATTGGTGGATTTCAGTTTAATTTTGTGCGTATGTGGGTCATGGGCCAACAAAGAATTGATTAGATTTGGGTGGTGATCTCATTGGTCTGGTATAGGCGTTGGCGAAGGTATGAGCTCTGTGAGTGTTGTCTACTTTGACAACGTATGAGGCTGCCCTGCCGTGGCGATAATAATAATAATCAAGTGGTCAAGTTGAGATGGCCAGATAACTTCAAAAATGAAACACTAGGAGCCAAAACAAGGTAGGTGAACCTCTGGCAGGTGAGGTGAATGAAATGAGGGGAGGGGGGATGAACTGAGGTGAGGTTATTGAGGGAAGGTGAGATGAACTGGGGTAAGGTTAACGTTAGTGAGGAGACATGTTGTGAAGTGAGATTAGAAGGGGAGGCTGAGATGAAGTGAGGTCAGGTGAGGTTAGCGAGGCGAGGTGAAGTGAGGTGAGGTGAGGCGAGACGAGGAGAGGTGAGGTAAGGTGACGTGAGTGAAGCGAGCGCCGTCACACGTAATCACAAGCCAACATGGTCAGGACATCAGAGTGAAGCCGCAGCCTGGCCAGGACCTGGCAACCGGTGGCCAGGGTGACCAGACTCATTGAGTGATAGGCGAAAGAAAATTCTTGGAAGCCACAGTAGAGTCAACTGGTCGAGCGCAGCACTGAGTGGGGAAGTCTCCAGAACGTCAACTCTACTTTCTGTTTCCACGTTCCTGCATACACGAATGAAATATAATCCCTGAAGACGACTGACGTCATCAAAACCTCCGCCATCAGTTGATAATAAAAAAAAAGGTGACTGTCATTGTGAAAGGACTCTTATTGCCTCGGAACGGAAATCAGTAACACTTGACCGATGATGTGAAAAGTCAGCGTAAAGAACATTGGCGCTGACGGTGCCAAGAAGCCCGATCGATCAATACGCCAGAGACGAAGCCTGATTGTTTGAGAGGCCGAGAGAGCCTGTGTTCACTATGATGAACCGTTAAGGCACACCAACAACAATAGCTGGTTCAGAGCTGCTGGAATCGTGTAAACCACGTTAACGTTCAACATCAACTATATCACCATCACGTTAAAGATGACATTATTAATTAGTCTGACTGTAACAGTGATGATAGTTTCAGGGGTCCTATTTGGCAGTTGTCAGTGCCATCATATAATGACCAGCGTGACCCTAGGACCTGGTCTGGCAAGCTAACTTAGTGACCAGCCTAAAGACGTCATTTATATATTCTTGCTATTTGATAACGACTTCATTCAACTCAGGATAGATTTCACTACCAGAACGCTTTCCTAAGCAGAAAAAATAACTTTGTAGCAGCAAAAAACGAAATGAAAATGACGTCCCCCGGCTGACGGCATTAATAGAGTGGAGGATGTTGTTATAGGGAGTCAACAGACTTTGACAAGCATGGCAGTCAGTGATAATGCTTTGCTGTCTCTAATCTGTCTTTTCTTGTTGACCATTCCCGTTGCTGAAAAAGTTTTTTATCTGCAATTGTTTGTATCTTGTGTGGGCATAGCACGATAATGGTCTTTTCCTCATAATAGTGTCATATTTTGTTTTCAGATGATTCAACCTGGCTGTAGCAAAGCCTTTGATTGAGGATTGTCCATCTCGTTTAAACCCTACACTAAGGTGATGATATACCTCTTCTGCAATTGCTACCACCACATTTATTAAACACTAAAGAGACCTGTCACTGTGAAAAGATAAAGAGAAGAAAAGTGATGTACAGTGAAGCAGTGTGGATGACAAGGTGTGAAAGGACAGAAAGTATGTGATGAAAAAGCAAACCATTGTTGGTATTCTTATATATTATCTCCATCAAATGAATCCCATCAGTCTAACAGTTTCAATTATTACTTTGACACATTCCCTTCGTTTTACGTTCCTCCTCTCCCCCCTCACCCATCAACCCTATTTCCTTTCTTTTACCACTCCATTTCTCTTAGTTTTACCTTCTTCCTCCCACCTCCAACACACACTTTCTTTCAATCATTCTCATCCCTCTGAAGTTTCCTGAGTGGCAGCGGAATTAGAAATCGAAGATCCAAAGTTTTTCCCTCCTGTGTCAGGAGTTTTTTTCTTTAATAATTTTTGGTTTTATTTCCTCCTCTGCAGCCCACCTTCCCTTCCTTCCCCTTGCCCATAACCCCTCCTCCTCCTCCTCCTCCTCCTCCTCCTCCTCCACAGACGCCCCATTAACTCAGTGTACTGGTTTATAATGTCATGCCGTAACTATTAGTTTATTTGATTACTTTCTCTTTCATATTACTCAAACGGGTAGCTTATAGACAAAGTATTATAGAATGTGACTTTTCCTTTCCAGTATTTCCTGTGAAATTTCCATGTCAGTTTTTCCATGCTGCATGGTGGTTATTCTCACTTTTTCCTGGAGGGTTTGGGGGTTGGGGGAGACTTCTTGCTTTACTATCCTTATCCTTCAGCATGTAGAGTTAGATCTTGTAGTCATAGTTTTCTCTGTAACAAGCAGCCTCGAAATGACTATAAGGTCTGTTGCTGTTTGGTTTCCTATGTAATCCTATGTAATCCTCCTCTTCCTCCTCCTCCACCTCCACCTCCTCCTCCTCCTCCTCCTCCTCCTCCTCCTCCTCCTCCTTCTCCTCCTCCTTCTCCTCCTCTTCCTCCTCGTCGCCTTTCTTACTCCGGATATTAAAACGCAGAAAGAAGAAATACCAGCTTCATTATTCGTACCCCATCCTTCACCTCCCTGATGCTCGTTATCTTCACCCACAGACCTGCACATCCCCTGTTAGGGTGTGGGTTGGGGCAAGTATCACGCCTCAGCCTGAGGTGAGGGAAGTACTTGGGTGGCTTTCCTTACCTGATGTTGTTATATTTGTTCAGTCATGAATTCCTTTACCATAATAGGCTGGCATTGCACCCGTTGGCATTTCAGTTGGTACCCTTATATATATACTTTTCTTGTTAGTATAAAATTTTCCTTAAAATGTTTGTGGTTAAAACAGCATTTCTGCGAACCGTGCTGTGGTGTGCTGATGTATTAGACCAATCAGTCACCACTTTTCACACGAGTAGCCTCGTAACTCCTTGTCTTATGGGAGTCAGAGTTGGTCTAGGAACTGCCCTCCACTCTAATCCAATTCCCACAGTGAATGTGAAGGACCCTTGGACTGGCTTGGTTACCAATCGTGTCCAGCGCACAGTGAAAATAGACAGACACGGATGCCCTTGTGGAATTGATGGACGAAACAGAGAGAGAGAGAGAGAGAGAGAGAGAGACCATTTGCCATGGGAGGAGGACTAGAAAAAAACAAAGTTACTGTAGTGGCAAGGAGTTATTTGGTAGAGGTGACGTGAGTGCTTTTGTTTACATACATAATATGTGTAATACAGGGACACTCAGTGTGCAGTATATATATAGCCAATATATAATGGCTGCCATGTAATCAAGAAACATATTTATACACACCGGTATCAGACGTGACACGTCTAGAACATGTGCAGCAAACATACACATACATACCATCCATGTTGTCATACACCTTATCTGCTTACAATTTAAGAAGAAACCACAAATACTTGTCCATCCATATGTCTGTCTCAGTCATGCCGGCATCGATCTTCATACCAGTACCTGTCTTTACCCACACGTTTCTCATAAATTTAAGGGACTGTCTCACATAATATACTCACATCATTAGCTAAGTAAATCGACTTGGTATCAGCCAGGATAATATTCTTAAATGAGGACATCACAGTGTAGGAGGTAATCTGGTTTGTTCAGTCACTTCCCTCCACCACTCCCCATCACCCTCACCAGTACGCCCTCACCCTTCTACTCTGTCTGCCTCCACCCTCACCCCTCTACAGTGTGTCTGTCTCCACCCTCACCCCTCTAGTCTGTCTGTCTCCACCCTTCCCCTCTAGCCTGCCTACCTCCACCCACTTCCCTCTAGCCTGCCTGCCTCCTCCCAAACCCCCCTTATCTGCCTGCCTCTATCTTCAGCCGTCTAGTCTGCCTGCCTCCGCCCTCACCCCTCTAATCTGCCTGCCTCCTCCCTCACCCCTCTAATCTGCCCGCCACCATCCTAACCCCTCTAATCTGCCTGCCTCCACCCTCACCCCAGTGGTCTGCCTCCCATCACCTTCATTTTTATTGTTCGAGCTCGCTTCGCTCGCTCGAACACCAAATTTAGTCACAGTTTGAACCCCCGACATATGTACCCGAGTGGAAGATTTATCGCACCAGCAAGAAATGGGGGCACGGGTCGGGAGAAAAACTCTATAGTACAGTAGCGAACTTTTTTGGATATCTCAGCCAACTTTGAAGTTACGAGAAAGATAGACTCCGATTTGGAAATCGCATAAAATCCTCAGTTACTTTCATTCATAGACAACCCGCAATTCCCAATAGTTTTTCCGTAAATCGAGGAAACAATTTTTTAAAAGGCAGATTAGGGTAACAGCCGGCTGCTCAAGAAGCAACGGTCTAAGGCTGCGTGAGTAGCGCAGCAGTATTTTCCGACGATTGCTGATAGCAACCAGATTTTGCCTTTTCAACACAAATTGATACTTTTTTCTTTGGCTTTTTGGAGAAATATTTGACTGAATCCGAGTTAGACTAACACAATACCCTGATTGACGAAAGAAACTCTGAATTTCTGATTTCTGATTCGAATCGGAGCGCACCGAGAGATTTGGAGAAAATAATTTTTGTGACTGAGGAAAAAGCAAAGTCATTATTAACCTGCTAGGTCCCAAGCCCTAGACTTAAAATTAATACAAGAGGAGTATTGGTTTTAGGAAGTGTGACTGAATATTTTTGGTGTAATCTAATAGGTTCTTGTTAGTATTTTCAGGTCAGGAAATCAGAGGAAGATGATGAGCCACATGAGACAATATTCAGCACTGCCTGACTTGCTCGCTCGAACATGTTCCACACTTTCAGTGTGGACGTCTATTACATGTTTAAGTTATACCTGACATATTAATGTTTTTGCAAACCCAGTGGCAGATATTTTTGTAGTGATGCAAGTGAATTTCTGCTGCTGCTATTATAGTCATAGGTCTTGCATCTAAGTTGTCTAGCGTTTGCGGCTTCCATTACCCCCTCCCCTACATTCCTATCATTCCTCCCCTACATACCTATCATCTCCTACTCCCTACACTTCGTCACCCACAGAGTTTACCATATATTCTTTTGTCTTCCACTTTTAACTCATTAGGCCCTCCCGAGAATCCTCTCCTTCTTACCGACCATTCCCCACCTTATGTCACTCGAACCACCCTCATCTCATCCTCACTGTTTATACCATATTATCTGTCTTTTGCCAAAATGTCTTGGCTCCCTGTTCTCTCTCGTCTCCTGTATTTTTCCTTCCTTCTCTACATTCCTCCGTACTCCATTTCTGGCTCAGGCAATCAGTCTGCCTCTCATTCTCATAATGGTCCCCTTATTCTATCTTTGTCCGTGCTGTCTTCCTACTCTCGGACCCATCCATTCTCTCCCTCTTCCCTCATGGACATTTTCATTCCTGTACCCTGAATGGGACCCTCAAGCTACACCACTCTTTTCCTGTCTTCGTATTTTTGCCTTCTTTCCTCTCGTGTTAGTTACCCCGTCAAAGTAGTTGGGCGGAGGTTATGTACTTAGGTCTGTTTCTGTTTATGTACAAGATTTCTCAGAAGTTTGTTATCGTATTTCAATGATAGATGGGGAATGAGTCACGGAGGAGTGTATACTGTAGATGTAGAGGTGGATCTGGAGCTGGAAACAGGAATAAATCACAAACTTTGTTGGCAGAGATATACTCCTAGTGAGACTGTGTAACAGGGTGGTCTAATACCCTAGAATTAATTGACTATTTGAGACCGTAATAGTATTATTATAGCAGGAAAGAGAAATATAAGCAGTAAATAATAAATTATAATGGTGATGGCGGAGGTATGTGCTCACTGAGTGTTTTTTAATTTTCCTCTTGTGTCCTTTCCTCACCTCTGTTTCCTGTCCCTTCACCCGCCTCAGCACACACTTCTGCCTCAAAATGGATGTGTGATATTGTAGTTAATTTGTGGCTGCTTCATGTTTCTCCTTCGTGTTGTCCTCTCCTTCACGTCTCCCGTCCAGCTTTCACTCAGCCACCCTCATTCTCACAGTCTCTCAGTGTATTATAATTTGTCATTTCTTTGTTCCAGGTGAGTGTGTCGTGAGTGACTTTCCCAGCCCCGTCCTCCTGTGAGTATATGTGAGGTGGAGAGACAGTGTATGTGAGGTGGAGAGACAGTGTATGTGAGGTGGAGAGACAGTGTATGTGAGGTGGAGACAGTGTATGTGAGGTGGAGGGACAATGTATGTGAGGTGGTGGGACAGTGTATGTGAGGTGGACAGTGTATGTGAGGTGGAGAGACAGTGTATGTGAGGTGGACAGTGTATGTGAGGTGGAGAGACAGTGTATGTGAGGTGGTGGGACAGTGTATGTGAGGTGGAGAGACAGTTTACAGTATGTGAGGTGGAGAGACAGGGTGTCGGGTGGAGAGACAGTGTATGTGAGGTGGAGAGACTGGGTGTCGGGTGGTGAGACAATATATGTGAGGTGGAGAGACACTGTATGTGAGATGGAGAGACAGTGTGCCAGGTGGAGAGACAGTGTGCCAGGTGGAGAGACAGGGTGTCGGGTGGAGAGGCAGTTTATGTGAGGTGGAGAGACAGTGTATGTGAGGTGCAGAGACATTGTATGTGAGGTGGAAGGACTATGTGTGAGGTGGAGAACATTCTCCTCCAAACATTCCATTCAGCAGCGGCAGTTGAACTGTACTGTGGGTATCATGTTCATGTGCTGCCACTCGTCGTCTCTCTCTCTCTCTCTCTCTCTCTCTCTCTCTCTCACACACACACACACACACACACACACACACACACACACACACACACACACACACACACACACACACACACACACACACACACACACACACACACACAAAACAACAATGCAATAATTTTAATCACTCGTTTTAACAATGGAGAATATTCTCGTCGACGTTGGAGGCTTTGAAACATATCTTCCTTGGTGATAGAATTTGTTTATTAGAACTAAATGTTCTCTTAGTTATTTATGTACTTTATCATTGGCACAAAGTACATATATAACACTTCAGAGCTTTTTAGTGTGCCACATGTAGAAATAAATTGGTAAGATGGTGCTTTTGAGTCTCCTTAACCAACAGTGTCACGATCCAGTGTGTCTAGGCGTCTTGAAGACAATGGGTATTGGATCTGATCTGCTTTGTTCGGCTGCTTTTAGGAAAAGACAGTTTTGCATCCTTTGGGCCTTTGCAACTTGTTTGTGTAATAAGAATATAATGATGAAAACTGTTAGGGAGACTGCAGTGGTACTTTACTCTGAGTCTTTTCTCGCCCATGTACACCTCCCCTACACCTCACCTATGTTCCCACCTCCATCAATCCAGCTTACATTTTAGGTTCCTTATCTTTCGGTTCCCTCCGCCACCACTCTTGGTGCCCCGGATGGTCTACGTCTTAAAGAGAACTAAGAAACGAGGGCTCTGTAGGAAAGTGTAAGGTCATTGATATACCGGGTGGTGAGTTGATCTCGGGAGTTTGGGTGATATGGGCCTACTTTCTCTCAGTTTTCGGCGGGAATGGCAGTGGAAATCCACCCATTTTGTGCCTACGAAGGAAGGTGTTATGGTAATTCTGTCGAACAACACAATGCTGTAAGCAGCCTGGTACCTCCTATGACACTCGAGAGAGGAGGGGGAAGTGTTGTACTCTACACCTACTGTCTCGTCTGAAACTGCTACTCCGAACCCTGTGTGAACTATCCATGCTTACTGTCTCCTCTGGACGCACAACAGATCTCCGAACCCTGTGTGAACAATGCAAACTCTCTGTTTCCTCTCGACCTGCTACATCTCTGCCCCCAATGTGAACAATACATACCCATCTCTTCTCCATAACTCTTGTTCCCTCCCAGTCTGCATCTTGCATTCTGTCCGTGACACCTGTACAGTGACCATACCCCTCCATCAAGGCTAGAAAGAGTACGGGGAAATCTGGCCTAAAGACAGCCCATTGGTTGGGTGGAGTCTTTGTGCTTGACCAATGAAGCGAGCATGACTATCCAAACCATCACAAGTACAGTGAAGCTGCCACAAGACCAAGGGATTCAAAAAAGAGTAAAGGAATATTATGTGCAACGTGACTGGAAGGAAGGAGGCTGTGGCAGACAATCTCTAACCATCATTTTGTCACTGACGCATCAACAAAGGAATGAAGTGAATCATACCACACTCAGATCTGGTATGTTGCCACTGATATAGAGCCAAACCCAGCCTGTGACACCATACAGGCCTGGCCCCTGTCAACATACGGACCCGGCCTTTGCTACCCTTGAGACCCAGCCTTTGTTGTCTTAAAGGATCGGCCTCTGGCACCATACAGGAATGGGCTCTTCAACCATAAAGGCCTGAGCTCTGCTACCATACAGGCCCGGCCTCTACCACCATACAGGCCCGGCCTCTACCACCATACAGGCCCGGCCTCTACCACCATACAGGCCCGGCCTCTACCACCATACAGGCCCGGCCTCTACCACCATACAGGCCCGGCCTCTACCACCATACAGGCCCGGCCTCTACCACCATACACGCCTGGCCTCTGCCACCATAAAGGCCCGGCCACTACCGCCATACAGACCCGGCCTACCGCCATACAGAACCGGCCTCTGCCACTGTACAGGCCGGCCTCTGCCACCATATAGGTCTAGGATCTGACACCACACAGGCCCGATCTCTGCCACCACGCAGAACTTCTGCCACCATGCTGGCTAAGCTTCTGCCACCCTTACCATTACTGAATAAAGGTCCTGATTCTGTCTTTCGTTTGCATGCAACCACTAGTTTCTCTGTTGCAGTCTGTTCATGCATCCAGAAATGAAAGGATATTGAATTTAATTCTCTCTCACTTGACATTTTCATGAAGGACCGATTTTACCGAGTTTCTCCAAACATTTCATCCTTTTTTAATAACAGGTTGGCTACGATTTTACTTAGCTTAGGATTTCTGCTGCAGCGAATATTTCTATCGAGTACTGTTTTGGCTAAGAATTAAGACATGTTCCATTCTTTCCAACTAACGCGTGGCGGCATTATTAATAAAAGAAAGCACTGCAGCCAAAGGGTTAATTATGTTTCCTGAACGGGTTAGGTAATCCGGCGTGCTAAAAGAGAAACAAAGTACTGGCATAGGAGGAAAGTAAGGAAAACATGATGAATGATGCATCAGGGACAAAGCGATTCCGAGATAAAGATGCGAGGTGTAGAAAGTAAAGGAAGGGTTTGGTAAGTGCAGTGTGCGAAAATAGCGAAGGAAGGAGGGAGCTGGGGAGTGAAGGACTTCAAACATGGAAGCATAAATACTGGAAAGAAGACTGAAATATTGTGGGTAGAGACACAGAAACAGGGTTAGAGGGGACACATCGAGGGAGGTGATGGCAGGATAGGGAGGGAAAAAGGCAAAGATATAGGGGGGCAGAAAAGGTTAAGGTGTGGGGGAGGGCAACAAGAAGCGGGAGAGAGGAGAAAGGGCAGGGGTGTGGGGGAGGTAGACAGGGACTGGAAGTGAGGAGGAAGGGCGGGGGTGTGGCAGAGGGAGACAGGGACTGGAAGTGAGGAGGAAGGGCGGGGGTGTGGGGCAGGGAGACAGGGACTGGAAGTGAGGAGGAAGGGCGGGGGTGTAGGGCAGGGAGACAGGGACTGGAAGTGAGGAGGAAGGGCGGGGGTGTGGGGCAGGGAGACAGGGACTGGAAGTGAGGAGGAAGGGCGGGGGTGTGGGGCAGGGAGACAGGGACTGGAAGTGAGGAGGAAGGGCGGGGGTGTGGGGCAGGGAGACAGGGAACGGGAAGGAAGAGGAGGGTGGTAATGGGTGGTCTCTTAGTGTAGATGGAGCTATAGGACTACGATGCTGCCATCTCACTAGTGTTTTAGAGGGGAAGGGTTACTGCAGGGTTTCAGGTTTGTTAAGGCAGCCAGGTCTTCACTGGCCTAACTTCGCTGCTCACACCAAACTGAGTTTAGTTTCTGAGTTTACCCTATTTGCTGCATCTAAGATTTAAAATCCTCAGGAAATACTTTAACAGAAACCATGTGTTTTTTAGCCGAATTTCATTGTATGCAAAAATAATAAATCAAGTGAGAAGTAATAATGTAATAAATATCATTATCGCCGACATTTTCTAAGATAACGGCCAAAGGATGGGAATGTAAAAGTGACTCCCGGCCAAAAATTCATACAAAATGTCAGTAATAAATTCTGAAGCATAAAGATCCTCAATATAATGCACACGGTCAGCTATAGTACAGTAATTCCGATATTTCGTTCATCATCACCCTGTATTCTCCTTGCCCTTTCCACTCCTCCTCCATCTTGTTACACTCATTCTTTCGTTACGCTCCTCACTTCCTTATTTACCGTACTTTCTATCCATTTTCCTCCACGATATTGTGTGTGTGTGTGTGTGTGTGTGTGTTCTTACCTAATTGTTCTTACCTAATTGTATCTTTACAGGAATGAGTCAAGCTCGTATTGTCCCGTGTCTTAGACCATATTTATCGTACATATCCTTAAATTTGTGAATTGTTTTGGCACACACTATTTCATTCGGTAGTGCATTCCATTGATCAATTGCTCTGTTTGGGAAACTGAATTTCCTTACGTCTTTATCACCTCTCTTCTTATGCAGTTTTTTGCAGTGTCCTCTTGCTGATGCTTCTCCATATGTTAAGTAATCATTTATGTCTATTTCCTCCTTTCCTGATATGCACTTATAAAGCATTATCATGTCACCTCTTTTCCTTCTCTCCTGTAGTGTTGGTAGATTCAGTTTATTTAGTCTTTCTTCATAGCTTAGGTCCCTTAAGCTTGGTATCCATCTTGTAGCGGCCCTTTGAACTTTTTCAATCTTGTCTATATGCTTTTTGAGATGAGGACTCCAGACTACTGATGCATATTCCAGGGTTGGTCTAATGAATGATGTTATTATCCTTTTTAGCATGTCTTCATTTATGTATGTGAATGCTATTCTCATATTTGCAAGCAGTGTATACATGTTCCGTACCTTCTCGCTGATGTGGTCAGCCGGAGATAGTCTGTTATTGATAATCACACCTAGGTCTTTCTCTCTTTCTGATGTGTGTAGGGTTTTATTTCCTAACTTATAATCCCAATCAGGTCTTTTTCCACTTTTACCAAACTTGATTACATGACACTTGTCCACATTGAATTCCATTTGCCATGTACTACTCCATTCATGAAGTTTATTTAATTCTTCTTGTAGCTCCCTACAAGAGTCTGTGCTAGTAATTCTCCTTTGTATTTTTGCATCATCTGCAAACATATTCAGATAGCTCTCATTTCCAGTGTTACTGTTTATATCATTTATGTACACTAAAAACATGATTGGTGCCAGCACCGAACCCTGTGGTACTCCACTAGTCACTTCTTTCCATGATGAGTAGTTTCCTCTTAGTACTGTCCTCATTTCTCTTTTTATGAGAAAGTCTTGCATCCAACAAAACAGTTTGCCTCGAATTCCTCCTTGATGGTACAGCTTCCATAAAGTCTTTGGTGTGGTACTGTGTCAAAAGCTTTCTTTGAAATCTAAATAGATACTGTCCACCCATCCTTCCCTTTCCTGTATTGTGTTTGTTACTCTGTCATAGTAGCTCAACAGATTAGTAACACATGATTTTCCTTTTCTGAAACCAAACTGTCTTTCTGTTATCATACTGTGTTTTTCTAGATGATTTACCCAAGCTTTTTCTTATAAGTTTTTCTAATACCTTGCTTACAACACTAGTCAGTGATACTGGTCGGTAGTTGAGAGGATTTTGTCTATTTCCTTTCTTGAATAAGGGGACTATATTTGCTTTTTTCCAAATATCAGGTAGTTTCCCTTGACTCAAAGATTTCTTGAAAATTAAAAATAATGGTTTACTTAACTCATTTGCACATTCTCGTAACACCCAACATGAAATTTCATCAGGACCACTTGCTTTTCCTCTGTCTAATCTACTTAACTCCTCTTGTATTACTTTTTCTGCTATTTGTATATCTGGTAGTATGTGTGGACATGCGTGTTCCACATAGTCTCTCTCAAAATTTTTTTCTTCTGTAAAAACTAATTGGAAATTCTTATTTAGTGCTTCACAAATATCTTTCTCTTGTGTATAAGTGATTCCCTCGTCCGTGATGGATTGTATTATATCTTTTTACTTTGGTTTTGCTTCTGATATAGCTGTAAAACAGCTTTGGTTGATCACTACTTTTATTTATTATATCCTCCTCAAACTGTTTTTGGGCTTCCCTCCTTATTCTTGTATAGTCGTTTCTTGCCTGTTTGTAATTATTATATGCCCTTTCACTATTGTGTCTTCTGTATCTATTCCACAACAAATCTCTTCTTTCTTTAGATTTTTTACATTCTGTATTGAACCATTTCTGTATTTTCTTATCTGCTTCTTTGTGCTGTGGGATGTAATTCTGGACTCCTATTTCATAAAATTCACAAAATTTTTTATATACAGCATTTAAATCTTGTCCTCTAAGCTCATTTTCCCAATCAACTTCTAAGAAATACTTCTTTAGGTCTTGATAATTTCCCTTTTTATAGTTTAGTCTCTTTTGTAACTGTCAGTGCTGTTTACTATGTCATATGCTATCCTGAAGTTATAATTTAGTACTGCATGATCGCTTTTGCCGAGTGGAGGGTGATATATTAAACTGTCAATGTCATTTTCTTGCCTAGTAAATATTAGATCTAGCACTGAAGGTACATCAAGTCCTCTTTTTCTAGTGGTTTCCCTCACATGTTGCGTTAAGAAAAACTCTTGTACGAGATCCAGGAGCTTTTGGTCCCAGCAGCTTTCTTGGCTATTTATATCTAGAGTATTCCAATTTATATTTGTATTGAAATCCCCAGTTAGTATAATTCTTTCCGATTTCTCTTCCATTTTATGTAGCAAGGATCTTATACTCTGAATTGTACTCTCTGCTAGGTCCTCATATTCGTCTCTTTCCCATGTGTTTGATTTGGGTGGCATATACAGATTGGCTACAATTACTTTACCTTCAGATGTGTCGATCTCTACTGCAATCAGTTCTACTTGTGATGGTATATCTAGGTTTATTTCCTTGACTTTTAGATTTTTCTTAGTTAATATTATAATTCCTCCTCCTTTTTTTAATTTCTGTCTCTTCTCCATATATTGTATTCCTCTAAGTTTAGTATGTCATTGGATATCCTTGGTGTTAATTTTGTCTCAGTTAGGCATATTATTTGTGGTTCATTTTCTCTGACATAATCATTCATCTCTAGTAATTTAGATACCATTCCATCCACATTTGAGTACATCAACTTTATCATTTTGTTTATATACTTGTCATGACATGGTTCTACTAACTTCCTCCTTTTTCTTCCATCCTGTTTGTGTACCACTTTCGTACCTGCAATCCTATTACTTTGTAAAAAAATTTCTTCTTGTCCTCTTCTGATCTTCCCTCATTTTTTGTTTTTGCTTCCTCCCTTTTCTCTTTCAGTAATTCCAGTTCCTCTTGTGTTAGACATCTTTTTATCCATACATTTTTGAACTCCTCTTTTTCCATAAGATTCTTTGCATTTTTTAGTATCTCTTCCACAGTGTTTACACACTGGAAAGTCACCTTTAGAGGTCTTGTCTTGCTTTTCTCGTATTTCCCTAACCTTTTGTGTTCCTCTATGTCTTTACTACAGATTTCCTCTGATACTTCTTTCAGTAAGTTCATTACATTTGCCATCTCCTTTTTGTCTCTAGTGATTTTGTTTTTAATTTCTTCCTCTTCTATACCAGTGATTACTATTGATTTATTTATTTCTACTGAATCTCTGACTAACTTTGGATTGTTTTGGATTATTCTTTTCACTTCCTTTTTAATGCTTTTTTCCTCCACCCTTGTTTCCAAGTCTTTCTTTACTTTCACCATTTCAGCATACGTGATTTCTACATCATTTTTGTAGCTTTGCACAGCTTCATTCATCTGTGTTATCTTCTCCTCAATATCACTGCTCTGGTCCATAAGACTGCTTGCTTGTCTAATTGTCTCTGTGTCATTTTTTAACTCTTCCATAACACTCTCGTGATTAAATACTGTACTTCCCATTTCACTCACTTTCTTCCTAAGGGTATTCAATTCCACTGTTAGTTCACTGATGGTTGTGTCTTTCTTATTGGCCTCCTTTCCCAGTTTATCTATCTCTTCCTTTTGCAAGTGCATTTGCTTCTTTATTTCATCAATTTCATTTTTGAAAGCCATTTCTAGATTGTGTACACGTTCAACCAGTCTATTGTGAGTCTCCACTTCAACTAGTTCTTGGTAGAAATCGTCATTTTGCTTTTTACTTTTATCCCTTTTCTTTTCCAAATTTGTTTTACTGAAGTATGTATCCATTTTGTAATACTAAATGAACAGAGTATGTACTTACAGTGTGCACGCTTTCCCGGTCTTTCTGTAGTATAAACAAACCCAGCTGACTCAACGCATCGTGGTTCTTTGTTGTTTCAACCAGTCTTATTTAAACTTATTATTTCTTTTCCTTTTAATAATGAAAAATCATTTAGTCTAACCTGGTACAGAGCTTGACTCATTCAAAGATACTTATTTAGGTAATGCCTCTGGCCGTGTTGAGCTTGTATGGAGCGCCGTGTGTGTGTGTGTGTGTGTGTGTGTGTGTGTGTGTGTGGGAGATGTTCTCCACTTTTAATTTTTCAATACAGGAAAGTGAAATGTTTTATTGCTTTACTGAAAAAGATAAAAATGATGGTGGGAGGGTGATGGTACGGGGAGGGGGGGTGGCGACGTCAGAGAATTCGAGGGGAAGGGGAGAGGGGAGGGTAGAGGCTCGGGGATGAGTAGGATGGTGGGATGGGGAGGGAAGGAAAATGTGGTGGGGTAAGGCGGAGAAGGATGATGATGTGGGTAGGGGAGTGGAGTGGTGCATAAGAAGAGGAAGTTGTTGGGATGGGAAGGAGAGGGGCGAGGTGCTGACGTATGGAGGGGAAGGATGGTGGGGAGAGGAGAGGAGGAGGGGAGAGTGCTGGGTTAGGGAGAGGGACGGGTTGTAGGGTAGGGAGGAGTGAGGGGAGGTGATGGGGGTAAGGACGGGAAAATGGTGGGGTGAGGAGTCGAGGAGAGAAGTGCTGGTGTAAGGAGGGAAAGGATGGTGGGATAGAGAATGGAGGGGAGAGGTGTTGTGATCAGAAGGGGAATGGAGGGCGAGGTGGGAAGAAGAGAGGATATGTGTCGGGTTAAGGATGTTGTCATTTATGTACATGAAACACTGTTTTCTTCCCCATTGTATTCATATCTAAGTCTCATCTTCCATAATCTTATACATGTACCACCCTCCCAATGTTTTCAACTTCATACATTTTATTTTTTGCCTCACCCTCTTTATAACAGTTCTTTTCTGATACCCTGCACACGAACCTTTGCTTGCAATACCCTGCAGTCGAGGCAGAGACACGGCTACACTTCTGATGTAAAATCTTTTCCAGCTTCAGCTCACACATAGTAGACTTTCCTGGTTCACCCTACTCGTAACCTTCCTCCATTTTTTCTCCTAGTTGTACATGCTTTAATCTTATCACTTTTTCACCCTGGTATGAAATCATGTGGATAAACAAAATTACCAACATAAATTAATGACCATGAGGAAATATTGTATTTCACACGGTTTTTTCAAAGATTAGAATGAAAGATGCTGCAGAAAATATGGACCGAAAGAAATATTGAACTTAAAAATTTACTTAAAAAATTTATGAAGACTCAGTCTGGTGTTCACTGGTTTTACCAATGGAAGGTTTGAGGATAGGAATAATTTTGCAGCAGCCGTCATGTTCTGTTTCAGTGTTTGAAAGGATACACCACGGAAGAAAGGTTGCTGGTTCATTTGAAAGCAGTGATAAGAAATAGAGAAGTAAGTATGGACGTAAAAAGTCGCTGCATGACAGTATTGTGATCCGCACTCTAACGTATGGAAGTGGAGCTTGGACCTTGTTGGAAGGACGAAAGTCAAGAGTGAAGGCAGTGGAAATTAATTATTTGAAAGGAGCATGTGGAGTTACATGAAGAGAGACTGACAATGAGAAAGCGAAGGAGCGTTGTGGTGTGGATGTTCTTACCTAATTGTTCTTACCTAATTGTATCTTTACGGGAATGAGTCAAGCTCGTACTGTCCCGTGTCTTAGACCATATTTATCGTACATATCCTTAAATTTGTGAATTGTTTTGGCACACACTATTTCATTCGGTAGTGCATTCCATTGATCAATTGCTCTGTTTGGGAAACTGAATTTCTTTACGTCTTTATCACCTCTCTTCTTATGCAGTTTTTTGCAGTGTCCTCTTGCTGATGCTTCCCCATATGTTAAGTAATCATTTATGTCTATTTTCTCCTTCCCTGATATGCACTTATATAGCATTATCATGTCACCTCTTTTCCTTCTCTCCTGTAGTGTTGGTAGATTCAGTTTATTTAGTCTTTCTTCGTAGCTTAGGTCCCATAAGCTTGGTATCCATCTTGTAGCGGCCTTTTGACCTTTTTCAATCTTGTCTATGTGTTTTTTGAGATGAGGACTCCAGACTACTGATGCATATTCCAGGGTTGGTCTAATGAATGATGTTATCATCCTTCTTAGCATGTCTTCATTTATGTATGTGAATGCTATTCTCATATTTGTAAGCAGTGTATACATGTTCCGTACCTTCTCGCTGATGTGGTCAGCCGGAGATAGTCTGTTGTTGATAATCACACCTAGGTCTTTCTTTCTTTCCGATGTGTATAGGGTTTCATTTCCTAACTTATCATCCCAATCAGGTCTTTTTCCACTTTTACCAAACTTGATTACATGACACTTGTCCACATTGAATTCCATTTGCCATGTACTACTCCATTCATGAAGTTTATTTAATTCTTCTTGTAGCTCTTTACAAGAGTCTGTGTTAGTCATTCTCCTTTGTATTTTTGCATCATCTGCAAACATATTCAGATAGCTCTCATTTCCAGTGTTACTGTTTATATCATTTATATACACTAAAAACATGATTGGTGCCAGCACTGAACCCTGTGGTACTCCACTAGTCACTTCTTTCCATGATGAGTAGTTTCCTCTAAGTACTGTTCTCATTTCTCTTTTTATGAGAAAGTCTTGCATCCAACAAAACAGTTTGCCTCGAATTCCTTCTTGATGGTACAGTTTCCATAAAAGTCTTTGGTGTGGTACTGTGTCAAAAGCTTTCTTGAAATCTAAATAGATACTGTCCACCCATCCTTCTCTTTACTGTATTGTGTTTGTTACTCTGTCATAGTAGTTCAACAGATTAGTAACACATGATTTTCCTTTTCTGAAACCAAACTGTCTTTCTGTTATCATACTGTGTTCTTCTAGATGATTTACCCAAGCTTTTCTCATAAGCTTTTCTAATACCTTGCTTACAACACTGGTCAGTGATACTGGTCGGTAGTTGAGTGGATTTTGTCTATTTCCTTTCTTAAATAAGGGGACAATAATTGCTTTTTTCCAAATATCAGGTAGTTTACCTTGACTCAAAGATTTCTTGAAAATTAAAAATAATGGTTTGCTTAACTCCTTTGCACATTCTCGTAGTACCCAACATGAAATTTCATCAGGACCACTTGTGATAAAAAGCGTTAGAAGTACATTGAGGTGGCTTGCCCATGTGGAGAGTATGGGCAGTGAGAGACTAACTAGGTGAGAGTATGCGAGTGAGCTGGAGGGGGGGGGAGGGAGGAAGAGACCAAGGATAAGATGAAGAAATGCAATCGAGAGGCATAAGAGAGAGAGGGTTTATTTTTGAGGGAGGGCAGCAAAATGCCAGGGGACATGTGGCCAACCCTTCCGGGGTTAAGGGGTCCTACTATAGATAGATAGAAGTTCCATAATTTAAGCAGTCTTATAATTGATAGTGCCAGTGTTGGTGTTTTTAGTTACCCTTGCCCTGTCCTACCCTAGCCTGTCTTGGCCTGTCCTAACCTGCCCCCTCTGGCATTTTCCATTTCGGTCTGGTCCAGCAATCCCATTCCAGCTCTTCTTCCTGTTTTTCTTTACCTCCCTCACTGATCCTTTAATCCTCCAGCAGCCGCCATCGCTATTCTGCTGTTGGATGAGTATTAGATTCGATACAGGAGGCGGCGTGGGGGTGGTAGGGCGAAGGAGAGAGGGAGACAGGGTGAGAGGTAGAGGTAGGCAGGGTGAGAGAGAAAGAGAGAGAGAGAGAGAGGATGAAGGGGAGTGGGATGCTGGGGGAGGATTAGAGAGGGGGTAGGGTGAGGTGGGAAGAGAGAGAGAGAGAGAGAGAGAGAGATTTGTTTTATAAAGCACGTACTGTGGCATGTATTTTTTTTTCCTTTTTTGCTTCCCCTTTTCGCCTCCCGTATCTTAAGCTCTTCTGCCACCTTGCCTGCCTCAGCCTGGTGGGGTGGACTGGTGTCTCAGGCAGTATCAGGATTATTTGCCAGTGGCGCTGGACACCCTTGGATGTTCTGGCCCAGGGTGAGTCCCAAGAGGAGGTGTTGGTAGTGTGATGGGAGATTGGTGGCACTGTGGTGGCAGTGTGAGGGCAGGCTGTTGGCATGGTAATGAGAGGCCGTTGGCAGTGTGATGACTGGCTGGTAGCACTTTGGTGACAGTGTGAAGGCAAGCTGTTAGCATGGTAATGAGGGGTTGTTGGCAGTGTGATGGCTGACTGGTGGCAGTGTGGTTCATATATTTTGGTGTTCAGATATTTACCTTTACTCACTCATCACTCTTTCTGTATGGTACCCTGCGCAACAAATTTGTCGCCTCCCTTATGACCTTGGTTGCTCACATTCTGTAGTTTGTTTCTTTTAGACTTTATGCTGACTACTCATATCCTTTGACTAATGCAAGAAAGCCTTGGTTTAATCACGCTTGTTCTAATGCTGTCCGCAACAAGGAGAGGGCCTACAAAAGGTACCGGAGCCAACCCACCCCTGAATCACATCATCTTTACGTTTCTGCCCGGAATCGTGCTAAGTCTGTTCTTCACTCTGCTAAAAATAATTTCATCCATACTAAATGCTCTCAACTCTCCGACTCAAATTCTTCCCGCTCCTTCTGGCATCTTGCCAAAAATCTTTCTAACAACTTTACCTCATCATCCTTCCCTCCTCTTTTCTACTCTAATGGTTCTGTAGCTATTTCTTCTACTGATAAAGCAGATCTCTTCGCACAGACTTTCTCCTCCAATTCTACCTTAGACGATTCCGGTGCTGTTCCTCCATCACTTCCCCCTTCTGACTTCCTCATGGCTGACATTAAAATTGCTTCAGTTGATGTATTTTCTGCCATCACTGGCCTCAGTACTAACAAGGCATATGGGCCTGATGGGGTTCCTCCTGTATTTCTCAAGAACTGTGCTTCTGTGCTCACACCCTGCCTAGGCAAACTCTTTCGCCTTTGTCTGTCAACTTGTACCTTTCCTTCTTGCTGGAAGTTTGCTCTCATTCGGCCAGTCCCAAAGAAGGGTGACCACTCCCAACCCTCCAACTATCGTCCAATTGCTTTAACGTCCTGTATTTCAAAAGTTTTCGAGTCAATTCTTAATAGAAAAATTTTAAGGCATCTTTCCTATCACAACCTTCTTTCCGATCGTCAGTATGGGTTCCGTCAGGGACGCTCCACTGGCGATCTTCTCACTTACCTTTCAGCTTCCTGGTCATCCTCCTTTCGGGACTTTGGCGAAAGCTTTGCCATTGCACTTGACATCTCAAAGGCTTTCGATCGAGTCTAGCATAAATCTTTAATTTCCAAACTACCCTCCTACGGTTTCTATCCTTCTATCTGTGCCTTCATCGCTAGCTTCCTTTCTGGTCGTTCTATAGCCGCTGTTGTAGACGGCCATCGTTCTTCTCCTAGATCTATCAACAGTGGTGTTCCTCAGGGCTCTGTCCTATCACCAACTCTCTTCCTTTTATTCATCAATGATCTTCTAAGCTGTACATCTAACCCTATCCACTCATACGCTGATGACTCCACCCTTCACCTTTCCATTCGGTTCCCGCAACGCCCATCTCAACAGTTACTTCAACAAGCAAGGGATGAGGCTATGGCACACCTAATGTCTGACTTGGCTCGTATCTCTGACTGGGGTAAAAATAATATGGTTGTCTTTAATGCATCTAAGACTCAGTTCTTACACCTATCAACCCGACAAAATCTTCCACAGGTATACCCACTAATGTTTAATAATATTCAGCTTAATCCTGCATCATCCTTGAACATGCTTGGGGTTTCATTTACTCGGGACTTATCTTGGAAAGATCATATTACATCTCTTGTAAAATCTGCTTTCAAGAGATTGGGTGTACTAAGCCGACTCAGCTCTTTCTTTACCCCTGCGCAATTGTTGACTCTATACAGGGGTTTTATCCGCCCCTGTGTGGAGTACAACTCTCATGTGTGGGGAGGCTCCCCACATACAGCTCTTCTCAATAGGGTGGAGTCAAAGGCTTTTCGTCTCATTAACTCTCCTCCTCTTACTGACTCCCTTCAACCTCTGTCTCTTCGCCGCACTGTTGCATCTTTATCTCTTTTCTATCGCTACTTTAATGGTCACTGCTCCTCTGAACTGTCTGCTTGCATTCCTCCACCTCTACGACGGGCGCGTAGCACCCGTCTGGCAGCAAACTCTCATCCTTTTTCTGTCCAACTCTCTAATGCAAGAGTTAACCGTTACTCCCAGTCTTTCATTTATGCAACAGGTCAGCTCTGGAACTGTCTCCCTCTGTCTGTATTTCCTGCTGCCTATGATCTCCAGTCTTTCAAACGCAGTGTGTCCAGGCATCTCAAAATGATCGGATCTTGAATTTGGCTCTCTATTGTATTTTGTTTTTCTCTTGGAAGGAACAATAATTGCGGGCTCGCGGCCTTTGGTTCCTTCCTCCTCGCATAAAAAAAAAAAAAAAAAAGCTCGCCTCCCAAGCTATTCATCATCTCTTAGCATCCATTTTGTTTCATATATATATATATATATATATATATATATATATATATATATATATATATATATATATATATATATATATATGTATATATATATATTTTATTCTTATATTTTTCTGTCCCGACAGTACTCTCTGATAACCTCGTCTTTGCATTTACTTTCTTTTCCAGTTTTCCCTTTTTGCAGACTTGTATCATTTTTCTTTCGCCCCTTTCTTTGCTCCTCTAACTCTTTCGCTAAGAGTTATTTCTCTCGGCTGAATACAGTCCCTTGGTGGTAGTCAGAGTAAAATCGCAAATAGTCCTCAGAAAATGATACAGATAACGTTTTTCCTTATTTTTTTCCTTTCTATTTTCTGTCACTGTCGCAGTCTCGCGTGACCTACATTCGTCTTGAGCACCTTGTTTTACACGCAGCGTTTTGAATGACGTGAACCATTCATCTTTTCTACACCTCTTCCACCATTTCCTGCACGATTTCTCTCCACTTCCCTCACACTTTCTGCATCGTTTTCTCTCCACCTCCGCCATCACCTGCAGTATTTATATCCCCCTCCTCCTCCACCTCCCCAAATATTCTCTTGCCCTCCTCTTCCGCCTCCTGTAGTTTTATCTCTCCACCTTTTCCTCCTCTGCTATTATCTCTCTACCTCCTCCTCCTCTTCTACTGTCTTTCCACCCTCCCTCCTCTATTATTATCTCTCCACCTCCTCCTCCTCTGTTACCATCTCTCCACCTCCTCGTCCTCTGTTATTATCTCTCCACCCCTTCTTCCTCTGTTACCATCTCTCCACCTAGTCCTCCTTTATTATTATCTCTCCACCTTCTCCATTATTATCTCTCCACCTTCTTCTCCTCTGTTATTATCTCCCCACTTCCTCCTCCTCTGTTATTATCTCTCCACCTTCTCCTACTTTATTATTATCTCTTCATCTCCTCCTCCTCTATTATTATTTCTCCACCTCCTCCCCTGTTATCTCTTCACCTCCTCTTACTCTGTTATTATCTCTCCACCTCCTCCTACTTTATTATTATCTCTCCATCTCCTCCTCCTGTATTATTATTTCTCCACCTCCTCCCGTGTTATCTCTTCACCTCCTCCTACTCTGTTACTATCTCTCCATCTTCTCCTCCTCCACTGTTATTATCTCTCCACGTCCTCCTACTGTATTATTATCTCGCCATCTCCTCCTCCTCTATTATTATTTCTCCACTTCCTCATCCTCTATTTTTTTCTCTCCACCTCCTCCTCCTCCTCCTCCTCTGTTATTATCTCTCCACCCCCTCCTTCACCGCCTGCATTATATTCTCTTTACTTCCTGCTTCTCTTTCTGTACTCGTATTATTCTCTCTCCACTTCTTCCTCCGTCTCCATTCTTTTCCCTCCACCTCCTTCTCCATCTCCTGCATTTTTGTCTCTCCAGCACCAGATTATTCTACATATGTTTTGGAATAAACAGTGAAATTGGAGGTGTTAGAAACTCATCTTTTACCCCTTCAGTACGATGTGCCTTGTTTATATTTTAGTCTTATACCATATGATTTAATAAACTGTACCTTGTGGGGAAATTATTCTGCTATGAAGGCTAGGAACATCTACATCATCATCATCTATACAGCGATACTTTATTTCATTCTTGCCACCATCTTAACAATTTTTTCCGCTGTGGGAGACTTCTTTTTGTGGAGATGTTTTACAATATCCGTCAACCTTCTCTATAGGATGACGATTTTCTTCCCCGGACGACTGGCTCTTGAAGTGAGAGCTTATGAGAAACAACAAGAACGTTATAGGCTATAAGGAAGGCGGTGTGTTGTGGGAAGTGAGGTTATTACTGAGTTAGGGTTAAAATTCCCGGATGTTCTTTTTCAGGGCAAATAAAGTATATATATTTTCGTCAACGAGTAGACAGACAGGCAGACAGACAGACAGATAGATAGATAGATAGATAGACATTTAGATAAACATAAGGCGAGAGATAGATTGTTAATAGATAGGTGGGTAGACTGACCTTTCTCCTTGATGTGAATGTGTTGTGCAGTAAAAAGTTAGCAATAGGATGTCGAGAGGTTTATACGCGTATATAGACTGACAGAGGAAATACCTATATACGACAGATAATGTTGCTTAATGTACTGATTTTACTCCATCTCCTTACTTCACAAGGTCTTATTATTTATTGTCTTTTGTTGTAAAGCCACTTAATATTTAGGTTCTTGTATCTCCTTTTTCCCTCTCCCGGCATCACCGCTTTCATTACCCATTGCGTACTAATGCCTTGTTCTTGCTGTCTGCCTCCTTCTTGAGCGTTTTTTTTTTATTTTTTTTACTTAAGTTTACTCGTCCTTGTGACCTTCTATCTTGTGTGTATTTTTCTATTATTTTTTTAAGCATAAGTGAACCTGTAAGTGCGGTACAACAGTTTGCCCCATACTTGGCCTCAGCCTCAGCCTCACTCCGTTGTGGCTCACCCATATATCAACTCTTAATCCATTAACCGTGTGTGGTTACGTCTGGCTGTGGCTGCCGTTAACAGGCCTCTCCTCTTGTTATGTTTCTCTTACACTTGTTATCAGTACATTAGCTATATTCCTAAATGTGTGGCTGGATTCCAGTGTTAAGGTACATTTTTCCTGTTTTCAGTTTCTGTTGTCATACTGATTGCAAGAGGGAGATGAATTATTGGGTGATGGCCCACCAGTTACTCTACCACCACTACCACTCGTCACCACTACCCTCCTTTGTTGCCACTACCACCCACCACCACTACCCTCTTCTGTTACCACTACCACTCACCACCACTACCCTCTTCTGTAACCACAACCACCCACCACCACTACCCTCTTCTGTTACCACTACCACTCACCACCACTACCCTCTTCTGTGACCACTACCACTCACCACCACCACTCTCTTCTGTTACCACTAGCACTTACCACCACTACCCTCTTCTGTGACCACTACCACTCACCACCACTACCCTCTTCTGTTACCACTGCCACTCACCACCACTACCCTCTTCTGTTACCACTGCCACTCACCACCACTACCCTCTTCTGTTACCACTACCACCCACCACCACTACCCTCTTCTGTTACCACTACCATTCACCACCACTACCCTCTTCTGTTACCAATACCACTCACCACCACTACCCTCTTCTGTTACCACTACCACTCACCACCACTACCCTCTTCTGTTACCACTACCACTCACCACCACTACCCTCTTCTGTTACCACTACCACTTACCACCACTACCCTCTTCTGTTACCACTATCACCCACCACCACTACCCTCTTCTGTTACCACTACCACTCACCACCACTACCCTCTTCTGTTACCACTACCACTCACCACCACTACCCTCTTCTGTTACCACTACCACTCACCACCACTACCCTCTTCTGTTACCACTATCACCCACCATCACTACCCTCTTCTGTTACCACTACCACTCACCACCACTACCCTCTTCTGTTACCACTACCACTCACCACCACTACCCTCTTCTGTTACCACTACCACTCACCACCACTACCCTCTTCTGTTACCACTATCACCCACCACGAGCACATGACTGACCCCCCTCCCCCATCCAAGTCTCAATATTTTTTTTTTAGTATATCACAGAGACTGAGTACGGTTTCCAGCTTATAATTTTCAGCCGCAGCTTCACAGCCAGACATGGGGGCTGTAATACACCGTGTAATACAGCGCCTGTCAGCAGCTGCCAATGAAACATCTTTATTGTCTAGTTCAAGACAGGCATGATCAGCCAGAAGACACATTTAGGGAGAGGGGAAGGCTGTGAGGGAGTGCAAGGGCGGGGTAGAGAAGTGAGAGTGGCAATGAGAGAAAGGGTTGAGATGATGGGGGAGGATGCGATGATGGCAGAAGAATAGTGAAGAGAGGTAGGTCAAGGAGAGAGAGAAAATGTTTTGGTGTATTATCATATCCTAAATATAACCTGCTGGTTTTAATTACGTTATTTTCACGAACCTATTAATGAGTGTTTATATATCAGTATCGATAGAGGAACAACCGTTGTTTACATTTATATAACTGCTATATATCCATGTAAGTTGCACTGATTTTTCATTCTTACATATAATTACATTTACCCTTCTAATTTCACATGTCTTTTCCTCTCACTTACATTAATATTGTGTCTCCAATCCCGGTAACCAAAATAAAATAAAATCCATTTGTGAAGAAACAGCTCTAAGAGTACATTTGTTTTCCTCTCAGGCTTCCGGTTTCAGGGTGGTAATAAATTGCTCTCTTTCTCTTTCCTTCTTTCTCCCTCGCTCTTCACCCCCTCCCCTTCAAGCCCTCCTGGCTCAATGTTCATCCCTCTGATCTGCCTTCCTCCACCCTCACCCCTCTAGTCGGCCTGCCTCCACTCTCACTCTTCCAGTTTGCCTGCCTCCACCCTCACCCCCTTATTGTCAGCCTACCTCCATCCTCACCCCTCCAATCTGCCTGCCTCCACCCTAACCTCTCCAGTCTGCCTGCCTCCACCTTCACCCATCTAGTCTGCCTGATTCTACCCTCACCTTCCTAGTCTGTCTGTCTCCAGCCTCACCCCTATAGTCTGCCTGCCTTCTCTCTCATTTGTCTTTGTTGTCCAGTTATTGCAGCCCGAGTATTTTTTTCCACCACAGCAGTCCTAAATATTTTTCCAGGTTCCCATAATGTTTGCCTCCTTCTCCCCTTCTCCTCTCTACCCATCTGTCCCCACCTTCACCCCGCTCTAACCCTCATCCTGTCCTCACGCCTTCTGTCACCTGTCCAAGCCCAGCCTCCTACACTCTCTGCCTCCTCCCTCCCTCCCTATCCATCTATCTCTACCCAACCCTCTTACACTATTGATTTAGTATTCTGTGAACTTTGTCTTTTACCCAGTTACCTTTGACTCCTTCTCGTTTTACTCATCTTTCCCAGTCCACTCTTCCCCATCTTCACTGTTGACCCAATATTGTGATGCTGTCCTCTTTAAGCTAATTATCATTGATCCCTCCCCTGTCTTCTCTCCTGTTTCTTTCCTTCCTTTCTGCCTCCTCGCCATGCTTACTCGTCTGTCCCCGTCGCTCCATCAGTCACCCTCACTGCAGACACTGCACACTGGTACCTTCCTCTTACATTCTCTCTCTCTCTCTCTCTCTCTCTCTCTCTCTCTCTCTCTCTCTCTCTCTCTCTCTCTCTCTCTCTCTCTCTCTCTCTCTCCCCTTTAATACCTCGTCCTCTACGTCTCCTACCCAGTTATCCCCATCCATTCTCTCTCACAATCACTGATCACTCAGTATTCTATCACTCTCCTTCATTAATCTAATTCTCTTTGCCTCTTCCTGTTCCTCACGTTCTTTCTTTCATTCTTCCCTGTTTCCCTCCCCTGTCTCTGTCTTGGGTGTATCACAGACAGTGGCAGGAATATTATCCAGTGACGAGGGAGAAATTGGTTCTTTTTCATACTATCCAACTCTTATACAGATTCACCTTACACACACAATCGCTTCCAAGCGATTGGGTGTGCTAAGCCGACTCCGTTCCTTCTTTGCCCCTGCACAGTTGTTGACTCTATACAGGGGTTTTATCCGCCCCTGTGTGGAGTTCAACTCTCATGTGTGGGGAGGCTCCCCACACTCAGCTCTTCTCAATAGGGTGGAGTCAAAGGCTTTTCGTCTCATTAACTCTCCCCCTCTTACTGACTCCCTTCAACCTCTGTCTCTTCGCCGCAGTGGTGCATCTTTATCTCTTTTCTATCGCTACTTCAATGGTCACTGTTCCTCTGAACCGTCTGCATGCATCCCTCCACTTCTACGACGGGCGCGTAGCACCCGTCTAGCAGCAAACTCTCACCCCTTTTCTGTCCAACTCTCTAATGCAAGAGTTAACCGTTACTCGCAGTCCTTCATTTATGCAACAGGTCAACTCTGGAACTGTCTCCCTCTGTCTGTATTTCCTGCTTCCTATGATCTCCAGTCTTTCAAACGCAGTGTGTCCAGGCATCTCGAAACGAATGGATCTTGAATTTGGCTCTCTCTTGTATTTGTTTTTCTCTTGGAAGGAACAGTATTGCAGGCTCATTGCCTTTGGTTCCTTCTTCCTCACACACACACACACACACACACACACACACACACACACACACACACACACACACACACACACACACACACACACACACACACACACACACACACACACACACACACACACACACACACACACACACACACACACACACACCTCACGTCCCATATTTACAGCATTTACTTTGTCCTCTACCCTCACATTTTCCTTTACCCTCACCCGTACTCTCCTTTCACCTTCACGCTTCTACCTTTCCTCCTACACCTACTCCTCCTTCATTCTTTCCTGCCCTGAACCTCACAAACACTTCCGCTCTCCTTACTCTCACACTTACTTTGCCTTCACCCTCACACCTACACTGCCTTCACCCATACATTTATTCTACCCTCACCCTCACACTTTCCCTCCCTTATCTCCTCCTCCTGTTTGCGGCTCGCTTGTTTCTACTACTCTTAACCCTTCCCTTCCTGCATAGTTCAGTCACACCAAGTTTTCCCTGTAACTCTGTTTTGTTTTGTTCTGTTTTTTCATTTATTCTTTCCTTCCTTTCCACTCGTCGTTTGTACTTCTTATCATTTTTTCCTTCCTTCTTTCCTTCCTTCTTTTACCTTCATTTTTCTCTCCCGCCCTTCCTCCGCATTTCATTCTTCTATTCTTTCCTTCTTCTATCCCTTCCTCCTATTACCTGGCCTCCCTTCCCCTCTCTTCACTCATTATTCACTCCTTTCATTCCACTCAGTTCTCGTCCTACCTTTACCCTTGCTTCCCGTCTTCTAAGTCATTATACTCTACTCTTTCCTTCCCTCTTTCTTTCCCTCCCACCCTGACCTTGTCCTCCCGCTACCCTCTTCTCCTTCCCTCCTACACATCTTGTCATCCCTGTACCCATCCTTGCTTCCTGTCTTCCCTTCTTTTGAATAAATTGTTAAAGACGAAGCTTGGGATTCTCTGAAGCCCCCGAGATTCCTACCGCAAACCTTCCACTAAATGAAAAATAAAAAAAAGTCAGAAGTTAGTGCTGTGCTGTGTTGTTGTGCGTGGATCCACAACCCTGTGATTGGCTGGGTGGGGATCTGGTGTGAAAACTTTTACATCCTCCTGTAAGCTGCAACTCGTCCACCATAACCTGGCTTGATTTTCTTCTTTTGCGTTATTTTCCTCTTACCTCAGTGACAGAAAATGGCAGTACTGTGGATGTACAGTTTTTTCCATAACACTTCTTTGCGACTAGCAACATATTCTAATGTTAGGTTTTTGGTACAGTTTAGTATTCATAACGGAGAGATGCCAATTTTAGGCGAAGTTCAATGTGTGGTGATTGATGGTTGGGTAAGTGTGGTCATGTAAGCGTTGATCCACCTGAATATAAAGACCTCGTAGCCAAATATCTTCCCAGCGAGTCTGAGTTCCACACAGACTCCTTCCCTGTTGCTGTTTTCTTCAGTACTCCCTGTATTCTGTTCTTCCCTCCCCCGGTTTTTCATTCCGTCTAAACTTCTTTCTTTGAACTCTTACTCCACTCTTGTTTTCTCGTCATCCAATCTATACTCTCTCTCTCTCTCTCTCTCTCTCTCTCTCTCTCTCTCTCTCTCTCTCTCTCTCTCTCTCTCTCCCCTTGTCCATCTCCTCTGCCTGCACTTAAAGCCTGCAGAACCACCACAACAATTTTTATACTAGTTGGGCTTTAAATTCAATAAAAGAAGCAGGGTGAGGGAAGAGAGGAAAGTTGAAGGAATAAGGGAGGCAGAGAGGAGAGAGAAAATGTGACAGTGTGCGGAAGAAGAATAGGAGATAGGGTGAAGAAAGGCGGGAGAAAGGGAATGAGGGAGATTGAGGCAGGTAACTGAGAGGGAGTGAAGGAGGAGGAAAGGAAAAGAGAAGGAAGGGAAGGGATGAAAGTAAATGCAAATAAAAAAATACAAATAGAGGTCACAGTGGAATAGTAGTAGTATTGAGCAAGAGAGTAAACCCCTTCAGTACGATGACAGATTTTATTCCTGCTGTCTCCAGGGGATTATAGTTACATCTTGGAGAGCCTTGTTTTTTCACAGGTAACCTCACTACAAGAACTCTACCCTGAGATGCATATTATCATTTGGAGACACGAAAGTAAAAACTATAGTCATCGTAAGTAAAGGAGGGTAAACAAATGCAATAAGGTACTGTGGTAAAGGAAACTGTGATGTAATACCATTAGCACAAAGCTGGGTTTTGGTGAGGCACAAACTGGAGGTCGGTAAAGAAGGAAATTTATTTCGACACGTTTGCTTGACCGTTTCTATCCTGGAACTTATTTGTTTACTTGTTAATTTATGTGAGTCATGATCTGTTATTACGAAACCCATGCTAATTTTCTGTTATTAGATTATGCTTATCAAGGAACATGCTAATTGTATTCCTAATAAATTATCCGCAAATTTTGCTTAGTACTGAGGTTAGGCTTATTGAGCGATAATTTGTGGCGCGTTTTTTATCACCTTTTAATGATCGGTGATATATTAGCGAGCCTCCAGTGAGTAGGTATTATACACTCAGTTTAAGATTTACTGAGTATTTTAGTTAATGGAAAGGCTAACTGCGTGTAACATTCACGCAGTATGCGAGGAGATACCTGGTCTGGGCCAGTTGATTTATTTGGGTCAACTTTGATCATTTACAGTTAGTTTCCTGTCACTTCGTTGGTAATTTATCATCATCTGGTCCTGAGAAAACCGATTGAGGGATGGGTATGTTTGCACTATTTTCTTTTGTGAAAACACTGTGAAATAAGTCGTTCAGTAATGCTGCTATTGCTTGAATATCATGGAGGAGATCGCTGTCCAAGCTCACTGGAGGGCCATGCCAAGGCGAGTGAGAGTAAGCAAGAGAAAAGTAATTGATAAAAAAGAAGATATGAGAGGAAATAGAATCGGAGGAGTAGCCAGTAGACGAGATAGGAAGTGCACTTGCCTTTGCCTGCTGCACTGGCTGGGGCTTGGCAGCTTTGCAACTAACCAAACTTATAATGCCAGGTATTGAAACTCCAATGGTTGCATGTACAAAGTTTCCCCTGAAACGTTTACTGGGGTAGGGAGTTTGTTGTACATACACATATACACACAACAAGCCTATGGGCCCTACATACATACATACGTACATTAATACATATATACAAACTCAGCGTCAGTAGAGCTGTAGATGGGAAAAGGAGAAAAATTGGTCAGAAAGCTGACGACCTAAACCGGATCAGACCTGAAGGACACAGTACCCGGCACCATCGGTAGTCCTGTCGTAGCTGCCATTATTTTCCTGGCAAGGTTTTACAGCTGTCCCACTTTTTACTTAGCATCCCAGCTTCTACCTTCCCTGGGGAAATTCAGTTTAAATTCAAGGGGCCGAGGGATTTTGTGAGGGCGAACCATAATAAATTTTTCAATCTCTCCACCCCCATCCCCGATCGCTCCCCTCCCAGTATCCCTCTGGTTTTTCCCCCGCTTTCACCCTCGCCATCCTTCCCAGTACCTCTCCTCTCCCCCTTCTGTTGTATGACCAATTGCCGACACATTTTTCAAGATCTTAACTCCTGTAATAAAATTGCTGTTCGTATCATCCTTAGTGTTTTTTCCTGCTGAGAAGTTGGTTCCCTACGAACGCTCCTACTTCTAAAGACTAGGGAACAGTGTTGGACCTTCTTGTTTTCCTCAAGCATAGGCATAACGAAAATCAATAGCAAGTAATAGTTTATATTATATTTGTATGAATTTCCTGCCATTTCTATTCCAGTTCTGGTTCTTAGATTTCATCCTTTAACATGATTAATATTGACAATAGCTGACTAACACTCTTATGGTAATATAATTTATTTATTATAGTTTCAAAGTTATGGAATGTGCCACAACGTAAAGTACAGTGTCAGCCACACTGTCACTGCCCACTGATGTAGGACTTCTTCCTCAGCCTCACAAAGTGTTTGAAGCCGGCGGGCTGTTGGCCTGGACGGGCAAGCCAGTCCTGGGTCACAAATGTTGCCTAGAGGGTAGAGAGGCGATGCGTGTAAACAACGGAGGCTGGACAATCGGGATGTGGACGAAAAGGGAAACATTATGAAACATTTTTGTGAATAGAGAGAGAAATCTCGAAGGTTGATGTTTTTCTTGATGTCACGTAAGAATTTATATAGAGATGGACGTCAGCTCTGTAATGGCCAAACACACAAAAATTTGTAAGTAACGTTGATCTGCCTCCGACACAATCCCAGTCGGGGAAAGGCAGGTGAATTATTGAGGGCGGATGAGAGTGCCAGGAAATGGACGGAGTGGTCGCTCTTTAACACTCACAGCTTTAGTAGCTTTGAGGTTCCTCCCTGATCTTTAAACCTGGCGATAAGTATTTGGTGTTGACTTGGGATAACCAGACTGGAGGGAGATGAAGATAAGTGTGGCCAACAGTGCTCAATTTATATATATATTGTATTATATTGTACTTATTACCCGGTGTCCTTGTCTCTGAGAGTTAGTAATCCACACTGACACAGTACATCTGTCACAACCATCATAGAATTAATGCTGTTGACGAGATGATTCGTCTTAAGTGAGGTGTACTCGAAACCTAAAGAAATGTATATTATATATTTCATACCGAGTAAAGAGAGTATTCCACGCCAACAGCCAATAAAACATGTTCCTTCCGAAGAAAGAGGAACGAAAAGAAGGGAAATTCATGATCCACCATTTTCAAGATGCCTGATGTCTGCTTTTAAAAGGCTAAAGGTCATAAGCAGTGAGAAAGACATACTGAGCAAGAGAGCTCCAAAGTTGACCAGTTGCACAGATGGAAGTTTGCTAATACCAGTTCAATTTTCCATTAGAAAATATGGAAGAAAAGGAATAAGACTGTAGCAGTCGTTAATTGAGGTATACAGTTAATTTTACTGCGAAATACAGTGTAGTTAATCGCCTGAGAATTCCATAACTATGAAATGAGCCTTTTTATTTGAGTTTCACGGTGTGAGTTCGTTACTTTTCTAAGGGCAGAGCCAGACTGCGGAAATAAACACTAAAAATGAAGTTAGTGGGAGTGAGGATGTGTGAGGTGGTGGAAAAATAATTTGTGTGTATGTGTGTGTGTGTGTGTGTGTGTGTGTGTGTGAGAGAGAGAGAGAGAGAGAGAGAGAGAGAGGGAGAGAGAGATCTGGCGTCACAGAGTACGAGTCCTTCAGAGACAGTCCGAGAGAAAAATCACGCTATGTATTTAATGTGGTTCCATATATTGCTCTATTATTTATTTATTTTTTTCATTTTTTGCTCTATTATTTTTTTTTTTCATTTTTGTACTCCAGTCTTTCTCACTCATTTTTCCCTCCCTTTGTTCATAATTATAATCCATCATTGTTTTGCATTGCACATTCTCTCCTTTGTCTTCTCCCAATAATGCATATTTGTCGTACACCCTTGCCATTCCTTCGTCTTGGTCTGCTGATAATCCCCTTGCATTCAATTAATATTCAGTCTCTTCACCTGGCTTTCTTTAATGTCTCGTCGGTCTCAGATAAGCAGACATTTATTTGTACATTATTTTCCTGTTCGACAAATATATGAGTAATTGTCCTATAGTCTCAAACATTTTCTCGCGTTCCTTTCATCCCTCTCTTGATCCTCTGCCTTCATGTCATTATGGATTGGTGTCACTTCTGTCTGTTCATCTTTGGTGTCATTTACTACACTTTCTCATCTAATGCCCACCTCTTCTCTCGCCTCTTGTTCATCCTTTACTTCTTCTCTTACTTATGTTGCTCCTCCCCCATCCCTTTTTAATCCACCTGTACCTTCATTCAGTCAGTTTACCTCTTTCACCAATTTAGTTCTTAGGATTGACTTTTTTTTTTTTTTTTCATCAAAATATCAGATGTAGTTTTGAGGAATCTTCTGTATCATATATCTCCAGATTTAACTCTCTCCCAGCATTCTTACTTCACCCCATCACTGTCACCCACACCACTGTCACCAACACCCTCACCTTAACCCACATCACTATCACCAACAACCTCACCATATCCCACAACCACTATAACCAACACCCTCACCTTAACCCACATCACTATCACCAACACCCTCACCTTAACCCACATCACTATCACCAACACCCTCACCTCAACCCACATCACTATCACCCACACCTTCTCTTCAACCCACACCACTGGCGCCCATAACTTCATAATTCTTCTCAAACTGAGCCTCTTTTGTCTTGTTAATGAAGCTTCTCGTTTGTCTTGTCAGCTTCCTCTTCTCTTTTCCAGATTGGCGTAATTGCTCCTCACCAATTTTTTCTCTTCCTGCCTCACTCCTATCTCTCTCCAGTGATCTCATTTCACCCCCACTCCCGTGTTTTTTTATTATTTTTCTTTACTTTTATATTAAAATGTCATTCACCCCACCTATAATCTCATGTATTTCCTTTTCTCAATTTTCTCAAACGCTCCCACCCCTCCTGTGTTTCTTCTTCACCACACAGGCTGTACTTCCTTCAGCTGTCCTTCCGTTCCTCCCTTTCTCTCTGTTTCTCCCCCCCCCCCCTTAGTGACCCACTCCATCAGCACTGTTCCACCTCCTACATGTTGCTTTTCGTTTCATCATCAGTGTCTTTCAAATGCATCCTCTTCCCTCCCTGCTCCTGTCTCCTCTGCTTACATACGTAACCCTTCTCTTCCCCATCATATCTCTGCCTTCCCACTTGGCTTCCATCCCCATCTCATAGTATGAAGAGAAATGTATTAAAAAAAAATAAAAGTAACGTGGCATAATTAAGCGAAGAAGCCGTGAGTGCTTGAGAAGTTGAAGGTGACACCAATTAACACCATTCCGCAGACCACAGGCAAAGAAGCAAATGAGTTTTAGTGTGTGTGTGTGTGTGTGTGTGTGTGTGTGTGTGTGTGTGTGTGTGTGCGTGTGTGCGTGTGTGTGTGTGTGTGTGCGCGCGCGCGCGCGCGTAAGGGACAGCTACGGTTAACCAGACTTCTTACATAATGAAGCAACTCTTTCTCCATTACATTTCTAAAAATCTTGAACACAGAATTTTTCCTTTTCCATCCCCTTACTTCATAAAGTAACATTCTTTGTGCTGTGTGTGGTTGTATACGTGTATAGTTAGGCTACTTGGGTTTGGGCATCTGTGTTACCTGCGGAGTCTTTTTACTACAGTTCGCCTTTTCACCTCTGAGGTTATATACCCTGGTTGGCAACATATCTCCCCTTGCCCCCTCTTGTCCTCTCTGTGGCCTCTGTATACTAGGGTTTTTTGTTCGTTGAAGGAGGGGTCATTACTGAGGAGAAACACTAATGCATCTAGGACCTTTTGTTGGGGTAGTATCTCAGAGCATGTAGCGCCTCACAGTAGATAGAACAGTTCCATGTAGGATTTTTTTTTTTAATTAATTTATTGATAATATTTCATTTACTGTCTTCAGTCACCCTTCTCGCCGAACAAGTTGTTATTAGATTTTCTTGTGTTGCTTCGATATTTAGTATTCATGATTCACTTATTGGTGGCAGGTGGTGGTGACCATCATCGACTCACTTCATGTAGTGCTGCCTAGTTCTTCCTTCATCTTTATCATTAATTTTCTGTGGCTGCCCTCCCCTGTTTCTCTTTCTCCCATCTTTCCTTTCACTTCATATTATTCATCTGTTCTTTTCAGGTGGCTTTTCTTTGAGTGACAAACCTAATGGTTTCCTGTAACCCAGGAAACCATTTAAAACTCAGGGTATTAACCATATAACCAACCCATTCGTGTCCCCTACGTTTAAGCAGATGGATTGGAGAAGTGTTAATGCCCTTCTCGGTAAAACAACTAAGTGAAAGACAGACGGCCGTCCCTTACGGGATTATGGTGTCTGGCTATTGACGTATATGTTAATCCTTTTCTTTCCCAGCACCCCCGCTCTCATTTACACGTGTTTACTTGCTTTATTCTCACGGTCTCATTCCCTTCTTGTTGAAACGCTTTTTTCCCTCTTACGTTTGCTTGGCTTGATCTTTTGTTTTTCTTTATCACTTTGACTTCATATATGAACACCCTCCTTAATCTTGCATAAATTACGTTGCCATCATCATAGTAATCTGTTTTCCACATATAAATGGGATGGACGAGATCAAGAAATAGGAAAGGGAAATTACAGTAACATAAGGACCATCGGCACATTGCCCAGCGTAGTGGGTCGTACATCCATTGGAAACAATCTCAATTTCATCTTCAGTCTGGAAACGTTTTTATCGTTTTTTGTGGCTAACGAAAGATTATTTTATTCGGCTTAGATAAGACGTCGCTCGGCTTTGGGAGTTACTGTTTCATTCTAGCCTTCAAAATCTCCAAGAAACATAAGGAAGACTTCGTATAATGCCTGCATCCCTTCCTCTCCCGCCCCCTCCCCCATGCTGGCCAGCTAGGGTTGTCCCAGTGTTGCATCTCTAGTT
Source organism: Coenobita brevimanus (assembly GCF_032717465.1). Lineage (NCBI taxonomy): Eukaryota > Metazoa > Arthropoda > Malacostraca > Decapoda > Coenobitidae > Coenobita > Coenobita brevimanus. Next base: position 24,868,194 of record NC_137026.1, read on the forward strand.
TTATCTCTGGTCGGACCAGTGGGTTTCCTTGGCGTTTACTTTGGCACACAAACCACCTGCAGTTTCTATACACATACTGCTGACGCCTTGGGTTAGTCAGTCTCCAGTTCTTCTCTTTAATATTGGATGAGTTTAACACAGGTGGCCTTGTTAGCGGCCACTAGCCTTTCAGGTGCTTATTGTCCTTCCTTAAAGGTCTCCATCGCTCTTCTCGTTGTTATCGTTATGTATGTTATGTTCTCAGTCACTGCCAACATTCTGCTGTTCATCAGATTGCTTTTTTCAATAATCTTTATATTCATCGGTCTTGCCAAAAAATTGTCTTCAACGTTTCGTTTGCATGTCTTTCCTTTTTTTTTTTTTTTTCTCATAATTTAATACATGCCAATATAAACATGTGTAAACTAAACAGTGTGTTATTTTTATCTGTTCCAAGTAAGAACTGAATGACTGCCAGGGAAGGAATTATTCTTGGCCTGTGTGAGTATGATTTTTATTGTGTTTGTAATATTACACTGGAATCACTCTGGTTCAGTAACAAGCACATTGGTACAGTCAAAGAAACAACTGGCTTCCCAGTTCCTTCTGCATAATATTTACAACTGGCGAAATACAAAGAAAACTCTATCTCTTCCAGTGTGTGTTTCAGATGGTTCGATTTCTCCGCTCTGTATTCGTCAAACTTTGGGAAGATACCTGTGTCTCTGCCTGTACAGTATGGGACAAGAGCGTGTAATTATTCCAACAAGGGAATGTTTTTAATGTTCAGTTCTGATTGTGTCTCAAGTACAAATGTGGTGGGGTCTTTAAATCGAGTTATTTTTTGGAAGAGTTCTAGGTAACAGTAAAAGAAAGTTAAGCACTCTCAGAGAGCGCATACCTCTACCACCGCCCATAACAGATAACTCCGAGCACCACCAAAATTCAGTCAACTCTTCCATGACCACTGACACTCATATCCACAAAAATTCATTAAAATCCATCAATAACTTTTTGAGACTTGTGAAAAAAGAAAGTAAAAAATCCAGAACCGAGACTCGATCTCGGATCACCACTAAAATTTGATCATTTTTTCCTTGGCCCATGACCCACATATACACAGATTTTCATGTAAACCCATAAATAACTCTGAGATCTCTTAGGCAAACAAACAAACAAACAGACAAACATGGATGAATACATAGCCTCCTCCAACTTCGTTGGCGGAGATAATGAAGCACCACCAGATGAAGTTCAACATTTTCAACAAACATTTTTGTTTTCTTCTTGCCTTTTTTCTCGTGCATCTTGCTGGCATTGCTTCTTCCTCTTGTCCCTTTAGTTCTCGTTCACCCATGTTTCTCCCTCTTTTCAGAGAGGGTCTTTGCCTCTTCGTCCCTTTCCTCCTTTTTATAGCTTGAATGGCGTCTCCATGTCTGCCCACACTTTCCATTCTCCTTTCTTAGTTTCCTTCCTCATGTGGTCTCCTTCACCTCTGTACACTTCAATTCTGTCTTCCGTCGGTGCTCTCTCGTACCCACTGTTACTCGTCCCTCACTTCCCTCAGTACTTCTGTCTCACACCCACAGTCACACCAACCCTCATTTTCACTGCAGCTGGAATCCAAAGCAGAAAATCTGGTGAGTTCCAGTTCATAGTTTTCTGGAGATACAGTCCGGTTCGGTTCCGTTAGGTACAGTTATCGTCGGCTGTCTCTGGTAAAGGGGTTCTGGTGTCGTATGCACGGAGTGACTTATGCTGGAAGTTACCGTTTCGCTCAGTGCGCATGCGCCGAGAGGCCGTTTAGCTTCTATTTTGAAAATATCCGCATGTTATCTCAAATTTTGTGCCATTTATCAACAACATTGTATGAAATACATGTGTCAGGAAGATAGTTGGATGTCTTATCGACCTGTAGGTAACTATAGGTCGGTATATGGATATATATAAATAAAGATATATATGTATGTTACAGGCAGATTGTGAAATTAGTCATTTCGTGAATTAAGATTAGTTTAGTTTAGGTTTATTTAGGTTAGGCTGATCAAGGATAAGATTAGGTTAAGGTTAGGTTAGGTTTGGTTAGGTTAGATTAATTTAGGCTTAATAGAAAAAGGGACGGTAACTTCCAGCATAAAGTCACTCCGTGCATATGACACCGGTAATCCAGTCCTGTGATCTGATCCATTCTTTCTCTTAAGCCTAATACAATTGTTTGGAGAAAACAGTAATGAAAGAATAGAAAACTACATTGGACTTAAAGGGTAATAATGTTCCCATTAATGGTGGAAAATGGTATTGGCCACGCACATATATTCCATTTTTGCTGGCTATCAACTTGGTGATGATTAAATGCCATTGTTGTCATTATTTTACGCCGATAAAATTATGCTTTATTAATCATGGCAGTGATACTTATTTCCATTCTGTGCCCATAGTCTCACGAGAGAGAGAGAGAGAGAGAGAGAGAGAGAGAGAGAGAGAGAGAGAGAGAGAGAAACGTTCATGCTTGCTGATATAAACAAGAAGTGAATATTAAAGCATATGTGCTCATCTATAGAGAGTTGGCCTGCAGTCCTGACGGACCCGGGTTCAAATCCCGCTGAGGCAGGGAACAGTTTAAGGATTTGAATTTCATAAAATCAGACTTTACTGATCTACCAGAAGGCCCGCCGACATGTAAAAATACCCACTCTAATACCAATACACCAGTCCTGTATGAGACAGCCCTAGCATGTATTCAATATGGACGGTGGGTGTTAGCGCCGAAGTGGTGACATGTAGAGGTGTGCGGTACGTAGGAGGACTACTGGGCCTTGAAAGCAGGCTGTGAAGCCTATGCCCTGAGTCGGTCATATAAAGAAAAAAAAAAATCAGTTAGCTGAATAAGTGTCTAGACTCAATATTCCATCTTTATTAATTTATATTCTAAACTTCTTAAGTTGATATGGTAATTATGAGCTAAGGTAGCCATCATCTGTCAGTGTTATGAAATAAATTTGTCCAAACTACTTTTCAAATGAGGATAGAGTTACTGCATAATGACAATCGAATGTTTTATTAAGAGTGGCGAAACGAATCCCTCAGGCTGGAGTTCGAACACATAACCAAGAAGACAGAAGTGTACGCACAGCTGTTCATGTGCTTCATTCAGGTGCAGTTCGTCTCTTACGTCATAAGCACTACTTGCAGGTGCTGCCTTCCATCGCTGTGATTATTTCCTGGTCCTGTAGGTGTGTGGTAACACGGGGGCGACCTGAACGATGTACATTCTCTGTTATTCATTCCTTCCAAAATCGCCTAATCCACCTCTCTGAGGTTCTGTTTACACCTAATATTTGCATAATCTGGTCAGGATTCTCTCCCCATAAATAAAGGGAGATCGTGCCACCTCTTATCTCATAGTAGCTGGTAGCAGGATGCATGTTGCTTACACTCTTCATTCTAAGGTATATACTAGTTCTGCTTGACGCATTGTGGTAAGGTGTATGATGACACGGCCAGGCGATCATCGCCTGACCAAATGTGGTTCGTATTACATTTCGTCTCTTGGACGCAGTAATTCCGTGAATCGATGTAAGGCTTTGGAATGTCCTGGGTTCATTTGTACCCATCAGCAGCAGGTATGAAGCTTGAGGAAGTCAGGCTAGCCAACCACGAATATGTAACTGTGGTTGAACTCTCATAATATTTCACGTGTTACATTTATACTTCGGTCAAAACCGCGACACGACATTTGTCTGTCGTTGTATGTACCGGGTATGTGTGTGTAAGCATGTACTATTGTAATTATGAATTCTTGGTACAAGCAAGTTGATGAGAAAATAACCTGTTGTGCTCTGCCTTTACCAGGAGTCACCTCGAGCAAACCTCTCCACCAGTTCGGCGTAGAACGAGCAACGAACCTGATTCATTGAACTTCAGGCTCGAGACACGAGCAGGAAGGTAGTCGGGTGCCTTTCGGTGTACTCTTTTTGCCTCTAAATCACACCGTGACGCACCGGAGAGAACGCAGTGTTTTGCGATAACAAGAATAAGATAAATATTCATTTAATGATTGTACTGTTTTAAAATAAAAGTTTGCAAAACTTCAGTATCAAAGAATTAGTAATGTTTAAGCTGTCACATGATCACCCATGATGCACAGCTCTCCTCCCTCACGTCTGTTAGGCCCAGTCGAGTTGTAACAAAGGTAGTTCGTGTTTGTTACGCGTGTTGCCCTTCATCAGATACGCTTATTTCGTCCTGAACTTCAGCCTCTTGTAAGCAGAAATCTGTAATTGGCTTGTTGTGGCCCGGACAACTACAGGCGTAAGAAGGAAGTACATACCAGATGAGTGGAGGAGATTTCGACGAAATTGCCTGACCCGGCGTTTAAAAGGCAGTCATCCGCCATCTTGAGGTTAGTGTTAAACATTTAACTCATTCAGCCTGATGACACTCCGTATCGTTTCGTCGTATCGCTTATAAAGGCTCCAACATGCTGGCATTTGTCGGCTTTGGTTACCTAATGGCAGCTCTTCACGATGCTCGATCTCTGGCAGCCTCATAAGTCATTCTCTTTTCCCGATTTATTGAACTTGTGTAGACCTTTCATAGTGGATTTGAAATAAATTTACTACGAGAGATTTCTCACAAGTTCAAATCGACAGCTCATGCCTTTAGGCGAGTAATAACACCAGTACTGCTGTATAAAGTAATAATATAAGTAGCACGCCAAAATAGTAGTTATGTCGAGAGAATTTTGGTGGTTTTGGAAGGACAACCAATATCATTACAACATTCACAATTAAAATATGACGAGAGTCCCGCGGTACTCTCAGATTTCCCTGTTGGAATGAAGAGTTGACAGGATGTTTTTTTTTTTTTTTTTTTTTTTTTTTTTTTTAAATAGCGCAGCGTATATAGTGTTTTTGTTTGTTTTTCAAAATGTTCGAAAATAGGATGGAAATAATGGAAGCCACGAAGAAAGACAAACTAGGGAAAGCCCCAGGAATTGATGGAGTCTTGTGGTAACAAGAACAGGATTTATAATTTACCTTCATCATCGCCGTGAAGGGATTAATTCCGTTCATATTTATCCTTTTACCTGAAATTGCCGTTTAAGTTACTATCAACTGTTATTTTTCATCAGTTTCCTCATTACTGCCCAATGTCTAGCATATTTCCCTCCCCCTCCTCCTTCTTTAAATGGTTTGTTCATTGTAATATTCACCAGTCACAAGACTGTTGGCAGTAAAATTAAAGATGCTGACCCTTCCACTTATCTGGTCTTCCTACCACCTTTCCCAAAACACCTTACATAGATTACTCTCTCCCCCTCCCATGCCTCTGCCTCCTTTGCCTCGCCATCCTTCTCCCTCCCCTCTCCTACCCCCTTCCAAACGCACCCTACCTCTCCGTTACAGTAATGCTCTGGTCTCCCTGCTGTCATTTCCATTCCTCCATACATACCGTTCCTCTCGTTTGCCTCTCTTTTTTCCAGTCCACTCCTTTCCTTCCTCCAAATACACCCTCCCTCATTCTTGTACTTATGCTCTTGCCACCCTACAAACTTTTTTTTTTTCTTCTTCACACATTGGCTTTTCTACTCCCACCTCTTTCTGTCCATCATCTCCCGTCTGAGCTTCCTCTCAGATTCTTATGCATTTTCCAGACCTTCCCTGTTCACTACCCTTCCTCAGGATTAATTACCGAACTCTAAATTTTCTTCATTCTGTTGCCTTGTTACCTCGGTCTTGTCATACTGCCTTTTTCTTCAACAATTGTACCACCTTCACTTACTCGGTTTGTTCTATCCGTCCTTCTCCTCCTTCGACTTGCTGCATTGTCTTTCATTCTCTCTTTCACAGACCTTAATCATTTTCTCTTTAGTTTGTTCTTGATTCTCTTTCCTGTTATTGTTAAGAATCCTCTCCTTGTGCAGCTTGAGTGCTGGATAACCACCTTCTTCTGTGCCACCTGGTGTTGGCTGAGTTTAAGACATATGATCATGTTATGTTCGATTGTATCTCTGGTTAACTCGTGAACACTATTTAACATTCGTGACATTCGACGCTACCACTGCAACCTTACTAAATTTCCTAGGTCTTCTTCGCTTTCTACATCACCTTCACCTTCATTACTTGTACCACTGTCACCATCAGAATTCTTCCATTCGATCACCATCATCTTTACCACTACTATACACGCTCTTTTACCAGCAGCATCACCATTCTTTCCATGGTCGTCACTACACATACATCTTTCTTCCCCACCATCACAACTACTCACCCTCACCACACAGCATTCACCACAACTACCTCTTCTGCACACTCAAGCACTTGTGTAAAAGGAAAGAATGCTTATCATATTTCTTAGTGGATTTGCACTTGAAATAAGTCAATTATGACTATACTCTGCCTTCATAAGCGCTTAAAAGTGGCCAGTGATGTTGTGGCGGACTGTGAACCATTGAATCGTATGCTTAAACCCGAAATCGATAGGATGCAGACACCGAAACTTTGACGATAATTTTTGAAGTATTTGACAACGATGGAACGTATCTGACCCTCCTGTATGGTTGCTGACTGCATTCCCTAGTATGGGATGCATGCTAACCCTCCGTAGTAACCACAGCCGTTCCATAAAAGGACCATTAAAAATTTTGGTTTTACATTTCACTTTGCGGTTTAAGGTTTAAGTATACGATCTACAGTTTCGTCAAAGGTTTAAATATACGATCTACAGTTTCGTCATCTTTTGGGAGATTTTCAAAGACAGTACGAATTATTTTTGCGTATACAACACGTTAATTCCACGGCTGTGGTGGCGCCTGATTCTTTCTACTCAGGCGGCCAACAGAGGATTAAATTCAAATCAGGAATAAAACTTTGATTTTACGCGGGGGGGGGAGGGGGAGGAAATGATATATCTTAAGGTCATATGCCTTACCTGTAATTCGAAAAGTGGAGTGCAACACCCAAATTTTTTTATTGTCCTTTACGGGACGGTTGCGGTTAATCCTTACGGTCGTAATGATTCCTGTACTACAGAATGCAGTCAGCAACCATATAGGAAGGGCAAATCAATTCCATGATCGTCAAATAATTTTAATAAATCATCGTCGTTATTTCATGCTTAAGCACACTGTTCTTACTCCAACAGTTCGAAAATTCTTCCCTAATCTGACTAAAATAAACCAAAAATGGCATCAAGCGAGTCAGGATGCTAATGGTCTCGTCTGTATGCATTCGGACTATTAATAAAGTTGAATAATGCTAAAGGGAGCACTGAGGTTACCTGCAATATTTGTTGGTAATAATACTGCCTTGTGTCTCTGTGGTTGATGATCAGTAAGTGACGAACGTGTTGACTTAAACACTTGTTGACTGGGTATCATAACCACAGTGTAAATGCTTTGCCATATCTCTGAACTCCCTCTTATCACTCTCCGCTTTGGACAGGGGGTACTGTGTTGATGGGCGGGGGAGAGATAAGCATGTGTTGTTGGACGAGGGAGGGTGCGGAATGAATGTGAGCAGGGAAATTTGAAGATAACTGGATGAATGAGTTACAGATAGTGAAGAGAGAAGTGCATGTGATGGGGAAGGGAAGGATCGTTACTGGATGTGTGGGAGAAAGAACTGGGTGTGTATGTTATAAAGATAGTGGGTTGCCAAGAGACTGGTGGTAGTGGAGAGGATAGGCTGTGATGTGTGGGTCTGGGAGGGGATCAGAGGAGTGGTTGCGAAATGTTTGAAATTCCCCTTTGGACCCTCTCTGTTACTGTCAACGCTTGAGGTTTGTGCATGCACCGTGGATGAGACAGGAACAATTAGGTTATATCACCACTGTATACTATGTCTGGGGACTGGAAATTTGATGCACACCAGGATTGTTGAGGCAGTGTGTTGTGGGTAAGGTAGTGTGCAGTAGGTGAGGCAGTGCAGTAAGGGTGAGGCAGTGTGATGTGGTAAAGGTAGTGCGGTGTAGGTGAGGCAGTGTGTTGTGGTAAAGGTAGTGTGGTGTAGGTGAGGCAGTGCAGTAAGGGTGAGGCAGTGTGTTGTGGTAAAGGTAGTGTGGTGTAAGTGGGGCGGTGCCGTATGGGTGAGGCAGTATGTTGTGTGAAAGGTAGTGTGGTGTAAGTGGGGCGGTGCAGTAAGGGTGAGGCAGTATGTTGTGTGAAAGGTAGTGTGGTGCAGGTGGGGCGGTGCAGTGTGGGTGAGGCAATGTGTTGTGTGAAAGGTAGTGTGGTGTTGGTGAGGCAATGTGATGTAAGTAAGGCAATGTGGTTTGGGTGAGGCAGTGTTATGTGGGTGAGACAGTATGGTGTGGGTGAGGTAGTATGGTGTGGGTGAGGTAGTAAGGTGTAGGTGGGGCAGTGTGGTGTGGGTGGGGCAGTGTGGTGTAGGTGAGGTAGTGAGGTGTAGGTGAGGCAGTGTGGTCTTTTCACTCCTCATCCTCACACTCTCCTTGTCTCCTCTTTTAGTCAAGTCTCGCCTGTTTCTGCTCTATGCTCCACTCTTCCCTTCCCTCTATTCCTCCTTCACACTCATAACAAAGTCGTAAGTTTTTATCTCAGATATTTTTTTTTTCTGCCTGAACTGATTATGTATAAAGTACGACTTCATTTTTTTTTTTTTTGTAGAACATTTTACTGTAATGTAATGATTTATATTTTGTACTCCATGCAGTATTATATTCAGTACATCTTTACAGCCTTACAACCATGTTAAAAACTGTCAAGTGAAGATGCCAAAGCAAAGTTCTGATTTATGTAGAGTGTTGTGGGTGAGTTTATATCCGCCAGACAGTTCTGATCGAATAATATATTACACCACCGATATAATTTATGTAAGTTTTAGGTGAGGAGTCAGTGTTAGTGTGGAGTAAATGGCATCAGACTACCCCGTATTTTTAACTTTCAGGTGAATTCGTTCTTGTTTTGTGATAAAACCATGTTTACCTGGATGTAAAGCATTAGTGAAGGAAGTAGGGGACGGTGAGTGAGGGAGATGCACCATCACTACATGTCTCTTCCTTCTGCTAATATCACCATTACCACTAACAACCTTCTCTTTCACTACCTTCACCACCACTACTGTCAGCTTCATCTTTCATCCATTCCTCCACTAACACTGTCACCATCTTTCTGGTCCCGGTACCACGATAATTAATTAAATGATAGAGTTAGGCTTAAACCTGCCGTACATGACTGGAGTCTCTCGCCGCGTACACTACTCCGTCGCTACCACCACACAGCCTTCTCCACCCCTCCACGTCTGTCACGACGCACCACCCACCTTTGTCTGTGTCATTGTTATCCCTGTGCTGCACCTCAAGTGTTATCCCTGTGCTCCATCTGAAGTGTTATCCCTGTGCTCCATCTGAAGTGTTATCCCTGTGCTCCAACTGAAGTGTTATCCCTATGCTCTACCTCAATTGTTATTCCTGTGCTTCACCTCAAGTGTTATTCCTGTGCTCCACCTCAAATGTTATCCCTGTGTTCAGTTCAGATGTCATCACTGTGCTCCACCTCAAGTGTTATCACTGTGCTCCACCTCAAGTGTTATCCCTGTGCTCCACCTCAAGTGTTATCCCTGTCCTCCACCTCAAATTTTTTCCCTGTGCTGCATCTCAAGTGTAATCCCTGTGCTTCAGCTCAAATGTTATCCCTGTGCTCCACCTCAAGTGTTATCCCTGTGCTCCATCTCAAGTGTTAACCCTGTGCTGCACCTCAAATGTCATCTCTGGTCGCCCTAATTCGTTCATGTGGCATTTATTCTGACACACACAACTCCAAAATTTCTCCCCAGATCCTGCTTCCGCCTTGTGCCAGCATTTCTCTTATTCTTTCATTTAATTTTTCACAAGTTTAACATACGTGGCCCTGTAAGCGTTCATCAGCCTGTCATGTGGTTCATGTCCTTCCTCCTTTAGTGTTCCTGTCACTCGTCTCCCTCTTACTATGATGCATGTTGTGTGTTCAGTCAGTCATCATTCCACAGTTCATCCAATCAACAGTTTTCATAGTCGTTAAACCGTTCCATCTAGCTGTGAAATGTTGCATATTGGTAACGTATTAACTACTTACCGTCCACTTTTTGTTTGTGTTTCCCTACATTAAGGATGGTTTATAGCGTCCGTCTCTATAAACGTGCATCAGCTAAACGTTGAGTTTTTCTCTTTTGCAGGTAAGATGTGAGGGATACCAGTGAAGTCATTTTGGGTATATGTGAGTATGGCATTTGTTGTTAACGGACCATTACACTGAAATCACCCTTGACCAGTAACGAGCTTGTTGGTAATGATCTCCACATGACAAGAGTATCTGATTTTTCCAACTGGGAGCTTTATTTTCTAGTACTTTATGGGAGTGATTTTGTGAGTTTTCCTGGCACAGAGGTATAGGTATACATAATTGAAAGCTTGTGGTATGTAAGAGTTCTGAGTGAGTGTAACAAATATCTCCATCCAAATGAGTTCAACCTTTTCAACAGCAACAGCAACAGAATAACAGTAATAATAATAATAATAATAATAATAATAATAATAATAATTAACACTGACATTTTTTTGTTTTTGACTGATGCTTCCTGCTGGCATCACTTTCGCCTGTGTGTCATACTGCCATTCTTCTCACGTTCAGCCATGTTGTCCCACTCTTTTCTGAAGCCCCCACCTTGCCATTCTTTCCGTCACCATTTAATCATCATTACCCTTCAGTGCGATAATGTTCTATCGAGATATTACTTCTAATAGACGATTTTATTCGCATTCTTTATGCTCAGAAATTGTAAGATATCCCAACAAATGTATTAGACTTGCCGTGTAGCCCTTTTTATTATTTGACAGAAGTTTGGAAAGATCCATTGTAAAAGGCCATTAGCACCTAGCTTACCTAAGAATTGTTGCAAAACCACACTGTGGTGGAGCAGGCGGGCAGCTCTTTTAGGACACTTCTACAGTTGGAAGTGGATATAAGTCTGAGTTGGCCAGAACTTGCCAAGTTTTGCCATTATCACGAGGCTCTGCTGCCACTCTCTTACCCAGTTGTATCCCGGTGGCTGTAGATCCAGGCTCTACTGCCACCCTTTTACTCAGTTGTATCCCGGTGGCTGTAGATCCAGGCTCTACTGCCACCCTTTTACTCAGTTGTATCCCGGTGGCTGTAGATCCAGGCTCTACTGCCACCCTTTTACCCAGTTGTATCCCGGTGGCTGTAGATCCAGGCTCTACTGCCACCCTCTTACCCAGTTGTATCCCGGTGGCTGTAGATCCAGGCTCTACTGCCACCCTTTTACTCAGTTGTACCCCGGTGGCTGTAGATCCAGGCTCTACTGCCACCCTTTTACTCAGTTGTATCCCGGTGGCTGTAGATCCAGGCTCTACTGCCACCCTTTTACTCAGTTGTATCCCGTGGCTGTAGATCCAGGCTCTACTGTCACCCTTTTACTCAGTTGTATCCCGGTGGCTGCAGGTCCAGGCTCTACTGCCACCCTTTTACTCAGTTGTATCCCGGTGGCTGCAGGTCCAGGCTCTACTGCCACACTTTTACTCAGTTGTATCCCGGTGGCTGTAGGTCCAGGCTCTACTGCCACCCTCTTACTCAGTTGTGGGATTATATTTGAGGTAAAGTTCCCTTGACCCTCGTGCAATGAAATTGGAGCCATGTTACTGCTGTAAGTGAGTAGAGAATGTCGTGGGCCAGGAACAAAGTGGTGACAGATGTGCATAACCTGGTGTTGACTAAGACACTGACTGACACACCTATAGCCAGCCCTCATCACCTCATTCACCCACCTGATGTGGAAGTAACGTGGTCCTGATGAAGACACTTGACTAGAGATGTGCCGATACCAAGATGTTGGCCGATACCGATACCGATACCCACTTCTCAGCCGATACCGTTACCGATACCGATACCCACTTCTCAGCCGATACCGATACCGATACTCCGATACCAACAAATGGCCGAGACTTTACCGATACCGATACCGATACTTTTTATTTTGTTTTATTTATTTGATTTTATTTTGCTTGATTTGATGCCGGTAACGTGAGTGTTGTTAATGCAGGAGCAATATAGTAATCGATATATAATATTAATATATGATAGTCTTTCCTTCCTTCATTCTTTCCTTGTCCTTCTGCCTACGGGTGATTTTACACTCTCTCTTCTGTCATTCTTTCCTTCATTCTTTCCACTTCCTTCAGCCTGTGGGTGACTCTACACTGAGTGACAAGCCAAATGGTTTCCTGTACACCAGGAAACCATTTACTACGCTGGGTGGTAACCATATAACCAAATTTTGGAGCCTGGTGGTTTAGTGGGTAATTATTGCGCTCCAGTCGGACTGAGCCGGTGAAGGTTTATATCCAAGGAGTGGTTGGGGTTGATTGCTCATGTCATGCCACTCAGGGATGAGTGAGGCTGGTCACTCTCATCTTAAATGTCGGGACCAACTGCCTAGCCCCGGGCTCCTACGCTCCTCATGGGGCAATGTATGATTGGATGATGGATGGATGGATGGTTACATCATACTGTACATGTAATTATAATGTAATATAATATATCATAACCATCTGTTTATCAGTGTCATGAAACGTGTCTTGAATTACATAATAAACCAGAAAAGTATCGGAATATCGGCCATATTTTTACCTTGCCGATACAGATACCGATACTACCAAAAAGGCCGATACTGCCGACACCGATACCGATACCGATACTATCGGCATATCCCTACACTTGACACGCCTGTTGCTAGCCTCCTCCCCTGCTCTTACCGAAAGTTCTGGCAGTCATTCTGTTTTTGAGTATCCAGTGGGGCAAGTTGGTCCATTAGTGTAGCCTCAGTACAGTTTCTTAACTACCAGTTCTAATTTGCATTACAGAGACGCTGTTGAATAGTCAAATTAGCTTTCATTTCCTCGCAACAGCCTCACAGATTGTATTCTAATGCTAGGTGTGCGTGACTATTTTAGGAGTTACTGTGTACGTCATGGTGTTAGTTAATGCGTGAATAACATCCACAGATTGAATGAGATACTAAACCTTTGGTATCTTAGCATTTGCCAGAGGTATTATCATAACCTGATTACGTTCTGTTGGTTCACTAAAAGCGGTGATGAGAAATAGGGAGCTGCGTATGGAAGTTAATAAGTCACTGCATGATAGTATTGTGATCCCTACCCTGACGTATGGAAGCGAGGCGTGGACCTTGCTAGAGGGGAATAAGTCAGGAGTGAAAGCAGTGGAAATGAGTTACCTGAGAGGAGCATGTGGAGTGACGTGGAGGGACAGGTTGACGAATGAAGTGAAAGAAAGTTGTTGGGTGGATGTGGATGTGACTAAGAAAATTAGAAATACACTGAGGTGGTTTGGACATGTGGAGAGAGTGGAGAATGGAAAACTGACTAAGAGGGTGTATGTAGGTGAAGTGGAGGGAGGGAGAGGGAGGGGGAGATGGAGGATAAGGTGGAGGGATGGAGTTGAGAGTTATATGAGGGAGGGGGGAGCGAGCTGGGTGAAGGACTGTCAAATGGCGGGTGACAGAGCGACTTGAAGGCGTTTTGTGTGCGGCCACCCTTTGCAGGATTAGGCGTCAGGCTATAGATTGGTAGATAGACGTTCTGTTGTCATCGTATCCACAAAGCTTATGGTAGGATCCGGGAAGAGCAAAAGCTCTAGCAGGTCTTGAAAGAAATTGACTTGTTCAGCATGTTATAGTGTAGCAGTCATAACTTCTCACACACAGTTCATTTGAGCAGTAAGATGGTGGTATAAAATGTTCTTAATGTTCTTTTCTGATAGAATAATGACTACTTGGTGAGGTCTTAGTATGTGAGAGGAAAATAGAGGATTGTGTAGTTATGATTTCTTGAAAAAAAAAAAAAAAGTTGCATATTGTATTGGCCATAGTTATATGCATTCCTGACCCCTTTGTGTCATTCACTGAATTAAAAATCGCTCTGGTGTTACTGTTGAAAGGAAATTGTGGATCGTTCTGTGAAATATGTGCAGAGAATTATAATTTGCTTGCGATGTCACTAAATATGTTAGTACTGATAAAAAAGAAACAATCACATTAAGTAGGTCAGCAGTAACTGCTCATATTAAGTCTTGGTGGGCAGGTGGTTATAATGTTCACCTCCGGGTCAGCGGTGCCCTGAGACTGAGTTCGAGTCAAATCACAGTGAGTTGCTAGTAGTATGTCCTTGCATATGCCAGCATATGTCCTGACCCTGTCTGTTCGTACCCAAAATACATCCTATACAGACTGATACATTTATACAGAGCCATTGCAAAATTTTTATCCATGCACTGCTCTCATTAAACACTCCTTCACGATTTGTACTTGGGCAACATAAAGACGGGTTCAATCTGGCTGTCACTCTCCCTCTGAGGGGAAGGTCGGGTCCAGCAGCGCCTTAGACACACTGATGCAGATACAGATGCACAGATCCACAGTTATTCCATTCCCTCCCACCGTCCTTGCCAGTCGTCCCTATCTCCCTCTCAGCTATATGACTCTGTCAACCCTTGTTCCTTTCCTCACCCTCGTTCCTTTCCTTACCCTCGTTCCTTTCCTTAACCTCGTTCCTTTCCTCACCCTCGTTCCTTTCTTCACCCTCGTTCCTTTCCTCACCCTGGCTCCTTTCCTCACCCTCGTTCCTTTCCTCACCCTCGTTCCTTTCCTCACCCTCGTTCCTTTCCTTACCCTCGTTCCTTTTTTCACCTTCTTTCCTTTCCTCACCCTCGTTGCTTTCCTCACCCTCGTTGCTTTCCTCACCCTCGTTCCTTTCCTCACCCTCGTTCCTTTCCTCATCCTCCAGTTACATTCTTTTCTTTTTCGCTAATTCACCTTTGTTCCTTTCCTTCTTCATCCTCATGCCTTCCATCGTTCTTGATCCTTTTATATTTCTTTCCTCCTCCCTTCCCCCTTTCTTTCCCTTCTCCCTCACCGTTTTTCCTTTCCTCCAACCAACCCACACCCCCACCTCGTACCTTTCCCAAGCAATACCGTGGCCTGGGTTGGCCAGCCCAGTGGGTGTTGTATAGAGGGCGATTTACCTCCCCTTCCCCCACCATTACCTGTAATTATTCTCTCTCTCTCTCTCTCTCTCTCTCTCTCTCTCTCTCTCTCTCTCTCTCTCTCTCAGTATATTTACTCAAATAACACCAATAAAGGTTAGGCTTCATGGTTTTCCCATTTCTTTCTCCCGTTGCTCCAGCTGCTGTTTATTTCCATCTCCCACATTTTCCATCCATGGCGCACTGGACGCCAAATCCCATCGAAAAAGCAGCACAAGCGGAGGAAAAATGTCAAGATGCGAGGGTGGCGGCAGAAATGACTGTTTTTATATTACTCCATTTTATTTGGCTTGTCGTACATGGAACATTATATGAAAAGAAATTTGCTCTGCCTCACCTGCCCTAAGCTATAGTAATGCTGCATTTTTTGCTCCTCTCCACACCTGTAACACAAACTTGTGGTTTTAAGGAAGAAAAAAAAAACTAAGGCGTATTTCCTGAAAGCATGTTCATTAAGAAAAACATGTAGGAAAAAGGAAACCAAAAACTGGATCTGATCAATTATAAACGCCTGGACACATTGCCTTTAAAAGACATGGAGGACACAGTGAGATAGATTTAGGAAGTACTGACCAGTTGTATGCATGAAACTCCAAGAGTACCGGTTAGTTCTTACATTAGCGAGTTTGAAAAGATGTTAGACTGTAGCAAAACGTGTGCTGGATGCCCGGTGTAATTGGGGAGGAATGCACGCCACGAATTCCACTTAGTGTCTTTCTATTTCAGTACTTGTATGGCTTTCTTTATACCCCCGCATGATATCCATTACGTTGCCAGTGAACCTCGTCCATCACTTTTCTTAATGCGCTTCTCTCACAGCTCTCTAAGGCTCACTTCTCTTTTGTTAACATCACGTTTATCAACACAACCTGATATTTTCTTCATAATTCTCATATTTTTTTTGTGCTCCCTTTTTTCAAATGGCAAATATTAACTAATTCATGAACTAGTGGGAAAAAATTAGTGTGATGATGATGATGATGATGATGATGATGATGATGATGATCCATATACAAGGCAATGCTTCACTTCCTCGTCTTGCTGCTACCCTCCCTTCCACTTCTTTCCCCCAACCCTCCCATTCCCTTTCCCTTCCCTAACTCTGCCATCATTTTTCTTTTACCCCCTATGTCCTTTTTCCTTTGCCCTCCCATTTCCTTATGGTGGCATCCCATTTCCTTTCCCTTACCCTACACCCCCTTTCTTTCCCCTCCTCTCCTCTCCCATTCCCTATGTCATCCTGTCCCATTACGTTCTCCTACCTTCCGGTTCCCTTTCCCTGCTCTTTCCCCACCACCCTATCTCACCATGCTTCATTTTACACACCCTATATACCCAGCTGTCAGTCACCATTACTCTTCACATGTTGATAGTTACACACCCATAACACACACCCAGCCCCGCACCCGGGCACACACTCTTACCATCCCCGCCTTCATTCACTCATTGCAGTTCACTTCATTCCACGTTCACTCCATTCCACTTGTTTCCTGTATTACAACCTTCAAGATTACCTTATTTGCAGCTTCATTCCTCCTCCTGCTCCCCCTTCTCGTTATCAAGCCCCTCCTTCACCTTTGGGCCTTGTATACCGTTTTACCCTCTAGGCCCTCTGAGTTGTGGCCAAGGACTGGTGGTGGCAGCGTCAGTGTCATGGCAGAGTGAAAGTGTTGATATATACAGTGGATCGTACCAGTGTCACAATAAAGGCGGCTACTTACCTCACACTTCCTTGCCTTCCTTCCTCCTTTAAGTTTGTCCTATACTCATCTTTCCCTGACTCATTACCACACCGTTCTTCCTTCCTTCTTCTCACACCAGTGTTACCTCCTTCAGTTGCATATCTTCTTCCATCATTTTGTCCTCCTCTTTTTCTTCCACCTTCTTGTAACTTCTTCCATTTCCATCTCAACCTCAGGCCACCCCGCCTCAACCTCGGCCCACCCCACCTCAACCTCGGCCCACCCCACCTCAACCTCGGCCCACCCCACCTCAGACTCAGCCTGCCTCAACTCAGTCTCAGCCTACCTCTCTTAAGTATAATGGTGTGGCTGTCAGTGTTGAGGAGGTTGTGTGAAGCCACACCACTTTCACTACGAGATCAGTATATGATGTGGCCGTCAGTATCAAGCCACACGACCTTCGGCCTCAGTTTTCTTGGTGACTGTGTTCCGGTATTTTTTTTTCTTCTTTTATTTTATGTGTATTGGTATTTTGCCCCCAAAGTCACACATGTATATATGTATGTTTTTTTTTTTTTTTTTTTTTTTTTTTTTATGTGACCGACTCTGGGCATAGGCTTCACAGCCTGCTTTCAAGGCCCAGTAGTCCTCTTACGTACCGCACACCTCTACATGTCACCACTTCGGCGCTAACACCCACCGTCCATACCGAATACATGCTAGGGCTGTCTCATACAGGACTGTTGAGGAGGTTGTGTCCCTACCGCAGTGTCATCATTATTAGCGGGGGTATTTTTACGACATGTCGGCGGGCCTTCTGGTAGATTAGTAAAGTTACCATACATATGTTCATTTTACATACCCACATGTCTGCCACAATGCTTTTTCCTTGCCAGTCCCTCACAGCCACTGCTTTCGTTTTGCTGTATCCTGCACTTGTCTGGATACTTCATGTTTAGCTACGTACACACGTACTTGTTACTCACACACGCGCTTACAGGCAGGCGCACGCACACGCACACACACGCACACACACACGCACACACACACACACACACACACACACACACACACACACACACACACACACACACACACACACACACACACACACACACATTTGTTACATACTGTGCAAGTTTACAGACAAACCCAACTAAATTCATTCTTATGCTTTACTGAATTTTTCCCTCAGCCTGTATGCAGATGAGAATCCGGGTCATAAAATGCATCGATGTATTTGCATTTAAAGTAAACCCAGTGCAGTTTTATCATAAAAATTTTTGACTGCTAAAATAATGACTGGATGTCATTTTTCATTGACTGAAAGCTACAGGAAACACTTACACAAGTAGTGTCCCTACCGCAGTGTCATCATTACTTCCAAAAGTTTTACAACCAGGGTAGTCGCAGCAGTTAACATTAGCATCATAGACAAATGACTACAAGACTGATAATGACCATAACCGATACTGACAACTGAAAATATTAATACTGTCTTACAACACACAATAGAGCCTCCTTAAGCAATTTTACATTAATGCCGGGAATCAGGTTTGCACTGGGATGAATCTAGGGAATCGTCATCGTTCTACTCACTAATAATTATGAGCAGCTGTATATACAAAATGTGTGTGTGTGTGTGTGTGTGTGTGTGTGTGTGTGTGTGTGTGTGTGTGTGTGTGTGTGTGTGTGAATTGTGGCCTGAGTTTCCTTTCGAGTCAATTTGTGTATAACAGAGACAGTGTTGCCAGCAGACTGACTGGGCCACCTGGACTACCATGGCCAGCGTTGCCAGCAGACAGGTTGGACCATCTGAACCAACATGCCCAGTGTTGCCATCAAACACGTTGAACAATTTGAGCCAACATGGCCTGGGTTGCCAGCAGAAAGGCTGGAATATCTGAACCAACATGGCCAGTGTTGCAAGAATACAGGCTTTGCCATCTGAACCAACATGGCCAATGTTGCCATCAGACAGGCTGGGCCATCTGACCAACATGGCCAGTGTTATAGGATATAAAAACCCACACTGGCAGACGAAAAAATATGTATTTCAAACAGTTTCGGCGACAGCTGTCGCCCTCTTTAGTGGATCTACGGCCAGTGTTGCCAGCACACAGGCTGGGACATCTGACCAACATGGCCAGTATTGCAAGAAGACAGGTTACCCTGTTAAAAATTCTAACTTTTGATATGATGCAGCAACTGTGCTGTTATAAAGCACCTGCCTGTGTTGCTGGATGTGTGTAATGCGGGGCATCACTGGATGTTTACTGTTGTCCATATATAATGTGCTACATTAACTCTGGTCCTCCCGGGCTGTCAGATCCTCTGGGTTTTATCCAGGTACTTGTGACAGGAAAATTGTCCTGAATTTTCAGAGTGAGTGCCTTTGTGACCTCTCGTCTCCTTTAGTGCTCACGCTTTCTGTTTTCTCTCCGTATTTCTTCCTCTGCATCACTCTCTGCCGTTCCTCAGTGTCACTCCGTCTCTCTCTTCCGCTTCCGTTTTCTTCCTTTCCCTCTTAACTTCACTTTCCTTCTCCTTCCCTCTGTCTGCTCTCTGTCTCAGCTTCTCTCTCTTGTCATCTCTCTACATCATTCTCTTTATCCTTTATTGCAATTCCTATCCTCTCATCCATTTTCCACCCGCTCTTTTGTCCTCAATACGTCTCTCTCTCTCTCTCTCTCTCTCTCTCTCTCTCTCTCTCTCTCTCTCTCTCTCTCTCTCTCTCTCTCTCTCTCTCTTACACACACACACACACACACACACACACACACACACATCACTGCAGTACTGTCTTCCTTCTTATTAGGTGTACATTCCTCGCTCATTTTCCCTCTTACCCTTCTTTGTCCTTTCTCTTTACTATCCTTTCTTTTCTTTCACCGTCGCTTCTCTACCTCTCTTTCTTCCTCCTCTCTGTTATCCACATCCCCTCCACCCGCAGACCCAGCCAACATCGGTCATGGACATCAGTTATTTACATAGCTTTTCGTGTGTTGTTTTTCAGTGATACCCTTTTCCCTTATATCCTGTTTCTCCGTATTTGCCCCATCCCTCGAGCCTTCACCCTTATTCCTGTCACTGCCATGGTGTCTCACGCACAGTTTTAGCCTTCTTTCTTTTAGACCAATTGAGACCGATCTAAGCTTTCTAGACCTACTAGATGCTCGCGAGAATGGATTTTAGACCAGTACCGTCCTGAATGCTGCTCCTTTTGGCTGGACGATCGAGGGGGCGGAGCCATGAAGGATTTGGCTGACTTACATGAGAGAAAGATTGGGATGATAATAAATCAGTTTAGCCCTAAATATCTTCGTTATCAGCGAACACAGTAGCTGTTTCTATGTTATATAAATGAAAATATGTGATAACTTGTCTGTGTCACTGTTAGGATCATGGTAATTGGTTCTTATTTCGCCATGAATTGAAATAACCGTGCAGCTTACCTTTTGAGTGAAAACAAAACTGTAATAACTGGAAGTAAGGGGTGTAGTACTCGTTCTTAAGGAATTATTACTGAGAATTATTTGTTAGTGCCATCATTACCTTACAATTATCCAGAGGGATTCACAAATTCAGCTATAACTTTTTCAATTCTGGTTGAAACCACTATTCATTACTAGTAACTTGTACATTTGCATCACTATCCCATGTCAGTGTTGGCTGTCGTTTTTGCGAAATTCGATTTAAATAGATACTGTTTACTTCTATCCATCAATTTGTCATATCAGCTGTTTATCCCTGAGCACGGGACGCTCATGGCTGTCCATGTTGCCCAGTGCTACATCGCATCCTTGTGAGCAGGACTGGGTGTTCCGTTGGTGCTTAAGTATTTGTGGACAGACAGAAACAGACTGGGGGCAGTAGGAGATATTGGTGCAGGTCATGTAGCTACTTACATATTTTTTGTAACCATGAATTTTATAGTAGAAGTTAACTAACATGTATTATTTCTTGCTGCTGGTATTTTTAAATGTCTAATTATATATTTGCTTTACTTTGAGATGAATGAATGTCACAAAATAAGCTTTGTGTGTGTGACGTAATGAAATGATCACCGTCACAACAGCTACTCATCCTTATACCGTGTTTTATTTCCTTTAATTAATGTCTTCATTGCTTGTAATACTAATGAAGCTTGTCGAAGATGTTTTGTAAGTCACATCTTTGTTACTCATACAGTACTCTCACTGTTATAGGATAGAACTTTCAAAGAATTTACACAAAACCGAGTTCAGTTCGCCGCAGGCCAGCATTTGTTCCTTTGCTGTAGACTTTGTACATCACTGGAGCATGAATCCCCAGTGCACCAGAACAGAGTCTTTCCCCATGTAGGAGCCGATGACACGAAGGCGTAGACGAACTGAGTCATGAGGCGTGGCAGGCGACGGAGTGAAGGAGTGAAGGAAGTCAGAAGAAATGAGGTAGAGAATTTGGACGGAGAGATGGGTGATACATAACAGTGATCAGTCGTGTCATATACGCAAACTGTTATGAGTCTGACAGGGTTAACCAACACCAGTTATTGAACAGAGGGGCTACAGGTTTCATCAGGAAAGCTTAACGAATGCCGAGTATTTGGCCAGAGAGAGAGAGAGAGAGAGAGAGAGAAACACTGAAGGCAGGGGAGGAGACAGCCGTGAAAGTGAGGAGAGAAAGGGGAGAAGGGAAGCAAAGAAACATACGGAAATAGTGACGATTGAGTGAGGGAGCTGGGAGGAAGGTAGAGGAAATGTAACAATAATTCATTATTTTCAGGTCGACATAACCTCTGTCATGACAAGAATAATCACTAGAACCAGTCTCATATAAATGGAAGCGTTCCCTGCCTTTGACAGTAGCCTGTTCGAGCTGGGAATGAGAATGTAAATGTTGTACTGATGGTGAGGGAGAGATATATAGGGAGTAGACGCACATATCACTGGTATTTTGGTCAGTTTTGTAGACAGCGTGGTATATGACAGTGTTCAGTGCCAGAGTGACGTTGTGTCTGTTACCCTGACCAGACTACCCACATCAGAGGCAGGCGGAGGCGGTGATTACACCGGAAACACAAATCTTTACTTAGCGATCCTCGTGCTTTTCTCCCGTCCATTTCTTTCCCTCGTCGTCTTTCTTTTCATTTCTCTCCTCCCTTTCATCTCTCTCTCTCTCTCTCTCTCTCTCTGTGTCGGAATTATGTTTTTTAGCATTGTCTCTTGCCTTTGCTCCAGCTGCTGTATATTTCCAGCTCCTCACATTTTCCTTCCATGGTTCCCCGGCCGCCAACCCCATCGGAAATCAGGAAACACAGAGGTAAAATCACGGCAGAAAGGCCAGCAGCAGCAGCAGCAGTTAATGATTGTTTATTCTATTATGTTATTTTTGTCGGCTTATCTGTGATCAAACTTCTGGCCAGACTTTGTAAAGGAACTAAGATCTCTGCTTCTCACCTCATCCTCAGTTCTCGTAACACTTCCTTCTCTTCTTTATTAATACCCCTGACGCACTGGGTATTTTCTTAAAAGAGATAAAAAAAAGATGAAGGTCCCCAAGGTTGAAGAAAGCTGAATTGAAAAATAGCCATCATCAATATCTGTCCATTCGCGATTAATGGACACTGCTCTTACAAGATTGACAGGACTGGGGGATGTGGACAGCAGCAAAGACAGATTAAGAAAAAACCGCTCCAGACCTAAGCAACCAGGTGCATAGATGATACACTGGAGCTGCCGGTTGACTCTTTATTTTGAAAGTTTTACAGAAAAGGTGAAACCATGTGTCGCTAGGCGGGTGCTGTGTACCCGACATAGAGGGAAGGGATGAAAGAATAGCACTGAAAATAACAAATGGCCAGAGTACCAGCAATAGAAAGAAAAGAGAAATGCAACATTTTGGTGAAAAGAGAAATAATTTGTGTGGTGATCTCCCAACACGAGTGCTGTACTACACCCAGGGATGATATAGGCCTCTGTACAAGGTCAGCGACTGATAAGGAGTTAAAGAAAGCACAGTGTCAGTTCAGCAAACCTAACCCCTGGGAAAGGGATGTAGTAAAAGAACAGATATGTTCTTTCCTTGTTAGATTACTAGAAAAAGTGACACAAAGGATAATGAGAGATGAAGGACTGGGTTGTGTGTTGCAGAAGAGCAAGAGATACTCTTGATGAAAGATCTTGACAAGCTGACGGATGAAGGAATTAAGTTTTTGAGACATTAACAACTCAGGGGTCAGGCGTGACATGTCTTATCCCGTGATTGTTGTGATGGACGCTTTGAGATGTGGGTGAAAAACTGAAGGAGTCAGAAACGTTTGAGAGTACAGCTGTGGATGTACTGTACAGTTTAGCACATTGATGAATAGGAAGAAAATGATGGTGAAAGGACAGAACCCTGAGGGATATCAGTAAGTGGTTATCTTGGAAGAACAATGACCAACTACAACTAACACTATAGAAAACCCAGAGCAAAAACTTGAAATGAAGGCACAGAGTGAAGAAAAGGGACCTTTGTAGGACTGTGTGGATAATAATGTTTTTTGCCAGACTGTTCACAGGTGTCACCCTACTCGTTCTTGTGTCAGATGACATATCTAATTTTATTCTTCTCCCAGACAGTTTTATTCATCTTGGTATTTTTTTTTTTTTTTTTTTGTAGTGAAAGGGTTAGTGGAAGATATATTTATCCCTGCAAGTCAAAAAGCCTCTGCTAAGCGAGACAAAATGATCTGGAGATACCAAGAAGTAAGTTAAGAATAGGTTTGTTGAAAATCCCACAGGCACTTGACGCTGAATGTATAAAAACTCTGCCATTAGCGGTATAACACGATCCATAATAGCGCTGGTCAGGTATCCCAGTACGATATTTTTACTGATTAAAGAAAAAACAATGGTGACTGATTGATACTGTTGGCATTCATTCTGCTGCCGGTAAAATGACACTCCATCAATTATTAGGACAGTGAACCATTTATTTCCCCCTTGTGCATCCGCACGATCTAACGACGCGATGTGTGTGTGTGTGTGTGTGTGTGTGTGTGTGTGTGTGTGTGTGTGTGTGTGTGCAAAAACAAAGATATAAATCAATTCATTTTCAATTGAGCTTATTAATGCATCGACCATCAGAACCCAGTTCCCCACATCCCCTTGGGGTGGGGAATTCAGGGCCTGCAGCTCCCCTCCCCTCCTCTTTCCACGCTATTGCAGCCCATACTCAGCCAGACTCACTCACGGTGGGCAGCACAAGTACTCCAGGTGAAAACTCTTCGTTCTTTACCTGTATATATCGTTATCAGCGTCATTCATCCCCCACTCCTCTCCTATCCTGTCATCAAGGTCCATCCGCTTTAATTACCGTTACTTAGGAAAGTCGAATATTATTGACGCTGTAATGGTAATGAGGCGCGTTATTATATCTAATAAATATAAGTGTTTAGGTGGTGATTCTCACGAGTACAAGAAAGCCTCGCATAATTACATGAGATTTATATATTTTTTCCAAACCTGCTAGGATTTTGTGTCTTTGTGTCGCAGGTCACCCCCAGATGGATCATCTCTTTACGACTTTAAAAATTTCGATTCTGAAAACTCTTAGCTTGGAGGGAACACGACAGTCGGGTGAGGACAGCCCTGCTATGGCTGATGGTGTTAGTGTCTGGTTTATGTTGTTTTGTGATGGTAAGTTCTGGTGTACAGTACCAAACACCTTGATCTGATTACTGACACTACTTCGTTCACCACTTTATTTCCATTATCTTTTATTTTTTATTTTTTTATCCATCCACCCCACAGTTATTTTCGCGATTTTCCAACTTTAGCATTATCATAATTCACCTCTGAAGGAAAAATGAAGAAGCAGTGCATAGTTTTCTCCGAAGTTTATTACATTACCCGTACAAGGTACCAGGGGAGGTGGTCTAGAGGGCTGGGCTGTGATTTTTACCCATCCAATTATTTACTTCTCTTCCCGCCCTCCTTTCTCTCTCTCTCCAGTTTCACTCATTTAATCTCTCCCTCTACCTCTCCCTGCGTCTTAATCCCCTGTATAGTCTCTCTCATTCCACAAAGGAAATAATCCCCGTGTGTTCCTGGTCTGCGGGTCACTGAGGGACGGGACAGCAGGGTGACAGGGAGAAACCTGTACTGTACACAGGAAAAATCATCTGGTAAATTACCAATATGCTGGGAATCGAACCAGGGACTCTCAGATGAGAGCCAGGCAGCATACCACTACACCACGACCAGGTAAAAGTTAACTCACGTTGTCACAATCTTGTAACCAACGTCCCTCCGCCCCACTGTGGGCATCAAGAGGATGAGTTAACCCCCTGGCTCTCGGGCAAGTAGATGCTTTTAATCTATCCCAAGCACTTACGGCAAGTCAGAATGAAGGGAGAAACCTGTACTGTACACAGGAAAAATCATCTGGTAAATTACCAATATGCTGGGAATCGAACCAGGGACTCTCAGGTGAGAGCCAGGCAGCATACCACTACACCACGACCAGGTAAAGTTAACTCACGTTGTCACAATCTTGTAACCAACGTCCCTCCGCCCCCACTGTGGGCATCAAGAGGTTGAGTTAACCCCTGGCACTCGGGCAAGTAGATGCTTTTAATCTATCCCAAGCACTTACGGCAAGTCAGAATGAAGGGAGAAACCTGTACTGTACACAGGAAAAATCATCTGGTAAATTACCAATATGCTGGGAATCGAACCAGGGACTCTCAGGTGAGAGCCAGGCAGCATACCACTACACCACGACCAGGTAAAAGTTAACTCACGTTGTCACAATCTTGTAACCAACGTCCCTCCGCCCCCACTGTGGGCATCAAGAGGATGAGTTATACCCCTGGCACTCGGGCAAGTAGATGCTTTTAATCTATCCCAAGCACTTACGGCAAGTCAGAATGAAGGGAGAAACCTGTACTGTACACAGGAAAAATCATCTGGTAAATTACCAATATGCTGGGAATCGAACCAGGGACTCTCAGGTGAGAGCCAGGCAGCATACCACTACACCACGACCAGGTAAAAGTTAACTCACGTTGTCACAATCTTGTAACCAACGTCCCTCCGCCCCCACTGTGGGCATCAAGAGGATGAGTTAACCCCCTGGCACTCGGGCAAGTAGATGCTTTTAATCTATCCCAAGCACTTACGGCAAGTCAGAATGAAGGGAGAAACCTGTACTGTACACAGGAAAATCATCTGGTAAATTACCAATATGCTGGGAATCGAACCAGGGACTCTCAGGTGAGAGCCAGGCAGCATACCACTACACCACGACCAGGTTAATGTTAACTCACGTTGTCACAATCTTGTAACCAACGTCCCTCCGCCCCCACTGTGGGCATCAAGAGGATGAGTTAACCCCCTGGCACTCGGGCAAGTAGATGCTTTTAATCTATCCCAAGCACTTACGGCAAGTCAGAATGAAGGGAGAAACCTGTACTGTACACAGGAAAAATCATCTGGTAAATTACCAATATGCTGGGAATCGAACCAGGGACTCTCAGGTGAGAGCCAGGCAGCATACCTGGTCGTGGTGTAGTGGTATGCTGCCTGGCTCTCACCTGAGAGTCCCTGGTTCGATTCCCAGCATATTGGTAATTTACCAGAGGGTGACAGGGTTGAGTTAGGTTAGTGGACTGAGGCCTCGGGATGGGCTTCCTACTTCATTCTTCTTTCACATTAAATTTCCACTCCTTGAAAATATTCTTCATCTATTTTTTTTAAAATCCATTTTGCACATTCCTTTCCACATTTTCAACCATTTTCCACCTCTCTCTCTCTCTCTGGGGGGCGCGGTAGCACAGTGGTAGCGCGCTGGACTTGTAGTCGGGGGATTGCAAGTTCGAGCCTCGCCCGGGCTGCCGTGCCGGGAGGGGTAGCTCCCTCCTGTAACCCTAGCGGGGCGATATAGTCCAATACAGGGCTTAGCTCGGGGGAAATCCATTTCTCTCTCTCTCTCTCTCTCTCTCACACACACACACACACACACACAGTTATTTATACTCCCAAGTTCACTCCCTCTTTTGTCCGTTTCTTCTCATGTCTCCCTCTTGACCCTTAATTCTCTCTCCCTCCCCTTCCTTTCCACCCTTTCCCCCTTCCCTGCTTCCCACCTCCCACCAACCCTCCACTGGGCCTCCTTCCCCACCACTTATCATCAAATGCCAGGCCTCGCATTGCCTGTCATTCCTTCAACTCACCATCATCCTTCAGACAGGCTTATTTTCCTTTTGCCCCTATTTTTACGCCCGCCTGAGCTCCCTCTTTTCACCTTTCGGTACTGGTTTACGCGCACTCCTTCGTGGTTTACTGTCGTCATTTTTTATCCGCTGATTAGATAATGATGCTGGTAACCTTCACCAACGTATGGCCTCACAAGGACCAACAGCACTCACGTTGTCTGGTTTACATTTTACTCCTTTTGTACTACCTTACTACTTTCACTTTCCCCCCCCCCCTATTGTTTTAGTCGTCCATTCCCTTCTCAAAATTTCTTAATTGCAGTATTTTATTACCTCGCCTAATGAAGTTGGAGGAGGTTATGTATTCACCAATGTTTGTTTGTTTGTTTGATTGTCCACACTATGTCTCCAAACGTTCTCAATGAATTTCATCGAAAATTTGTGGAAGAGTGGACCATGAGCCAAGAAAGAATTTATTTAATTTTGGGCCGGATCCGGATCCGGTTCTTGCAATGAGATTGGCGGAGGTATGCGCTCTGTGAGCGCTTCCTAGTATAATAATATTAAGCCGTCAGTGCCACAACATGACAGTGGAAAGATAACGTAGTTAAGGCTTATAGGTTAAGCTG
The DNA here is from genome assembly GCF_032717465.1 of Coenobita brevimanus. Taxonomy (NCBI): domain Eukaryota; kingdom Metazoa; phylum Arthropoda; class Malacostraca; order Decapoda; family Coenobitidae; genus Coenobita; species Coenobita brevimanus. The sequence continues at coordinate 24,895,746 of NC_137026.1, forward strand.
ATGGTGATGATGTTAGGTTTGGGTGCAGTGAAGAGACACAAGAGAAGGATGGCGTTATATCGATTGCTGGTGTAATGTAATGGTGGTGGTGGTGGTGGTGGTACGGTGGTTATTTTGTGATGTGGTGGTGGTGTGGTGGCTGTCTAGTGCTGTAGTGTGGTTGTGATGTGGATGATTATGTTAGTTGAGAACATAATGAATTGATTCACACGAGGTCGGTGGAATTATTGTTTTATTGGCGGAGACGGTGGGCTGCGTGTGTCTGGTGTAGTAATGGAGTAACAGCTTCAGCTATTAACATGAAACCTTCAGGTTGTCAAGATATGGCCAAAATCTTGGACTTGGCCAACAACATATTGTGGCGGGCGATTAGCATTCGGCTCCCGAATGCCTTTCTTTCATTCTCTCTGTTTTTTGTTTCGTGCATCTTGCTGTCTTCGTTTTCTCCTCATGTCCTCTTCAGTGTTCGTTCACCTATGTTTCCCTCCATTTCACTGGGGGTCGCCGTCGTCTCATCCCCTCTGTCCGTTTTATAATTCAAATGGAGCCTTGATGGCTGCCCTCACTCACCTTCCTCCTCTCTTCGTCTTTCTTTACTTCCTCTTGCCTCTTTCACATTTATGACTCCATTCTAACCTGTTTCTGTGCTCCCTCATATCCACTGTTATACATCCTACACTTCCCTCAGTCGCACCAGTTGTATCCTCACATTCACTGGAGCTGGAATACTGAAAGGAAATCTCATTGAGTTTCAGTTCATAATTGTCTGGAGATCCCGTTGGGTCCGGCTTAATTAGTTAACGTTGGCTGTTCCCAGTAAGCCGTCCCGATAATTCATTTTGGTATGGTCATTCTGGCAATATCTAATTCTGGCAATATATAATCATGTTCCCATTTAACCACGTACTACTTCATTTTCGTTTATCCTAGACAGATTCAAACCAGCTCTTATCTACACCCTTAGTTTTAAATTCACTCTCCTGCTATCCCACGCCTTCTTCCACAGACTGTCATCTTTTTATGCAAACAGATTGACTCAGCCAAAGCTCTCATACCCTCCCCCTCTCCACACACATTGCTTGTTTTCTCGATTTTTCTCTTCTTACGATGTCTCCTCATCTCCTTATTCCTTCCTTCCTTAATTTTTGTCCTCCTTCCTTCACTTCAATCCGTTCTGTAATCCCTCCTTTTATTTTTTGTTTCCTTCATCGTTCTCCACAGTTCCTGTTTTCTCCTCTCCTCTACTGTCCATCTCTTCAGTCTTTTCAATGCTGTTTTTGGTCCATGCTTATTTTTTCTTCTCCTCCACCGGGGTCCAAGTCCTCCAGCACCACCCCAACTGTTTCCAAACAGGCGAGGCACTGGATTCGATAAATCAAGCAGGGTGAGAGAGGTAAGAGGAGGGAAGGAAAGGAAAGGAAGAAGGAAACGATAGAGGGTGAGGAAGAGAGAGTGAGAAAGGGGAAAGAGTAAAGAAGGTGGGTAAGGCAGAGTGAGGGAGAGGGAGGAAAGGCAAGAGGGTGAAGGTGAGAGAGAGGATTGTGTGTAGGTTAGATTTAGGTGTAGTAGCATTAAGTTGGAGACAGTGAAGTAGTAGTCTGGTGATAGTGTGGTAATAAGTTAGTGACACTGATGGTAGGCTGGCGGCAGTGTGGTAGATGGCAGGTGGCAGGAGGACTTGCAGGCAGTGTGACCATCCACTGGGCTGGAAGTAGGTCGATTCATATCTGTACTGACATCACCAAGAAGAAGGAAAAGTACTCTGTTATAATATATAAAATCAACAATCGCATATATCAAATATTGGCTTTACTCATTCAAAACATTGTAGCTACTTACGTCAACTTTAGAAATTCAGGGGTCATTGGACGCTGCACTAAACATGTTTTTCTTTTTTTTTAACTATCTTTATTATCGTATCGAGTCATTCTTGTTGGAACTGTCAGGCATGAATCGACTGGGCCACTGGAGGGAAAGGTTGGGGGTAAGACACGAATGAAGGGATTCAGTTTTGAGAACAATCAGTCAAAGGTCAATGTTAATGAGTAAGGCCAAATTTCGATCCGTGTGTCTTTGTGTGAACTAAATAACTAAAGATTTTTTTTTTTCATATTCACACCAAACACTGCAGATGAGGTGAAGATTGCCCGGGGTATTGACCTGCTGTTATTAGAGTAATAAGTCGATGGTTAAGGTAGAATGGCAAGGTTAGCTTAATCCTTTCTCCAATTTAGGCCTAACTTTTTGGAAGGTGACAGGATAAAGCAAGGATAAGGAAATTTGATTTTGAAAACAAATCCAAAGCCAAGGTCACAAGGAAAGGTCGTAGGTCAGTCACAGTGAGCAAAGTCAACTGGAACAGTTTTGATCTAAACTGAATCAATCTTGGTGGAAAGGAGTCAGGAAAGAATGAAGTAATTCTTCTTCAGGAATAATCGGTTGAAGGTCGGGGTCACAGGGAATGGTCATATATTGGACTGTCACGTTAGACCACTTGGTCCACGTGGGTGCTGCGCTGTTCGAGTGCTTCTTGTTACTTGTATATCACCTGTATTGTAGTGTAATTCACCGGATCGGTCAGGATCACTTTATGGTCGTGATCGTCAGTTTTTTACTCTCCCGGAAGGGAGCTGAGAGCTCATATAGTCCGATCTAAGGGCAAGGCTGTGACCTTCACACACGCACACACCCGTCCCCTTGCTCAAGGGGGACAGTAACCACCCACTTCGTCAGTGAAACTTTTCGCAACCTGAGCGAGGCGCGAACTCCCGTCCACCAGTTGGCAAGCGAGAACGTTACCACCGCACCAGCGAGCGGTGTGTGTGTGTGTGTGTGTGTGTGTGTGTGTGTGTGTGTGTGTGTGTGTTTATGTGAGGAAGAAGGAACCAAAGGCCGCGAGCCCGCAATTATTGTTCCTTCCAAGAGAAAAACAAAATACAAGAGAGAGCCAAATTCAAGATCCGATCATTTCGAGGTGCCTGAACACACTGCGTTTGAAAGACTGGAGATCATAGGAAGCAGGAAATACAGACAGAGGGAGACAGTTCCAGAGTTGACCTGTTGCATAAATGAAGGACTGGGAGTAACGGTTAACTCTTGCATTAGAGAGTTGGACAGAAAAGGGATGAGAGTTTGCTGCTAGACGGGTGCTACGTGCCTGTCGTAGAGGTGGAGGAATGCATGCAGACAGTTCAGAGGAGCAGTGACCATTGAAGTAGCGATAGAAAAGAGATAAAGATGTACCAGTGCGGCGAAGAGACAGAGGTTGAAGGGAGTCAGGAAGAGGAGGACAGTTAATGAGACGAAAAGCCTGTGACTCCACCCTACTGAGAAGAGCTGTATGTGGGGAGCCTCTCCACACGTGAGAGTTGTACTCCACACAGGGGCGTTTAAAACCCCTGTATAGAGTCAACAATTGTGCAGGGGTAAAGAAGGAATGGAGTCGGCTTAGCACACCTAATCTTTTGGAAGCAGATTTTACAAGAGATGTAATATGATCTTTCCAAGATAAGTTCCGAGTAAATGAAACCCCAAGCATGTTCAAGGATGATGCAGGATTAAGCTGAATATTATTAAACATTAGTGGGTATATCTGTGGAAGATTTTGTCGGGTTGATAGGTGTAAGAACTGAGTCTTGATGCATTAAAAACAACCAGATTATTTTTACCCCAGTCAGAGATACGAGCCAAGTCAGACATTAGATGTGCCACAGCCTCATCCCTTGTTTGCTGAAGTAACTGCTGAGATGGACGTTGCGGGAACCGAATGGAAAGGTGAAGGGTGGAGTCATCAGTGTATGAGTGGATAGGGTTAGATGTACAGCTTAGAAGGTCATTGATGAATAAAAGGAAGAGAGGTGGTGGTAGGACAGAGCTCTAAGGAACACCACTGTTAATAGATCTAGAAGAACGATGACCGTCTACAACAGCGGCTATAGAACGACCAGAAAGGAAGCTAGAGATGAAGGCACAGATAGAGGGATAGAAACCGTAAGAGGGCAGGTTGGAAATTAAAGATTTATGCCAGACTCGATCGAAAAACTTTGAGATGTCAAGTGCAATGGCAAAGCTTTTGCCAAAGTCCCGAAAGGAGGATGACCATGTGTCATAACCTTTCGTTCTCTACTTTTTTTGCCTCTTAAGCTTTTTTCATTGCTTTCCTCCTCACACCTTATGGTCCATCCTGTTCTTATTTTCATTGTGGTTCCTCTCCAGTAATGTCTCCTCTCTCCTTTGCCCTGTCTCTTTTCATCCACACCAGGTATTTCGCTGTCTCAATTCTGCTGTGTCTATCACCCAACTTCTTTCATTACCAGCCTCTTCTTTTACAGCAGTACTGTACGTGTGTAACCACGGCTCCTACTCATTACCGTACCCAGCACTTTACCATGTACCGTACAGCATACTTAGACGTGTGCAACTTTCTGAGTTTACAATAAAAAAGTTGCTCTATGATGTTAACTTTCTCCCGCCAAATAATGTTGTGGAGTTATATGGAGAGACAGTCTGACATGACGAAATGAAGGAGCGTTGTGGTCTGGATGTGGATGTAATAGAATGCTATACACTGAGGAGGTTTGAGCGTGTGGAGAGGATGGAGAGCGAGAGACTAACTAGGAGAATGTAACTGGGTAAGGTAGAGGGGGGGAGAGGGAGGGGGAACCCAAGGATGAGACGGAGGGATGGAGTGCAGAGGTTTATGAGAGAAGGGGGTATGAGCTAGGAGCAGGGCAGCGAAATGGCGGGGGACAGGGCGACGTGGAGGCGATTTGTTTGTGGCCACCCCTCACGGGATTAAAGCGTTTGGCGATAGATGATTAGAACTTCATTACTATTTCTCCCCAGCCACACTAAAATGATCAGTCGCGTCATTCACAAAAGACGCATTTACTTCTTCAGTCAGATCATCCATCTGAAACATTTTGTTGATGTTGGTTTTGGCGACCATCATCCACTCACTTGATGTAGTGTTACCTACTTCTTCCTTAGCCTTTGTCATTCTTTTTCTGTGCCTGCCCTCCTCTCTTCCTATTTTTCCCATCTTTTTTGTAACTTCTTATTGTTTTTCTTTCCATTACAGGTGGCTTTACATTGAGTGACAAGCCAAATGGTTTCCTGTTAGCCAAGAAACCATTTACAGTGCTGGGTGGTAACCATATAACCAAACCATACGTGCTCCCTCCGTGTCAACAAGTAGGTTGGTGGAGGGTTAGTGCCCCTCCCCGTAAAACAAAAACGCAAAAGTCAAATGGCCACCCCTTACGGGATCATGGCGTCTGGCAATAGATAGATAGATAGACAGACATTCGTTCTGCTGTTTTGCTCAGCTCGGCACAGTCAGACCCTTTTCAGTTACACATTTTGAGTAATATGGCGAGTGTATAATAATTGCGATCAGTTTTAACCTTCAGCATATGAATACATTTTGACTTATAATAATAGTGCTAATAATAATAATGATAATAGATATAATAATAATAATAATTAATAATCATAATAATAATAAATTATAAAAATAATAAATCTATTTTACTCATTACTCATCAATAAGCCTAGTCATCATTGCATCACACACAACTATTACATCAAACATTCCTTCCCTAAACAAACCTTCAGTCGGCCTAGTACAGTACCACATGCCTGTTCGTCAGCCATTCAGATCCTCGTACATCCCACACAGCCACACCTACCGGCCTGTTTATGTAGATCGTTGGACAGGTGTCAGACTCAGTTTCAAAGGAATCGAGAGTTCCCAGATAATTTTTGGATATTCATTAAAAGAAGAGCAAGGTTCACGATCCAGCTTCCCATGTCCTGTAAGAGAAAAAATACGAAGCTATCTGCACCAGTGGCGGTCGGAGGGCTTACCACATCACTACGCCATAACATAGGTTTTTGATAAGTATCCAGTCAGAACACCAGAGAAAGGAAGAAACTAAATGAGAAATTATTTACTCTCACACAGTTAGGAACGTGAATTATGAAATAGAGCTATCACTGCTGAGGCCAGGTAGAAAACAAACTGACTCCTTTCTGTTACAAATGATATTTCAGCTCAGTTAAGAAAATAACATCATATAAAAGGAAGACACCAATTATCTGTGTTGCCACCCTCACCTACGGCTCAGACCTGACCCTAAATTTTTCTCCAAATTTCTTTCCCAGCGGGAGGTGGCGGTGGGGATGGCTAAGCCGGAGAAAAGTGATGGAAGTGAAAATAACAAAGAGCAGAAGCAAAGAACAGAGAAATGCGAGGATATGGAGTGAGGATGACGGTGTGGGTGTGAATATGATAGTAAATATGGGCGTGAGTGAAAGTGAGAATGCTACTGTGAGTAAGATTGTGCTGGCAGCGGACAGGGTGGGGTAGTGTTGGGAATGGGGCAAGGTAGTTGTGACAGAAAACAGGGCAGGGTATTGGTGGCAGTGGACAGGATCAAGGTAATGTTGGCAGCAGGATGAGGCTGGGTAGTGTTGGCAACAGAAGAGGGGACACCTTTTTTATCCCAAGGGTTGCTGTTGCGGAGATATATATACCGGTATATATTGTAACTGGTTCAGAGTGTTAAGAGTTTTCAAGATAATGTGGTGCTGTGACCTTTCTGTGTCTAGCGGTACTGTCTGCTGCAGGACAGCATTACTGAGAATTGTCTGCCACAAGCCAACTGTCTCTATGTTCCATGTAGCTCATCGCTGTGATGTATTCTACCATAAAGTATTGGATGTGTGTGAATAGGTATGATTTTTTTTTTACTCACCAGTCACCTTATTGCCTTCTTATTTGAAATATTATTCCATGTACCATCTCCGTGTAACTGTTAATTAGCATACATTATACCTTTGATAATTCAGTAAAAATGTTGTAGGCTACCATCACAGATCATCACAACCAGCCATCGCTGTGGCAGCATGGAGGAGGATATTTCCAGTAAAATTCCATTTGACATTCCCACCAACTCTCCAGCTTTTCTCGCCTTCATATTACTTAAATGACCCATTTATAATGGAAACTTTCATTGTGGAAAAAATGACATTTATAATTGGAACTTTCATTGTGCAAGAGTAATTATCTGGAAACAGTGACGCTTCTTAAGTCAGAATATCCTGCCATTACACAGTTACGTAACCATTCCCTGCCACTCCACACCTTCCATACCCAGCCCCATCCATACCTGCCCTGCCTTGCTGCTCCACTACTAGGGTAACACACCGTGCCTCTCCACACCTGCAGTGCCCTGCAACACCTCAACTACTATACTCTGCCCCCCCCCCCCACAACCACCCTATCTTGCCACTCCACAACTACAGTACCCAGCCACACCACAACTATAATATTGCCTTTTCACAACTGTAAACGCAACCACTCCCAGTGTGTAATGCCTTGCCACTCCTCAACTACAACGCTCTGCGCTCCACAACAACAATATTTTGTGCTCCACAACTACAACACCTTGCCACTCCACAGCTACAATACTGTCACTCCTCGCATTCAGAATTATTATATTTCCACTCTCCAGGTACCATGATTTCCTTCCCTATAGCTTCTATGTTCTGCCACTCCACACAAATTGTTAAGTACTAGCAGGGAACCCGGCGTTGCCGACCAAAAAGGCGAACACTGTAATCCTATTTGTTCTAGTTTAGACTTTCTTTCTACTCCAGAAAGACCATGTACCTCTTAAGCTTTTGAAGAGGGATTATAAGAGGTCCAGGAACTTTCTGTTTCAGGGCTGTTGCGGACTAAAGCACAGTATTTGTGCGCACTTGTTTACTGTTGCCGGTGACCTCAAATGACCTACGACCGGTGACCTCAAATGACCTCGGAGGTCAGCTTCACATAGCTTTTGAAAGAGCTGGAGGTCATGTGAGTCTCCATGACAAAAAATGGGCTGCTGGGTCCAGTTGTTCGAGCGTGCACTACCGGTGACTTCAAATGACCTCGGAGGTCAACCTCACATAGCCTGTGTCCGAACTGGAGGTCATGTGAGCCTCCATGCCAAAAATTGGGCTCCAAGGGTACCCGGCGTTGCCCGGGCCAAAAATACAAACAGTCTACCGGTGACCTCAAATGATCCACATCTGAATTTTGACCCCCTCAGCCCATCCTTGGATCACCCTGATTCAAAATATATATGGGTCTAGGGATCTCTGGCCCTTGGTTTGGGTGTGAATGAAGGACAAACAAACAAACAACACGGCTCTTATATTTCCTGGTATATACTGTAGATTCCCTCTTGACAGCCATTATTTGCCTGGCAGTTCCGTTCTTCCAAACACTTTATCTCTTCTTTTTCTCTCCCCAGATCTCATCATTTATCTCGGTTCCTTTTCTTCAGTCTTTTTTTTTTTTTTTTTTTTTCATTTCTTCATATCATTTATCTCCTGTGTTGAAGTTCGTACACTTCGTCCTTAGATCAGCCATCACCTTCTGCCTCGTCTTCAGGTTCGTTCTCTTCATCCTGTGATGATCGTCTGCTGAGAGATTTTGTTGTAATGACATGGCGTTTGGGAAGATGTTAATGTTGCTGGGATTACATTTTCGAAAATCTCGCCCTCCATCACCAGATCTCCTAACCCATTATATCCTGACTCTGCCTCACGTTGCCCATACACCCGCACATGAACTTTGATCAAGCTTCCCTTCTTTGATGCCATTCAGGCAGATAAATAGGTGTGATTTGTTTCGGGACAACTTACCAAAAGCAAACCATCGGAAAATTAAGTCCTTTCCGGTGGAACTTAGTGTCAAGCAGGTGGTGATACAGCAGCATTCCACAGTGGCTTAGTTCACTGCCTCACTCTAATATCTAACTTTACCACACGTTAGACATAGTCATAGTTTCACATCATCTGGTTCAACTACATGCTGTATACCCTGCATAATCCACTTCGTTATGACTGTGTGTGTGTGTGTGTGTGTGTGTGTGTGTGTGTGTGTGTGTGTGTGTGTCCCTTTATAGTCTCGTGTCGTTAATTTCAGTACAATTTACTGGGAAATGAAAGTTGTAATCACGCTGACTGGAGAGAATAAGATGGAGTTGGGGAGAGGAGAAGGGGAATAAGGAGAGAAAGAAGAGGCGACGGATTGAATTTTATAAAGTGGGTGGATGTACAGAGAGGATATGAGGAGAAAGAGACTGGGAATGATTGAGATGGATGAGAAAAATGCGGAGAGAAAAGATCCTTAGTTTCTGCCTTTCACACATATTGAGGAGAGATAGAGATAGAGAGAGAGAGAGAGAGAGAGAGAGAGTCAACAAGATAAAGAAACACAGAGGAGTACCGGTAACAGGCAGGGAAGGCTGGTTGTGGCAGAGATATTGATAGAAAGTAGTTCTGTATATTAAGGTGGAGGTGATTCCCGCAACGCCCATCTCAACAGTTACTTCAACAAACAAGGGATGAGGCTATGGCACACCTAATGTCTGACTTGGCTCGTATCTCTGACTGGGGTAAAAATAATATGGTTGTCTTTAATGCATCTAAGACTCAGTTCTTACACCTATCAACCCGACAAAATCTTCCACAGGTATACCCACTAATGTTTAATAATATTCAGCTTAATCCTGCATCATCCTTGAACATGCTTGGGGTTTCATTTACTCGGGACTTATCTTGGAAAAATCATATTACATCTCTTGTAAAATCTGCTTCCAAGAGATTGGGTGTGCTAAGCCGACTCCGCTCTTTCTTTACCCCTGCGCAATTGTTGACTCTATACAGGGGTTTTATCCGCCCCTGTGTGGAGTACAACTCTCATGTGTGGGGAGGCTCCCCACATACAGCTCTTCTCAATAGGGTGGAGTCAAAGGCTTTTCGTCTCATTAACTCTCCTCCTCTTACTGACTCCCTTCAACCTCTGTCTCTTCGCCGCTCTGTTGCATCTTTATCTCTTTTCTATCGCTACTTTAATGGTCACTGCTCCTCTGAACTGTCTGCTTGCATTCTTCCACCTCTACGACGGGCGCGTAGCACCCGTCTGGCAGCAAACTCTCATCCCTTTTCTGTCCATCTCTCTAATGCAAGAGTTAACCGTTACTCCCAGTCTTTCATTTATGCAACAGGTCAGCTCTGGAACTGTCTCCCTCTGTCTGTATTTCCTGCTGCCTATGATCTCCAGTCTTTCAAACGCAGTGTGTCCAGGCATCTCAAAATGATCGGATCTTGAATTTGGCTCTCTATTGTATTTTGTTTTTCTCTTGGAGGGAACTGTTACAGCGGGCTCATGGCCTTTGGTTCCTTCTTCCTCGCATAAAAAAAAAAAAAAAAAAAAAAAAAACTCGTGGACCAGGATAGAGCCACTTAAATAAAACAGTTCCTCCGCCTCTCACTTATTAATGAAAGTGTTGTGACAGCATTGACTACTACCATTCACAGACTTATTTAATTAGCTCTTCTTTTTATATATTTCACTAATCCTGTTCGTCCGTCACTGGTTCTCCTTAGTCTTTATCATTCCAGGGCCTTTGTTTACCTGTACCCATATATTTCTTCAATTATCATGCGTTATTTTTTCCTTATATTTACCGGTATTTTACACGTCTTGTATATGCTTCTCTTCCATAGCCTTCCTCCCCCCTCCCCCCAACCGTTTCCCAGTTTCCCCTGTTCCCCACATTCCTACTTAGTTCTCTCTTCTTCCCCATACTCTCTTTCCTGTTCCCTATCCTCTTACTTCTGCCTTTTCTTTCTTCTCTTCATTCCTCCCTCTTCTCCATTTTCTTATCCACACTATCTTCCTTTCAGATTTCTTCCCTCCTCACAGTCTCTTCCTTCCTCCGCACACACTCTTTTCCAACACTGTCTCCTCTCCTCCCTTAACTCCCCTCTCCTTCCCACACTCTCCCTCTTGCTTTCATTGTCATCCACCCTCCTGTCAGCTTTCTTTCATTTCCCTCTTCCAAATTTCATTATACTCCTCTTTGCTGTCATATGTCCCTCGCCTTCTTTCCTGCGCAGTTATTCTCACGTTTCTCTTTCTTCACGTCAGTTTTCACCTGCATTTTTGCCTGCTGTTGTTTTAGGGAAGCAAATTCGTATCAGAATATAAAAATCTACACTGATACTATGCAAGTGCGCCATACACACACAACCCGCGTCACTACGTAAAAACTAACACCAATCATAATGTGATAAGTTATATACCGCTATGTATTTCTACTTTGTTATTGGCATCTCATAGCACAGGTGAATATGTGACGTGTTAGTGGACCTTATGGAGGATCAGACCAATGACATCATCTTTAAACAATATTCAGAATCTCGAGATAAAAATCCTGCAGCAGCCGGAACTTAATTGCTGACCTTGGACCTCTCTCTTCATTGCTGCATCCTTTGATCTCGTTTTTCTCCTCCTACTTAACTGCAGGTTTGTGTCATTGATGTGCACACCACCGTAAAATATGTCTAATTACTTCCTGATGGTGCTTGCTCTCAGCCTTTGGGTGAAGGTAGCCATGGAACTCACGGTATTAAAATAATATATGTCGCTTGCTCTTCCTATCCTCTCCGTTCTCAGGTCTAACCCTCAACGTATTTTTTTTTTTTTTTCATGTTTGTCAGTTCTCCTGCCGTCTTCCAGCATCACATGTTCTCATCTCCCTCCTCCTCTAGTCTTCCCCACCTCCATATTGTCATTACACTATTTTCTTCTCCTTCTCTCTCTCCCCTCTACTTACATTTACTGCTTTCCCAACTCCTCTTTACTGCCTCTTCATCAAGCCAATAGTAATTTTATTGAACCAAATATATTACCGTTAGTTTCTTCATGATTTTTGGTTCTTGAGGTGTCATAATCTCCCTCTTATTCTTTCTCTTCAGTTCTCTTTCAGTCTTTTTCCTGAGCCTTTTTCATAACTACTTACATTCCTCTCAGTCCTCAACCCTCCACCCTTTTCTTTAAGACTATTACATTTTAACCATAAATTTACCATTTCACCCGTCACTTCCCAGCTTCGTTGTCCTTACTTCAGTTCGTCTTTCATTTTCTTTTGCCATACCACGCCCACTACTCCTAAGTCCCTGTTTTGTCAGTCTTACAGCACTATCACTTCCTCTTCCAGAGCACCGTTTTTAATTCTCCATATTCTGTTAGTGATGGCGACCATCATCCACTCTCTTGATGTAGTGCTGCCTACTTCTTCCTTAGTCTTTATCATTCTTTTTCTATGCCTGCCCTCCTGTCTTCCTATTTCTCCCATCTTTCCTGCCACTACTTAATGCTTTTCTTTCCGTTACAGGTGGCTTTACATTGAGTGACAAGCCAAATGGTTTCCTGTAAGCCAAGAAACCATTTACAACGCTGGGTGGTAACCATATAAGCAAACCATACGTGCTCCCTACGTGTCAAGTGGGTTGGTGACGGGTTAGTGCCCCTCCCTGTAAAACCAATAACTCAGAGTCAAATGGCCACCCCGTACGGGATTATGGCGTCTGGCAATAGATAGATAGATAGATTCTCCTCTTAAGAATCCTCACCTCCAGTAGCTTAATTGCTTTTGAACCACATCCCTCCGTGCTTCCTGATGTGAGCAGGGCGGGATTGAGGACGAGGTTGAAGTCGGAGGGATGTGTGGGTGAGAGACGCTGAGCAGGGAATAGTCAGATGTAAATTCTCAGCGGTTGGTGAAGAGATGAATAGCAGCACTGGATTCCCTGTATGGTTAACCTTTATCTTGTCCTTGGTTCTGTCTCATCTCTGTGTCACCGCAGAATTCTCTGCCTTCTCATTTTTCCCAAAATATCATCAAGACTGGATTCGCAGCAGCAGTATTAGAAATACCTCAGAATTTTTCAGTCGTTTCTGTCAATGGATGGTGAGGTGCGGATGATGAAGATGATGATGATGATGATTTATAATGCTATTTTCTTTCCTTCTCCACCTCACCTACTCCACACCTGCTTTGTCTTGCTCTCCTACTCCTTAACTATCCCAACCTGCCCCTCCCGAGTCCTTCTCCCTACCATGCCGCTCCTCTCCCCCTCCATTACATCTCCCCCTCCATTACCTCTCCCATAATCGCCCTCCCTACCATTTATAATTTCCTTCTCTCTCGCCTCAACTCCCATCATCCCCCCTCAGTTTTTTTTTTTTTCCTGGCCATTATTATCTCAGTTTCAGTATTTCCTTATTTTCTTTGTTCCCTCCGGCCGTTCTCGTCTCCCACACCCTCTCATCGCATCCTGCCCTCTTTCCCTTATTCCGTCCGCTTCAGTTGCTATTTTTCCCACCGTTTTTATGATCTCCACCCATGGTTTCCTCACCAGGCTATAGGATAAGTGAGCTCTTGACTGGCATCTCTCTTTTGGGAAGTAGTTATTATTGCTTGCCTTTACCAAGGCGGAGCGATAATGTTTTTGCCCGCCTCTGTGTGTGTGTACGTGCGTGTGTGTGTGTGTACGTGCGTGTGTGTGTGTGTGTGTGTGTGTGTGTGTGTGTGTGTGTGTGTGTGTGTGTGTGTGTGTGTGTAATTCACTGAGTTCACCGGGTCGGTCAGGATCACTTGATGGTCGTGATCGTCAGCTTTTACCCTCCCGGAAAGGAACTGAGAGCTCATATAGTCCGATCTAAGGGCAAGGCTGCGACCTTCACACATGCACACACCCGTCCCCTTGCTCATGGGGGACAGTAACCACCCACTTCGTCAGTGAAACTTTTCGCAACCTGAGCGAGGTGCGAACTCCCATCAACCAGATGGCAAGCGAGAACGTTACCACTGCACCAGCGAGCGGTGTGTGTGTGTGTGTGTGTGTGTGTGTGTGTGTGTGTGTGTGTGTGTGTGTGTGTGTGTGTGTGTAAAATCTACATACTGTACTGAAATAGTTATGCATTTGGTCCCATTTTTCAGCACCTGTGTAAGGTATTCCTCACTCATTTCAGTCATCTTTTCAAGGCTGAAATCATCAGTGCTTAGTCCAAAACCCTTCAAGAAGTAGTCCGGGTGTGCTCTCAATGCTGAACATTTAGTTCCCACTTTACTTGTGTAATCACAACCTGTTAAACTGTGCACAGCAGGCAATACTTTACAGAGGTCTAGTCCTACAACAGAAGCCAAAACGTGTATAGGAATATAGCTTATTGAGTCACCATGACCCCTCTTTACCCAGAGCTCTGAAAGCCCAGAAGAATTAGACTCATCCCGTTAGTACATTAACATTACAGAAACATCAGTGTCAGGGGACAAAACTGTAATCTTGGAAGTTCCTTTCTGAACAGCATGTATCACTGATCAGCTTCTTCTGTGTCAACATTTAGCTCAGAGATAACTGTTGAAGAGCCTTCAAACACAACTTGGCAAAGCACTGCCTTCTCACCTGAAAAGGGACTTATTACCATGCATACAGATGGAAATATTTCGTTAGCTGTAGTTACAGCGTGTTCATAAGGTAAACATTGAAGATTTTGTTTGTTTTTATTGGAGCCCCAGAATTTGTCGATTTCTAATGGTAATGGCGTCTCTTCTTTGATCTTACTCAGTTCAGTGGGAGAAGTGATCTGACATCTTCTTCTTTCAGAATCTTTGATTGACTTATCAATGTATGAGTTAAAGACGAAATCAGTTCTGTTGTTATACTCGGCTGACATTTTGCCATAGTTCAATGCAGCATCACAAAAAAGTGCTGAGATGTTTTGTTTTCATCTTCCATACAGTTGCCATCATGTCCACTATATATGTTGTATGTATTCTGTCATTTGTTTGTGAGGTTTGGATATTCTTCTCATGAAGGTTTTCCTTTAGTTCATTGACAAGAGAACTTCGTGCAGATTTCTTCATCATACCCAAAAAGATGTGAGGATGTTATTAAGTTATACTGCAATAACTTCTCCATTGGGATACCCCAAGCTCGAGCAACTTTTGTGACACGTTGCTGACAGCACTTATCTTTTGTTTTAGACAACTTTCCAGAACCTTTTCCACATTTCGTTGGTTTGTGTATAATCTGGAATGTTCTCAGATTAATTCTGTGGATAGGTTCACTGATTCTGATCCACTTCGCAACAAGGCGCTCTTTTTGAAGCTTCACATATGCTGCACGCCCAATGTCAATCACTCCTAAGAGCTGAGTACAGATATCTTCTGGCATGACTTCGTTTGTAATGATATTATGAAGCTTTGGCTCTGCACCTGATTGAAAAGGATTCTCATGTGTTCCAGTGAATGTCAGAATATCCTGGACATTTCTCTCACCCATTGCTGTCTCTGAATGACTGAATTAATGGTTAATTGTGATTTCATAGCTATTTGTTTTAAAACCACTTAGTTCGCTTTGTACGTTAAAAATAGCCAGCATTTCATGGTAAATCAATTGCCATTTGGCAACTTTTTTTCTTTTCTTTTTTTTTATACGAGAACAACCAATTATTCCCGAGCTACTTTTGGGGGATTTGTTGATTGTTCTGCTCCATTATCTTTAAAATGTCCATCTGTACGTTTGACTGCAGACTTTCCTTTCCCAAAGGCCATATGAATTTCTGGAGCAGATTCACTTTGCCTCCGCATGTCCCCCAGATAATGTGAACACCAGCATAGGTAGTTTGTTGAATTATAGGCAGCAAATACAGGTAACAGTTCTTGAACCGTCTGTAAATGTAAGAACCAATTTGCATCACGACCACTCCGAATTAAATTTTCTGCGAGAGTTACAAGATATATGAAATTATCCCAGTATTTGATGGTTTCATTTTAGGTTGTTTCCTTCAGCACGAAACTGTCAGTCATTAAGAAGTGAGCTGCTTCATTCCTTTAGCTCCCTTACAATGTTTTGGCTTTCTTGAAATTTTTTGGCACTTACACTGTCCTTTACTTGCAAATTTAAGTTCAACTGGTGTTCATATTTATCAGTACTTGAGTGCTTGAAGAACTCAACTCACTGTAATCTAGTCATTGCTTCCTTCAACAGCTGCACTCCGTAAAGAGACCTTGTATAGTTCTTACCACTGAGTACAGACTGTACAACATTCTAGCTAAATACTGAGCTCTCAGCCAGTATTATTACTTCTGCTAAGGAGGTTATGTTTCCACCCCTGTCTTTGTTCGTCGGCTTGTGGGCAAGATTACACAAATACTACTGGACGGATTTCCACGAAACTTGGTAGAAGAATAGGCCTTGACTCAGAATAGACTCAATTAAATTTTGGTGCGGATCCGGATAAAGGTGCGGATCCAGGATTTTTTTTTTTTTTCACTTTAACACTGCGAGAAGGGGCGTTTTTCGACATTTTCGCAAAATTTTCAGTGAATATTGCATGGATCTTGATGAAAACAATCATTTAGGATGTTGGTATCTACGAATGTGTGCAGTTTGGCGCGGATCCATGTAAAAATCCGGATCTAACAGATTTAAATAAATTATGCTTTTATAGGGGGGTAGTCATTTTCCGGCTGCTGTACAGATTATGAAATGATAATGAAATGATATGCACTGTTTTGTTGGCTGTTACAGTGAGTTGAAAAATTATCATTAAGCGTACTGGGTAGTTTATGTTACATCTTATAGGGTTACCGGTATGAGTTTGATATTTGATTAGACAATTAAATTAAAAGGAACTGGATGTTGGCTCTTGGCAAAGGTATGCGCTCTACTGAGTGCCATTCTAGTTATTAATGTAATACTAATGCCTAAAGATCCTTGATGAACTTAAATTAATTTATTTTTTATTATTATGTACATTTTATTATAGTTCCCGGCTATATTACGTCTCTGTTTTCCGTCACAGATAATGACCCATTTTCATGCCCCTTGTATATAACTGTTATATCTATACCAACCTTATTATGTTATTTAATTCTTTATTGCCATGATTCAGAGTGGCTACCCTAAATTTTATGCTACTTAAATTGTTCTACAGTAGTTGGTGGATTTCATCAGAAAATTCGGACACATTTTATGCACACGAAAACTCTCCCAGCCAATGGACTAATAGACACTTACGATAATCGCCACCTCCTTGCTGCCTCCACCTCCCACACCACCACTCTTGTCTGCCCTCCCTGCCACACCACCACTCTTGTCTGCCCTCCCTGCCACACCACCACTCTTGTCTGCCCTCCCTGCCACACCACCACTCTTGTCTGCCCTCCCTGCCACACCACCACTCTTGTCTGCCCTTCCTGCCACACCACCACTCTTGTCTGCCCTCCCTGCCACACCACCACTCTTGTCTGCCCTTCCTGCCACACCACCGCTCTTGTCTGCCCTCCCTACCACACCACCACTTTTGTCTGCCCTCCCTCCCACACCACCATTCTTGTTTACTCACTTTTTTTTTTTTTTTTTACACATTGACAACTTCTTGTCTTTCAACTACACTCTCGTATTCGTAAGTACATGGATGTCTTTGTTTTACAATCTGAGCTTTTGAAAATAAAGCCTTCCATTTTATTCTGAACTTTTTGTTATGGAAGAAAGAGTTAAAGGAAACATACCTTTTCCTTCCTCTTGCATTTATTACCATTGTCTTTCACGTTCTTACCGGAAAAGTGAAATTATTATGTAAGAAGAGCTCTCCTCCTCCCCCCAGCAAACGCACGTTCACAAGCACACAAACACATACAAACACATGTACACACACACACAAAGAACGAGGCCGAAGTGGTGGTGTTGTGGTGAGAGAGATACAGGAGTGGTGTTGTGGTGATGAGAGTGAGACAGGAATGATGTGGTGAGACAGGAGTGATAATGTTGTAGTGAGACAGGAGTGGTGGTGTTGAGGCGAAACAGGAGTGATGGTGTTGTGGCGAGGCTGGAGTGGTGCTGTGGTGATGAGTTGTGACAGGAGTGGTGAGTGAGGCTGGAGTGATGATGCTGTGGTGAGAGTGAGCAGGAGTGGTGGAGTGGTGGTGCGGTAGAGAGTGAGGCAGGAGGGGTGGTGTGTGAGGCACGAGTGGTCATGTGGTGGTGAGATGGAGGCAGGAATGGTTGTGTGGTGCTAAGTGAAACGGGAGTATTGATGAGGTGATAATAGTGAGTCAGCAGAGTGATGGTGTGGTGGTGGGAGTGAGGCAGGAGTGGTGGTGTGGCGGTAAGTAAAACAGGAGTGCTAACGTGATGATCATGTGGAGCAGTGGTGGTGGTGTGGTGGTGGGTGTGAGGCAGGATGGCGAGTTACTGGATTTATTTCTAATTTTTCTCTAACATTAAACCCTAAATTACGAAGGGGTTCTAAACTTGAAAAATTCTCTGATTGTGGCAAGTGTAGGCTGATATTCAAGACTTGCCATATTACTAAACTCTTTAATAATGATGGTTATAACTTTCTCACTTGAAAGTGCTCATCCATGTCCGAATAAAATCTGACGATAACATAAATATAACACTGGGTATGCTGCCGTAATCCTGGTGAAGAAGTTAAAAAGGTATGACAGGTACAACGTAAGTAACAATTTAGCGTCAATAACATCTACATAATGTTGCTATATTTTTAAGTACGGTATTTATCAGGCTGCTTGCATATTTATCCTATTCGTGCAGGATCGATTTGTTTAATTTAATATAATAGTTTCCAATAGTTCTCATGCGATATGTTTCTCTTCTTTACAACCCAAATTTTCTCATTCCCCAGGTGAGTTAAGGCGAAGTCCATGTTCTGGTAAGGTTACACGTTCTATTTGCTTTGACTCTTCATTAGTCCTTAGTTTTTGTGTTGTATTTTAAAATATCTCACATAAGAAATTCCTCGTTGCAAGGAAAAGACTTTTGACTAGGCTTTAGTTTTTTTTTTTTTTTATTGCATTATGGAAACGTCTTGTACCAGAATTTGGTCACGAGAAACATATAAATCTTTATGTCAGATTTACTGGATCGTTAAAAGGGCCCGGATCGGTAAAAGGGCTGGGGTAGGGGGAAAGCGATGGTAGGGAAATCTTCACCAAATGTTACACCACGGGAGTCGGAACCGTAAAAACGACTTGGGATAATTTCGTCTATGGGTTGACCTAATGTAAGAATACAGGTGTCAAAGAAATGGACAGTGAAACCTAACTGTTATTCAGCAGATGTTTGTTGCTTTTTGTCATGAATCAGACGTGGTAGAATGTCATGTCTCGGCAGTGGCCGCATACCTTCTTACCAGATCAACTGAGGAGACTGTTCTGTGTGTACACAGTGTAGTTATAACAACAGGCAGCACACACAAAGAAAACTCAACCTTTACCCTGAAAGATTGTATGACAGTTAGAGGTCAACTAGACTCCATGGGCGTAACACAAATCACTCCCAATAACGCATCCAGTAGCAATACGGAGTCTTTAAGAATAACCTGAAATCCCGATGGTACATGTGAGGGCCCACATCTCACATTGCCTTCCATTTCGATGTCTTAGGTTATTATTCAGTAACATTTTGGGTCATCCCGCACTGAGATACGCTAGTCCGTATTAGACTACAGGTGTTTGTTCACTGGGCTGCATTCTCTTCTTTATCACTGTGGTGTTACTCAGTGGAAGGTGATGGTTTTATAGCAACTAAGATAATAATGGGAAAACAACAAAGATGGCAGGCTTTCGGAAAGTGTGACAAGAAAACAACAAAGATGACTGGCTTCCGGAAATTGTGACAAGAAAACAACAAAGATGGCAGGCTTTCGGAAATTGTGACAGTCTCAGTTACTACCCTCATATCGACTCATCTTTCAGTGTTTTATACTGCAATCTCAGGTTTTAGAGGACCACCCACAACAACTTTTTCTTGATGTGATGCACTCTGCAAAGGTTCTTTACTTTTGTGGTACTACTTATTTTATTTCTCATTCGTCCGTTCCTTTATTTACTTATATCCACACTCTTCAGCTCCCTCTCCACTTGGTTCCCCAGCCATCTTTCCCTTTCTCTTGTTTCTCGCCCTTTCACACTACAGTTCCCCCTTTCTTCTCTGCTATTCAGTCCACTAATTATCCACGTAAGCTTTACGGTCTCGTCCAGATAGCTTAGGGTGGCTTATGGTTACTAAAGTTTAGGTGAGTCTGGGGTCTGAGGAGACAACCATGTGGTCTTGTGCGTCTGCCTCCTCCGCACGCACATTAACCTTTCTTATTTACCATGTTTTGATACTCTCCCCTTTCCTTCCTTTACTGTCGGTCTTCCCTTACTTAGCATTTACTGTTTACAATAGTTACTTCACCCAATTCTCTATCCCTATTGTACCTCCTTACCTCTCCTTCCTCCCTTTACCTATCCTTCATCCAAAATATTGTCCACTGACCAGGCACTGCCCTTACCTCTCATTTATCAGTTGTTTCTTACGTTCTCATCATAACCCCCCCCCCTTTATTTTTTTTGCTCCCAACGGCCAGAACTAATTCATAACCTTGTTATTGCAGTCCCTTGTCGCATCCTGCTGCACAATCACTTCCACTCTCATATCCCGTCACTCATATCTCTCTCCGGCTCCCACGAACAATTTCTTCTCAGTTTTCATTCCCATTTCTCATAACGATGCATTCTTTCGTCCTCGAGCTTATTCTTTCATGATATTTTCTGTCCTTTCTAGACTTCCTTTTGTTTCTTGACTCAGCGCTCGGGCACGTATGTGCTTATGAGTATGTGCGCGCGCGCACACACACACACACACACACACACACACACACACACACACACACACACACACACACACACACACGTGTGAACTTCCCCCAAGGTTCCCCGTTGGACCCGCAGTATATTGATACTGTACCTTGCATATGTATGGCTGAACCTGTGTGTGTGTGTGTGTGTGTGTGTGTGTGTGTGTGTGTGTGTGTGTGTATGCAACGGTAACTTTATCTTTGAAGATTTATATGTACATGAGTAATTCTGATCAAATAATAATGATTGAGTGTTTGTATATTTTACATTACGTACATGTATGCACTGCAGTACACAGTATGTGCTTAGGTGAAAATAAAAGTTACATATATCCTGTGTACCAGCCACTTTAATAAAATAATTGATCTTGTTCTTGAATCCATTTACTGTTTTGGATGTTTTATGGAAGCTGGAAGAGGAAGTTGTGATTGAAAGATGAATGGGAAAGATGAGGCAACCCCAAGTATATATAACGATGAAGGGGGGAAGGGTATGAGGTAGAGAAACTGGGGTATGGTGAGTAGTAAGAAGAATGATAAGATACTATATAAACTTAAAAGAAAAGGGGTTAATGTAGCAAGGCAAAATGCACCGTGCATCAATAGTAAGTAGAGGAAATAAGGTACCAGTATTTGAGTAAATAGAGTATAATGTACAGTAATACTGTTCCCGTATCATGCCACACTGTAACAGGTTGGTGAATGGTGGATGAAGAATACACTGTGACTCAGCCTCGTGTATTCATCATCCACCATTCACCATGTTCCCATATGGTTGGCTTCTGCTGAGGTACAAACAGGTGTCTGCTACAGGAAAGGGCTCTTGCTTGAATGTGTTTTTTTTTTCGATATTTTGCCTTTTTTTTAATGATTTATTTGCTTATTGGTTGTTATACAGACTCTTGCAATGTATTCTTATAATAGTACGACTTGTTTGACGAGAGTTTACCTTATTGCAAGAATGTAAAATCATTGTATAATGAGGTTCCTTGTTCTTTAAGGTCTTTATATTTTCACACAAATTCTGCTGACCGAATTTGCTGTGGGCGATCCTGGTACCCTTGTGCCATTATTGTGTGCAAATTATTCACCAACCTGAGCCATATTGCAAATATACTGCGGTGTCTGGGGTGCGTGCCTGCGTGCATGTGTGCGAGACTAAGGGGGAGGGAGGGGGGAGTCGGGACAGGGACTGTGAAATATGGAAGTTTTCTTCCACCGGGAATGCTCCTGATACCATTAATGGGTTTTCCTCTATCAATATATCCTCGAAAATTAATGATAATGTGATGATAATCACATAAACCAGCATGATTTCTCTAGTGACATTACCATTACCCACCATTAGTTTATGTTTTGTTTCCAGGCTAGTTTGCTAGAGTGGCCAGGGTTAACCTATTGCACGCCGGGACGAGGTCTGGCCAGCTTGCCATGATGGCCAGACGTACAGTACTGCCTCAGTCCCGCCACTTCCCTAGTTGTTTCTCTCCACCACCACGTCCCTTTCTTGTCTCCACCATTACTTTTTTGTCTCCACCACCACATCTCTTTGTCGACTCTCCACTACTACTTCCCTTTGTTGTCTCCACTACTACTTCCCTTTGTTGTCTTCACCACCACTTCCCTTTGTTGTGTCTCCACTATTACTACCCTTTCTTGTCTCAACCACATC
This sequence comes from Coenobita brevimanus, assembly GCF_032717465.1. Classification (NCBI taxonomy): domain Eukaryota; kingdom Metazoa; phylum Arthropoda; class Malacostraca; order Decapoda; family Coenobitidae; genus Coenobita; species Coenobita brevimanus. The sequence continues at coordinate 24,917,978 of NC_137026.1, forward strand.
CCTGTACTCCCACCACCTCATTACTTTCCTGTCAAGTTTTCACGTTCTGTTGTAGTGATGTTTCTCTTCATTAACATTTCTCAATAAGCATATTTTCTCCCTCCTGGCCTGGCGACACAGTCGTGGTGACTACTGTAGGTGTGTGTGATGACTGCACACACTGGGGTGATGCGGTTGGTTATCATCGCCCGCTGCTCGGTAACCAGTTGCTCACTTCTATTCTTTATTGCCTGCTTAGCGATGTGATAATGTAATCGCATGCTTCTGTGTGTGTGTGTGTGTGTGTGTGTGTGTGTGTGTGTGTGTGTGTGTGCGCGTGCGTGTGTGTGTGTGTGTGTGTGTGTGTGTGTGTGTGTGTGTGTGTGTGTGTGTTTCCAAAATCTCAAAATCAAGGGGGCAAATTGTATCCAAACTTTGTGGCCAATATCCCGGGCTATACTCGTATAGCTTGTTGGTTAATAAGTTTGGCGAAGCTGCGATGATATACCTCTTATTGCCTGTGGATTTTACAACAACAAAAAAAAACTGACTTTTTCCCTTTTAGCTTGCCATTATTCACCATTTTCTACCATATCTTCAACGAGGAGAATGGAAGTTTAAAGGGAAACTACTAGAATTTCTTCAAATGCTTGTTATACTCGATTTCCATCACCAACATAATACCTCGGACATCAGGCTTCTGAATGCTAGCGTGATATTTAACTTAGTAGGTGCAAACAGCGCGGTTCTAAGACATTTTCTTTCGATTTTGGCGAAGCTGCGATGATGTGTCTCCGAATGGCAGAGCAGTACTGCTATAGTTTTTTAGTGATGACAGGCGATATTCATTCGTGGGTGAATGCTTAAGCTTTTATTGTTTCTGTTTTTTTTCTTTTCTCATTACACTTACACAAGTATTTAAAATTGGAAAAGAGATTGCCGAGTTTCATATTTTTCTACTTTTTACACCTATTTTCTCCCCCTTCCTACCCTGTCTTCCCAAATAAAAGTAACTACATTATAATTTTTGTGAAAAATAAGCATAGCAAGATGAAAAATAATGTTTATAAGAAAATCCCCCCGAACTCCATTGCCGTATTCCATCAGCGCCTCACACTGACTCCATGGTAGTTTACAACGCCGCCCCTAAAGTTGCCGGGCTGAACCCGCCACACTGGGGGAATAACAGTTCCACTTTGGGCTCTGGGTGTTGTTCTTCCCCGAATCTGACCGAGCAAGTTAAGGAGAATGCCACAACTTCTCTTCACAATCATACAGCTAATTTCATGTCATAACCAAGATTTCTTTTTGCAGGATCGACGGAGATTATGCTGACACCCTCTAGTTTCTTGTTCCTCCTTCTAGAATAATTTTAGCTACCACAGAAAACTTAAAATTAACTTTGCCCTTCATGTTTACAATTCACAATAAGATTTTGCTGTATGATACAAGCTAGAGTGAAGGGGGTCAATGGGAGAGTAAGGCAAGAGTGGAGAGAGTGAGAGAGACTGTAAAGCAAGAGTGGAGGGAGTGAGAGGGGGTGTAAGGCAAGAGTGGAGGGAGTGAGAGGGAGTGTAAGGCAAGAGTGGAGGGAGTGAGAGGGAGTGTAAGGCAAGAGTGGAGGGAGTGAGAGGGAGTGTAAGGCAAGAGTGGAGGGAGTGAGAGGGGGTGTAAGGCAAGAGTGGAGGGAGTGAGAGGGGGTGTAAGGCAAGAGGGGAGGTAGTGAGAGGGGGTGTAAGGCAAGAGTGGAGGGAGTGAGAGGGAGTGTAAGGCAAGAGGGGAGGTAGTGAGAGGGGGTGTAAGGCAAGAGTGGAGGGAGTGAGAGGGAGTGTACGGCAAGAGTGGAGGGAGTGAGAGGGGGTGTAAGACAAGAGTGGAGGAAGTGAGAGGGGTTGTAAGACAAGAATGGAGGGATTGAGAGGGGGTGTAAGATAAGAGTGGAGGAAGTGAGAGGGGGTGTAAGACAAGAGTGGAGGAAATGAGAGGGGGTGTAAGACAAGAGTGGAGGAAGTGAGAGGGGGTGTAAGACAAGAGTGGAGGAAGTGAGAGGGGGTGTAAGACAAGAGTGGAGGAAGTGAGAGGGGGTGTAAGACAAGAGTGGAGGAAGTGAGAGGGGGTGTAAGACAAGAGTGGAGGGAGTGAGAGGGGGTGTAAGACAAGAGTGGAGGGAGTGAGAGGGGGTGTAAGACAAGAGTGGAGGGGGCAAAAATAGATATAAGAGTGAGAGGGTGTGTAAGGCAAGAGTGGAGGGAGTGTGGGGGGTTGTAAGGCAAGAGTGGTGGAGGGAAGGAATGTTTGGTGTATAGTATATGGGCGCTGTGTGTGTGTGTGTGTGTGTGTGTGTGTGTGTGTGTGTGTGTGTGTGTGTGTGCGCGTGTGTGTGTGTGTACTTTATTATATTTTTCGACTATCGATTGAGAATAATGTTTACACTAATTCGCTAAATATAATAATGTTTCTCGCTTGAGATACTGCAGTTTGTGTAGTAGCTGTCAGCCCTATGTGCGTGATTCAGTGGACGTTTCTACCTTATATAATTCACCACAATAAAACTGGTAGGAAATAAGACTGGTAAGGAACGGAGCCAATTCACCAACAGAATTGTGAACAACATTAGATTTTAGGCCAGTCAGCGAAACACGGCCGTTCAGTCCTACCAAAATTTATCGCAGGGTTATGGCAAGAGTTTCCTCCTTTTTCTCAAGGCAACATATTTGGTGCCGAGTTGCGAGCATCATACACACTGTCACTTGCCTACGCCTGCGATCTTGCTTATACGTAAGTAGCAGATCCTCCAGGGTGTCAGTATTTAATAAGGGTGTGGAACGAGCTCAGCTAGGCAGGGCTGTGATGGGTTACAATAACATAGAGTGTGATACGTGTGGGGGGCGACAGAGTGTGGCTGGTGGAGGAAGGGCTGTGTGGGTGTGCGAGAAGAGACGTCTGGTTGCGGATAGTAGGAAGCGGCTGGATGTGGGTGTGTCGTGGTTGAGGGTGTGGGTGTGAGTGTGGATGCGTGTGGTGGGATAAGGGCCTGGTGTGGGTGGTGAGGGAGGGGCTAGGTGTGGATGTGGGTGGTTAATAAGGGGCTGAAATGGGTGTGTGAGTGTGGTGGGTGAGAGGCTGAGTGTTTATAATTGGCGGAGGAGGAGCTGTGCCTACATGTGGGTGATGGATGAGGAACTGGGTGTGGCTGTGTATGGTGGGGATGGGGTTAAGTTTCGGTGATGGGTGAGGGGATGGGTGTAGGTGAGTGTGGTGGGTGAGGATGTAGGGTGGGTGAGGGGCTGTGCGTGGGCGGTGGGATAGTATCAGGTGTTACTGGTGTAGTTGCCCAGTAACGAATTGGTGATATAGAATTTGTGAAGATAAACTAAGGAGACATGACGAGCCGTCAGGAACGTTAAGTAATATTTTCGAGGTTTTCCTTATCAGTTTTGCTGGCCCTTAGTTGAAGAATTCAAGACCTCACTATTTTCTCTCTGTTTGCTCAGCTGTCAGGCAGATCGTAAATAATTTTAGGATTTTCTGTTTCTGGGCAGAGTATCAGTAAATGTTTTTCGCGTACTACATAAGAGAGACCTTTGTCCATGACCATAAGTGGGTGTGACATAGAGTGTGTGGGAGGCAAAATGAGAATTATCCAATCACTGATTTAGCTCCGCTTTGTGACACACCTCTCTTCTGGCTAAGATATAGGATGTGTCAGCTTGCAATTGGTAGCAGGTGCCTCCATTGTTTGAGATGGGCTGGATATTATACTTAAGAGAGACCAGTGGCCAGTTAAATCTGTGGAGGCGAAGTAAAGCTTCTTTATAAGCGTGAGGAATAGCGAGAGAGTCACATAGGGCCTATGTTGAAATAATTCTTTACACATTATTAACATATTGTCTCACATTTCTTACACACTTTTCACACACATTTTGTCACTCTTTTTGTTACTACCCGTTCGGGACACAGTTCCCATCAGACACACTTTTCACTTTGTTTACAAAACACACTGTTTGTGCACCATTTCCCTTTTGGTTCACTTCTCCATATAACACTAGTGTGTGGATTATATCTGGATTATATCATCGACGAGTTCTAGTTCCTCAAGCTCTGTGAGTACGTAGCCTCCACTGATGGTAATTTTGGTTAGGTATGAGAAATAACTCGTTTTTATATTTGTATTGTGAGGCCTGTGCGAATCCCCCTTTTGTAAACGAACCCTGGTTTCTTTTTTTCGATGACTAATTAAGGGTTAAGAGTGCACCTTAATATATATGTCTATAACAGTTTGATGACCCTGCCAGGATAGCTCAATGTCTCCCTCCTCCGACGCTTCATTCCATCTCCCCCTCCCCTTCCGTTCCACCCTTTCTCCCTGGCCTGCTTCTCAGCACCGATTTAGCCCCCACTGGGCCTCCTTCCCACCACTTGTCATCATATGCTGCTTCCAGGCCTCACTTTGCCTGTCGCTCCTTCGACTCACCATCATCCTTCAAGATAGGCTCATTTTCCTTCTTCCTTATTTTTTATGTTTGTCCGATTCCCCTCTTTTCACCCCTCGGTTCTGTTTTGTGTACACTCCTTGGTGATTTACTAGCGGTATTTTTTACTCATTGATTATGATACTCCAACAAATGGCCTGTAAAGGACCAACAGTTCACTCGTTGTTACGCGTCCTTTTTATTCCTTTTCTACTCTCTTGTCTCTTTCCTGTTTTTCTTGTTCCCCCGTCCCTTCTCATAATTTTGTAATTGCTCTATTTCCATTTCTTTCTAATGTTTGTTTACTTTTCATTACTCTATTAGTGAGTCTCGTGCTCGTCATTTCTACATGTTTTCTGTTCCAGTAGGGTAATTGTTCCTGAAATATATTGTCTTCCTTACCCATCTTCCTTTCCTTCCACTTTAACAACTTCTTTTTCATTTTTGGCTAAACTCATTGCCGCCGCCTTCTGTTTCAATATTTAACTAGAACGATGTCAGCATATTTCTCTAGGTAAATTTTCTCTTCCGTATTAACCCCAACCCTCGCTGATATTGTTTTATATTTACAGTTGTATGTATCATAAGTTGCATCATAATAATTTTACGAGTATGTTGGGACCTGACCGCCTTTATTTTATATTTTCAGTTGTGTGTTTATCTTCCTTCCACTTCGATCTCAACCTATTGCCTTCACCCACTTCTTTCCCCTTTGTTTGCCACATGGAAAACAGAGGTGCTGGTGGATGATGGGGCAGAGTGGCAGTAGTTGTGAATGTTATGGTTGTAAAAACAGCAGTACCATGTTTACATGCAAATACAGGAATTTCATCATCGCTACCTTGAATGGCGAGTGAATTGGGCAGTAAAATGGAGTGATTTTGTTGGTAAGGTATGATGGTTTGTGAGGTACGTTATGGGTATAGGGAATAATGAGTGAATTTTACTGTTATTATTGTTGTTGCTGTTGTTGTTGTTGCTGTTGTTGTTGATGTTGTTGTTGCTGTTGTTGTTGATGTTGTTGTTGCTGTTGTTGTTGTTGCATCACTTGTCTCATTTCACTGTGAACCCAGTGGATCGAAGGAAATCGGCGACTTCGCCGGTCGCTCCCACGTTATGTTGAATGACTTTACACTGTGGTAGTGTGGTTCATGTAGTGAGTGGATGTGATGTGGTGTGGGGGGCTGCTTTGTAGTGTGGCGTAGTGGGTTGTTTGTGAGGTGTGATTTGTGTAGTTATTGTGGCAGGAAAGGATGGTGGCCGTGTCACATTTTGGCAGGGTGTACGCCTGTCTCTCTGCATAACGAAGATTCTGAAAGGTGTATGTCTGATAGTGGTTCTTGAAAGATGCTGTAATGCTGGAGGTTTTGGATGGGTGTCGTGGCTATGAGTGTATGTGTTTGTGAACTATACCGTTAAGAGGCTGTGGTGTGGGTGTGTTAAGAGGCTGTGGTGTGAGTGTGTTAAGAGGCTGTGGTGTGAGTGTGTTAAGAGGCTGTGGTGTGAGTGTGTTAAGAGGCTGTGGTGTGAGTGTGTTAGAGGCTGTGGTGTGAGTGTGAGTGTGTTAGAGGCTGTGGTGTGAGTGTGAGTGTGTTAAGAGGCTGTGGTGTGAGTGTGAGTGTGTTAAGAGGCTGTGGTGTGAGTGAGTTAAGAGGCTGTGGTGTGAGTGAGTTAAGAGGCTGTGGTGTGAGTGAGTTAAGAGGCTGTGGTGTGAGTGTATTAAGAGGCTGTGGTGTGAGTGTGTTAAGAGGCTGTGGTGTGAGTGTGTTAAGAGGCTGTGGTGTGAGTGTGTTAAGAGGCTGTGGTGTGAAACTGTTAAGCGGCTGTGGTGTGAGTGTGTTATGAGGCTGTGGTGTGAGTGTGTTAAGAGGCTGTGGTGTGAGTGAGTTAAGAGGCTGTGGTGTGAGTGTGTTAAGAGGCTGTGGTGTGAGTGTGTTAAGAGGCTGTGGTGTGAGTGTGTTAAGAGGCTGTGGTGTGAAACTGTTAAGCGGCTGTGGTGTGAGTGTGTTATGAGGCTGTGGTGTGAGTGTGTTAAGAGGCTGTGGTGTGAGTGAGTTAAGAGGCTGTGGTGTGAGTGTGTTAAGAGGCTGTGGTGTGAGTGTGTTAAGAGGCTGTGGTGTGAGTGTGTTAAGAGGCTGTGGTGTGAGTGTGTTAAGAGGCTGTGGTGTGAGTGTGTTAAGAGGCCGTGGTGTGAGTGTGTTAAGAGGCTGTGGTGTGAGTGTGTTAAAAGGCTGTGGTGTGTGTTAAGAGGCTTTGGTGTGAGTGTGTTAAGAGGCTGTGGTGTGAGTGAGTTAAGAGGCTGTGGAATGAGTGTGTTAAGAGGCTGTGGTTTGAGTGTGTGGTGTGAGTGTGTGGTCTGTGTTTGCAGGCGGAGTTAAGTTACCACTTGATGGCGGCGCTAATGGCACAGTTACTCTTCCCTCTTTTTTTTTTTTTTTTTTTCATAGGTCCTCCTGCCTCATTCTGCCTATTCCCTCTCCCATATTAAAACTTTCTGTTCTCTCTCTCTCTCTCTCTCTCTCTCTCTCTCTCTCTCTCTCTCTCTCTCTCTCTCTCGTGTGAGCTGTGTTAGTGTGTGTGGGGGAACATGTCTTATACCAGGGCTATTCAACTACTGTAGAAGTATAACTGAATTATAAAACTCCGATATACAAAAGGGTTTTAACAGTATTTTACCTGTACTGTAGTTTTTCCCTCTGTCTAAACACTTACACACAGAAAGAAACGAGAATCTGATACATTATTTGCGTTTATAATTTACGCAAAATACATTAATAAAAAGGAAAACGCCAAACCTTCTCTTTTATGCTTGTTTATTTGTTGAATTCATTCTTCTCAGTAGGTCAAAGGGCGAAACGAAAATCTTTCAAGGGCCGAATTTGGTCCGGGGGCCGCCAATTGAATAGCCTTGTCTGATACCATTACTTTCCTGTTGTTACCTGCAATGATCGATTGTCGCAAGTAATGTATTGTTGTTATTATAAAGTTAGAATATATTTAACATCGTTTACACTGAAGTGAACTAACAAATCCCAAAATTTATATGTGTAGTTTACCATCTCGCTTATGTCTTTCATATTCATAACTGGCGTTAGGTTCGGTCACCATTAAGTTTACAGTAACACCTTTTGAGTGACCATGTGAATATGTGTTTAGTAAATTCACTAATAGATGTTTTCAAACCTAGAGTGTTTTGCGTGAGCTGATGGAACGGTGTGACGCATCAGTTTGGCCGTATGAGAGAGAGAGAGAGAGAGAGAGAGAGAGAGAGAGACTGTATTTTGGATATTTGGCAATGCACGCTGGGTTTGTTTGCGTTTCAGTGTTTGTGTGTACATTGCTCTATATCTCACTGACTATTTGACGTAGAACGATGACAATGATTTTGTTTCATTTTTGCTACTGCCATGGTTGTCATATATTTTATTTGACCCAATATTTTCATCTACTTTCCGACACATGCACCTATACGCACACGTTCATCCACACGAACAGTTAGGCCTATACAATAGTGCACACAAAACAGATACCAAATTTACTCCCACAGACGCACATCAGCACGGTATACACCGACACTTTTATCCACAGTCACATTACGACACTTGCACCAACACGTACACCTCCACCATCACCAGTACCTACAATCTCACTTATATTCAAAACTACAACCATGACTATAACCACCCCTGCACCGACACTTACACATGCAGCCACACCAACGCCTACACATATAGCCACAGCCACAACTATGACTCCAAAGCAGAGCTTGAATGTCCAAAATATCCTGTAAATACTGTGCTTACACCGTTACCTTAATTTTTAGCTATTTTCTTTTCCAGTTGTTCCAAAGCACTATGGCACTGTCTTTCTTTTATTATTATCTACAGTGGTGTTCTTCAGAGTTGTTTCCTCTCGTCAACTTGCCATTTTAATTACCAGTAATCTGCTTTGTATCTGGCATTATAGACTGCATTTGTACAAAGATGATAAAATCTTCCATTTATTAAATAACTTCCACCACTGATGCCATGATGGTCAGAGGTGTTGGAGAGAGAGAGAGAGAGAGAGAGAGAGAGAGAGAGAGAGAGAGAGAGAGAGAGAGAGTAAAATTTTTGATAAAATGAAAGCAGATTAGTAGTGAGCAGGAAGTAAGAGTTGAGACACTAGGAAGATGCGAGTAGTTGGAAATGGATGGAATGTATGGAAAATTAATGAACGAAAGATGTTAATGAGAAACCCGAAGGCGGGCGTTCACTGAAGTGAGGTGAGAGAAGGGAATCGCTGGGTGTGAATGTGAAACTGGAGGAAGGAATGAAAGGCACGTGTGAAAGAAAGGGGGAGAGAGGGAGAGTAATTCGGGACAGCTAATGAAACCTGAAGCCTTTTGAGCACTGAGATACCACGGGCACGGATGAGAGCAGGTTTGTCTTGGGCGTAATTCCCGACAAGCGTCAATGTTGGCTTACTGACTCCACCCCAAAAGAGGAGTTATTTTTGCTTAATATGTTTTTCTACTGGTTATAATATAGGTTTTGTTATGTAATCAGCTGAAGATAATTTGACATTACCGGAATTACATCAGTCAGGCAGCGAATAGTATTACATGGAACAAAGGAAACTCAAAATACCTCATGTAGTCGGTATAAATCCAGACTATGAAACACCAAACAGGGCAGCATGAAAACTTGGGTAGTGTTTACGTATTCTTTATAATGTTACGTACTGACAGCAGCAGCAGCAGCAAGTTTAGATATATAGACCTATATAAGAATTTGTTGTAACCGTCCGTAAGTTAAGGGGAATATGCATAATTCAGACATATTTTCTGTATTCAATTTGCAGGCCCCAATATTCGGTGTAATGCAACCAGCTTCATCAATTAACACACACACACACACACACACACACACACACACACACACACACACACACACACACACACTCTCTCTCTCTCTCTCTCTCTCTCTCTCTCTCTCTCTCTCTCTCTCTCTCTCCTGCGTCCTTATCTGTGGTATTTACAACTCTTGTAAGACAGTGTGACAGTACCCCAAAGTGAACTGTAATATTTAAGTATACTCATATTGTTATCATCCTCTTACCCCTGATATCATCACCTGCACACTCTGGTTCTACAGGGATTAACTTAGTGAAACACTGCAACAGTAATCCACAGCTTCTGTACAACTGCTATCGCATAGTTACATAGAACTTACGTGCACATGGTCCCTCCTCGGTCACGAGCTGTTCTCACTTGGTGTGTAGCAAGATACCACTGGTGGTCATGGTCCTTTAATGTAATGTAACCAAAGATTCATCACAGATCTTTGAGTTATCATGAACAGTACCACATAATGTCATCTTCAGCCTGTTATTTCATCTAAACAGACAAAGCAGATGACAAACGGAAAGACAGGAGTGCAAACCTAGATTCTGTTCACCTTTGGTGGCTACGGCACCATCATTTCAATAAATGATACAGAACTGATAGATAGCTGTGACTGTGCTATGGTCCTCTGAAATAATTTGACAAACTTTGTTCCATTTATCCGTGGGTCAACGAAGAAAAATTCTGTATTTCTTGATTATCCTCCCATCATTTTTTTTATTCCCGGGAAATGTACTTTATTGCAGATGAAATAAATTCTTCGGATTAGCCTTCGACATCTATTCAGCCTGTCAGTAACAGTGAACAAGCCAATAGTCTGTCATATATCATTATTATATAATATTACCCGGTGTGAAATGATTTACTGTGATGGCCCTAATGAACCTAACTGAATTGTACTAGAAACAGTCTGAATTGTCCAAATTTGACTTGAGTAGGTGCTATGGAGGAAAGGTGTTGAAATGTGCTGTGTTGTGTTGTGTTCTGATGCACTGTGTTATGTTGTGTTGCATCGTGAGAGTCCTGATTGACAGAACTGACAGACCAGGGAACAGAGTCCATTAGTGTCACAGGTTGGCTGGAAAGTTGGCTGTTAAAATTTTGTTCCGCCCGGTGTGTGTTTGGTTTGATGGACTGCTGGTGGAGTGTTTAAGTTGGTACTCATATTATATTGTGTGATGGACAGTGTTTATTTATAACACTGACAGAAGGTAGGATAGCGTAGTGCGCGTTCAAAATATCACGTAGCAGTTGTATGAGTTATGTCAGCAGAATAATAAGGTTTGGGGAATGGAGGTTCCTAACCAGTTAATGCCTTCCCTCACCACTGCTCCTGTCTCCTTTTCATCTCTCTTTCTACTCACTTCTGTATTTGCCTTTCTGTCCTCTCTGCCTTCCTTCCCTAGATCTTTTATCCTTCATCCTTCCTCCCTTTCCATATCTGTCTCTTGCTTCTCGTCTTTTCCCATTTGCCTACATCTTCCCATTTTTTTATATAGTACTGTGCCTCCTCTACATCTCCTCAGTCTTTGTCATTTGCACTTCTTTCAACCTACATATCCCCACACTCTCCCATTTTGTCTCTTCTTCGTACTTACCTGATCTTCTTCTTCGGGGTGAAGGAGATAAAGTTATTCGTAGGAATTATACAGATTTTATTTTTTCACCCTCTCCTTGTTTTTCCCATGATACCCAGGCCATATATTTCGTCAGCATCGTCTGCCACTGTCTGTCACCTCACTGAATTATCATGATGAAGTTCACTTATATATTACCCACCACCAGAACTTCAAACTTTCACAAAATTTAGTGACTTTATGGCATGAACAGATTGTCATGTAAAATTCTGCGGTGAAGACTCCCACCTTCTTCCCACAGCAGTGTAGATGTTCGTTATCAACTTGTTTTAAAACTCTACTTTCTGCTTCCACGTTACTGCATACACGAATGAAATATAATCCCTGAAGACGACTGACGTCATCAAAACTTCCGCCATCAGTTGATAATAATGAGGCATTATAGGACCCCCACGTTGAATATATATAACACAAGAATATATAATTACTCTCCCGTGCTTTAGTGCAGTTGTTTGAGAATGAATTAGCTATAGGAGCTACCTAACATTAAAATGTCGTCATGACTGGATCACCCTTTCCTTGGGGGAAGCAGCCTAGGTATATAGATAGATAGATAGATAGTGTCGGTGGGGGAGTGGGAGAGAACTTACTGAATAGTACTACAACTAAGGCAGACTACATTGGATGATTGGTTAGGTATATGGGTTGGTTGGTGGGTGAATGGGTGGGTGAATGCGGGAAATAGATCTACTGGGGAATAGATCCATGAGGTAAATTGGTTCATGGGTGAAATAGGTTCATGTGGAAAAATATGTCCAATGAGGAGTAAGACCTTTGGGGGAATGGAGCCCAAGTAGGAACACATGTCCAGTGGGTAAGAACAGGTTCATGAGCAAAATAGATCATCGGGGAAATAAGTCCACAGAGGAAAATAGGTTCACATCGGGATTTGATGCTTCCCCATGCAGAGAAAATAGGTTCGTAGGGAAAGGTCTAAGGGGGATGATAAAGGCCATGGAGGGAAAAGGGTCATTGGAGAATTTATGTCCATGATGGGAAACAGATACATGGACATAAATAGGTTCATGGTGAAAAATGGGTCCATGATGAAAATAGGTCCATGGAGAAGTTGGTCTATAGGAGAAAATAGGTCTTTGAGGAAAATATGTTCCTTTTGGAAAAGAGTTCCACAGGGTAAATAGGTCCAAAGATACATGAGACAAAAATAGGTTCATGGGAAAATAGGTTAGTGGAGGAAATTGGTCAGTGGAAGGACGGGTCAGTGGGTGAGAAGAGGTGAGTGGAGGGTGTAGCGCTTGGGGTGTATCCAGAGACGGGTAGATGTAGCAGTTCACTACTGTATTAGTTACCTCCACCAACGAAATTAGGAGTAGGTTGTGTATTCACCCTTGTTTGTCTGTTTGTATGCAAGATATATCAAACTTTTTTTTTTTTTTTTTTTTTATGCGAGGAAGAAGGAACCAAAGGCCATGGCCCGCAGTAACAGTTCCCTCCAAGAGAAAAACAAAATACAATAGAGAGCCAAATTCAAGATCCGATCATTTTGAGATGCCTGGACACACTGCGTTTGAAAGACTGGAGATCATAGGCAGCAGGAAATACAGACAGAGGGAGACAGTTCCAGAGTTGACCTGTTGCATAAATGAAAGACTGGGAGTAACGGTTAACTCTTGCATTAGAGAGTTGGACAGAAAAGGGATGAGAGTTTGCTGCCAGACGGGTGCTACGCGCCCGTCGTAGAGGTGAAGGAATGCAAGCAGACAGTTCAGAGGAGCAGTGACCATTAAAGTAGCGATAGAAAAGAGATAAAGATGCAACAGTGCGGCGAAGAGACAGAGGTTGAAGGGAGTCAGTAAGAGGAGGAGAGTTAATGAGACGAAAAGCCTTTGACTCCACCCTATTGAGAAGAGCTGTATGTGGGGAGCCTCCCCACACATGAGAGTTGTACTCCACACAGGGGCGGATAAAACCTCTGTATAGAGTCAACAATTGTGCAGGGGTAAAGAAAGAGCGGAGTCGGCTTAGCACACCCAATCTCTTAGAAGCAGATTTTACAAGAGATGTAATATGATCTTTCCAAGATAAGTCCCGAGTAAATGAAACCCCAAGCATGTTCAAGGATGATGCAGGATTAAGCTGAATATTATTAAACATTAATGGGTATACCTGTGGAAGATTTTGTCGGGTTGATAGGTGTAAGAACTGAGTCTTAGATGCATTAAAGACAACCATATTATTTTTACCCCTAGTGGATTTCAGTTAAATTTTGTGCGTATGTGGGTCATAGGCCAACAAAGAATTGATTAGATTTGAGTGGTGATCATATTGGTCTGGTATAGGCGTTGGCAAAGGTATGAGCTCTCTAAGTGTTGTCTACTTTGACAAGGTATGAGGCTGCCCTGCCGTGGCGATAGTAATAATAATCAAGTGGTCAAGTTGAGATGGCCAGATAACTTCAAAAATGAAACACTGGGAGCCAAAACAAGGTGGGTGAACTTCTGGCAGGTGAGGTGAATGAAATGAGGGGAGGGGGGATGAACTGAGGTGAGGAAATTGAGGGATGGTGAGATGAACTGGGGTAAGGTTAACGATACTGAGGAGACATGTTGTGAAGTGTGATTAGAAGGGCAGGCTGAGATGAAGTGAGGTCAGGTGAGGTTAGTGAGGCGAGGTGAAGTGAGGTCAGGTGAAGCTAGGCGAGGACAGGAGAGGTGAGGTAAGGTGACGTAAGTGAGGTGAGCGCCGTCACACGGAATCACAAGCCGACATGGTCAGGACGTAACAGTGAAGCCGCAGCCTGGCCATGATCTGGCAGTCGGTGGCCAGGGTGACCAGACTCATTGAGTGATAGGTGAAAGAAAATTCTTGGAAGCCACAGTAGAGCCAACTGGTCCAGCACAGCACTGAGTGGGGAAGTCTCCAGAACGTCAGTAAAAAGGTTTTGATACAAAAATCACTGACAGCAGAATAAAAATGTGACTGTCATTGTGAAAGGACTCTTACTGCATCGGAACGGAAGTCAGTAACACTTAACCGATGTTGTGAAAAGTCAGTGTAAAGAACATTGGCACTGACCGTGCTGAGAAGCCCGATCGATCAGTACCGTCAGGGACGAAGCCTGACTGTTTGAGAGGCCGAGAGAGCCTATGTTCACTACGATGAACCGTTAAAGCACGCCAACAACAATAGCTGGTTTAGAGCTGCAGGAATTGTGTAAACCACGTTAACGTTCAACATTAACCATATCACCATCACATTAAAGGGGACAGTATTAGTTAGTCCGACTGTAACAGTGATGATAGTTTCAGGGATCCTAATTGGCAGTTGTCAGTGCCATCATATAATGACCAGCATGACCCCAGGACCTGGTCTGGCAAGCTAACTTAGTGACCAGCCTAAAGACGTCATTTATATATTCTTGCTATTTGATAACGACTTCATTCAACTTAGGATAGATTTCACTACCAGAACGCATTCCTAAGCAGAAAAAATTACTTTGTAGCAGCAAAAAACGAAATGAAAATGACGTCCTCCGGCTGACGGCATTAATAGAGTGGAGGATGTTGTTATAGGGAGTCAACAGACTTTGACAAGCATGGCAGTCAGTGATAGTGCTTTGCTGTCTCTAAGCTGTCTTTTCTTGTTGACCATACCCGTTGCTGAAAAAGTTTTTTATCTGCAATTGTTTGTATCTTGTGTGGGCATAGCACGATAACGGTCTTTTCCTTATAATAGTGTCATATTTTATTTTCAGATGATTCAACCTGGCTGTAGCAAAGCCTTTGATTGAGGATTGTCCATCTCGTATAAACCCTACACTAAGGTGATGATATACCTCTTCTGCAGTTGCTACCACCACATTTATTAAACACTAAAGAGACCTGTCGCTGTGAAAAGATAAAGAGAAGAAAAGTGATGTACAGTGAAGCAGTGTGGATGACAAGGTGTGAAAGGACCGAAAGTATGTGATGAAAAAGCAAACCATTGTTGGTATTCTTATATAATATTTCCATCTAATGAATCCCATCAGTCTAGCAGTTTCAATTATTATTTTGACACATCCCCTTCGTTTTACCTCCCCCCTCTCCCCCCTCACCCATCAACCCTATTTCCTTTCTTTTAGCACTCCATTTCTCTTAGTTTTACCTTCTTCCTCCCACCTCCACCCCCACTCATTCTTTCAATCATTCTCATCCCTCTGAAGTCTCCTGAGTGGCAGTGGAATTAGAAATCGACGATCCAAAGTTTTTCTCTCCTGTGTCAGGAGTTTTTTTCTTTAATAATTTATGGCTTTATTTCCTCCTCTGCAGCCCACCTTCCCTTCTTCCCCTTGCCCATAACCCTCCTCCTCCTCCTCCTCCTCTTCCTCCTCCTCTTCCTCCACAGACGCCCCATTAACACAATGTACCGGTTTATAATGTTATGCCGTAACTATTAGTTTATTTGATTACTTTCTCTTTCAGGTTACTCAAACGGGTAGCTTATAGACAAAGTATTATAGAATGTGCTTTTCCTTTCCAGTATTTCCTGTGAAATTTCCATGTCAGTTACTCCATGCTGCATGGTGGTTTTTCTCACTTATTCCTGGAGGGTTTGGGGGTGGGGGAAGACTTCTTGCTTTACTATCCTTATCCTTCAGCATGTAGAGTTAGATCTTGTAGTCATAGTTTTCTCTGTAACAAGCAGCCTCGAAAGGACCATAAGGTCTGTTGCTGTTTGCTTTCCTATGTAATCCTCCTCCTCCTCCTCCTCCTCCTCCTCGCCTTTCTTACTCCGGATATTAAAACGCAGTAAGAAGAAAAACCAACTTCATTATTCTCCCCCCTTCCCTCTGCTTCCTTGTCCTCGTTATCTTCACCCACAGACCTGCACATCCCCTGTTAGGGTGTGGGTTGGGGCAAGTATTACGCCTCAGCCTGAGGTGAGGGAAGTACTTGTGTGGCTTTCCTTACCTAATGCTGTTATATTTGTTCAGTCATGAATTCCTTTACCATAATAGGCTGGCACTGCACCCGTTGGCGTTTCATTTGGTACCCTAATTTATAGACTTTTCTTGTTAGTATAAAATTTTCCTTTAAATGTTTGTGGGTAAAACATCATTTCTGCGAACCGTGCTGTGGTGTGCTGATGTATCAGATCAATCAGTCACCACTTTCCACACAAGTAGCCTCGTAACTCCTTGTCGTATGGGAGTCAGAGTTGGTCTAGGAACTGCCCTCCACTCTAATCCAGTTCCCACAGTGGATGTGAAGGACCCTTGAACTGGCTCGATTACCAATCGTGTCCAGGGCACAGTGAAAACAGACAGACACGGATGCCCTTGTGGAATTGATGGACGAAACAGAGAGAGAGAGAGAGAGAGAGAGAGAGCATTTGCCATGGGAGGAGGACTAGAATGAAACAAAGTTACTGTAGTGGCAGGGAGTAATTTGGTAGAGATGACGTGAGTGCTCTTGTTTACATACATAATATGTGTAATACAGGGACACTCAGCGTGCAGTATGTATATAGCCAATATATAATGGCTGCCATGTAATCACGAAACATATTTATACATACTGGTATCAGACGTGATGCGTCTAGTACATGTGCAGCAAACATACACATACATAATATCCATGTTATCATACACCTTGTTTCCGTACAATTTCAGAATACATGTCCATTCATTTGTCTGTCTCTGTCATGCCAGCATCGATCTTCATACCAGTACCTGTCTTTACCCACACGTTTCTCATAAATTGAAGGGACTGTCTCACATATACGCTCATCTTTAGCTAAATAAATCGACTTGGTATCAACCAGGATAATATTCTTAAATGAGAACATCATAGTGTAGGAGGTAATCTAGTTTGTTCCGTCCCTTCCCTCCACCACTCCCCATCACCCTCAACAGTACGCCCTCACCCTTCTAGTCTGCGTACTTCCACCCTCACCCCTCTAGTCTGTCTGCCGCCACACTCTCCCCTCTAGGCTGCCTGCCTCCTCCCTAACCTCCCCCCCCCCTAATCTGCCTGCCTCCACCCTCATCCCTCTAGTCTGCCTGCCAGCACCCTCGTCCGTCTAGTCTACCTGCCTCCATCCTCACCTTTCTTGTCTGCCTGACTCCACCCTCATCCCTCTATTCTGCCTGCCCCCAGTCTCACCCCTTTATTGTGCCTACCCGCAACCTCACCCTTCTAAAACTTCCTGCCAACACTCTTGCCCCTCTAGTCTGCCTGCCAACACACTCATCCTTCTCGTCTGCCTGCCTCCACTCTCACCACTCCAGTCTGCTCGCCTCCACACTCACCTTTGTTAAAATATACCACACATGTTAATGTTTTTGCAAACCCTATGTCAGATATATTTTTACCGATGCAAGTGTATTTCTGCTGCTCTTGATATAGTCATGAGTCTTGTACGTAGGCTGTCTGACATTTGCTGCCTCCATTCCCCCCCTCCCCTGTATGCCTATCATTCCCCCCATACCCCTCATACCTACGTTTAACTCCCATTCCCCACATACCTATCTTTCCCCACTCCCCTACGCTCGTCACCCACACAGTTTACCATATACAGTAGTCTTTTGTCTTCCTCTTTTAGAGCATTACGCCCCCCATAGGCTTCCTCTTCTTCCTACAGATCATTCCCTACCCAATGTCACTCCAGGTACCCTCACCTCACCCTTACCATTTACACCATATTCTTTGCCTTTTACCAGAATGTCTAGGCTTGCATTTCTCTCTCGTCTCCTGTTTTTTTTTTTTTCCTTTCCTCCCGACATTCCTTCGTACTCCGTTTTTTACCTTCACTCCCTCATCCTCTTAATGGTCCCGTTATTCCATCTTTGTCCATGCTGTCCTCCTGTTCTTGGACATCCTTATCTTTCCCTCTTCACTCACGACCATCTTCATACCTGTACCCTGAATTGGACCCTCAAGCAACCCCTCTTTTCTCCTGTCTTCTTATGTTTGCCTTCTTCCCTCTGCAAGCCTATTTGTTACCTTCGCTAACGTAGTTGGACAGAGGTTTTGTAGTCATCCAGGTCTGTCTTTGTTTATGTCCAAGATTTCTCAGAAAGTTGTTATCGTATTTCAGTTAAATCTGGTGGTTAGATGGGGAGGGGGTCAAGGAGGAGTTACTTAGATGACGAGGTGGAACCGGAGCTGGATTCAGGAATTATCATAAACTTTGTTGGCGTGGGGGGAGGTATGCGCTTTCTGACACTGTGTAACAGGGTAGATTAAGACTCTAGATGTAACTATTTGAAACCGTAAAAGTATTAATAAAGTAGGAAACAACAAATACTGCAGTAAATAATAAATTTTATTGGTGATGGCGGAGCTATGCCCACTCTCAGTGTTTTTTTTTTAGTTTTGTGTCCTTTCCTCACCTCTGCTTCCTGTCTCTTCACCCGTCTCCAGCACACACTTCTGCCTCAAAATTGATGTGTGATATTGTAGTTAATTTGTGGCTGCTTGCACGTTTCCCCTTCGTGTTGTCCTCTCCTCCTTCACCTCCCCTCCAGCTTTCACTCAGCCACTCTCATTCTCACAGTCTCTCAGTGTATTATAATTTGTTATTTCTTTGTTCCAGGTGAGTGTGTCGTGAGTGACTTTCCCAGCCCCGTCCTCCTGTGAGTATATGTGAGGTGGAGAGACAGTGTATGTGAGGTGGATAGTGTATGTGAGGTGGAGAGGCAGTGTATGTGAGGTGGAGAGACAGTGTATGTGAGGTGGAGAGACAGTGTATGTGAGGTGGAGAGACACTGTATGTGTGGTAGAGAGACAATGTATGTGAGGTAGAGAGACAATGTATGTGTGGTAGAGAGACAATGTATGTGAGGTAGAGAGACAGTGTATGTGAGGTGGAGAGACAGTGTATGTGAGGTGGAGAGACTGTATGTGAGGTGGAGAGGCAGTGTATGTGAGGTGGAGGGACAGTGTATGTGAGGTGGAGAGGCAGTGTATGTGAGGTGGAGGGACAGTGTATGTGAGGTGGAGAGACAGTGTACGTGTGGTACGAGAGACAGTGTATGTGTGGTAGAGAGACAGTGTATGAGGTGGAGACACAGTGTATGTGAGGTGGAGAGACAGTGTATGTATGGTGGAAATACAGTGTATGTAAGAAGGAAAGACAGTGTATATGAGAGGAAGACAATGTATGTGAGGTGGAGAGACTGAATGTGAGGTGGAAAGCCTGTGTATGAGAGATGGAGAGACTGTATGTGAGGTAGTGAGACAGTGTTTGTGAGGTGGAGAGACGGTGTATGTGAGGTGGCGAGACGGTGTATTTGAGGTGGAGAGACGGTGTATGTGAGGTGGAAAGACAATGTTTGTGAGGTGGAAAGACGGTGTATGTGAGGTGGAAAGACGGTGCATGTGAGATAGAGAGACAGTGTTTGTGAGGTGGAAAGACGATGTTTTTTGAGGTGGAAAGACGGTGTATGTGAGGTGGAGAGACGATGTTTGTGAGGTGAAAAGACGGTGTATGTGAGGTGGAAAGACGGTGCATGTGAGATAGAGAGACAGTGTTTGTGAGGTGGAAAGACGGTGTATGTGAGGTGGAGAGGCGGTGTATGAGATATGGCGAGACACTGTATGTGAGACGGTGACAGTGAAGGTGAGGTGGAGTCACACTGAATGTGAAGTGAAATGACAGTGTATGTGGAGTAGAGAGAGAACGTATGTGAGTTGGAGATTCAGTGTATGAATGGTGGTGACAAGGTAAGTGACGATGAGAGACATTATATGTGATGTGGAGACAGTGTACTGTATGTGAGGAGGTGAGACTGTGTATGTGAGGTGTAGAGACCCTATGTGAGGTTGAGAGACATTGTAAGTGTGGTTGAGACAGTGTATTTGAGGTTGAGAGTCATTGTAAGTGAGGTTCAGAGACAGTCAACATGAGACTGAGAGAAATCCGACATGGGGTTGAGAGACAGTCCACGTGAGGCTAAGAGGTATCGTATGTCAGGCAGTGAGTGTATATAAGTTTGAGAGGCAGTGTATGTGAGGTGGAGAGACTGTATTTGAGATGGAGAGGCAATGAGGTGGAGAAAATTTACCTGCAGAACAGTGGTGGTGATCATATTACTTGGGTACCGTATTATTCTTATCTGCTGTCAAACAGGTCTCATTGCTAACGCAGGCTTTCTTATGCGTACCATCTTTTTCCTGCCTCTCCTTACTGATAACATCCTTTTACTGCCTCACGTGACACGTAACGTCCTCTTCCTGCCTCACTTTACATGTAACATCCTTTCCCTGCCTCTCCTGGCAAGTAACATCCTTTTCCTTCCTCGCCTTACATGTAACATGCTTTTCCTGCCTCACCTTACACGTAACATCCACTTCTGCCTTACCCCACATGTAAGATCCCTTTTTTGCCTCGACTTTCACAACAAAGCCATTTCCTGCCTCACTTTGCTGTGTAGCCAACTCACCATGAAACAAATGCAACAGCCAATAATTTCAGAGAAAATATTCAACTTCGCAGGAGTATTTCAGGAACCAGTATGAATTACAGTTTTTATACATGGAATGTAGACGCTTCATAATAAGAAAAAATATACAGTACTGCTAAGAAAAATGCTTTAGAAACTGATCCATTATTGCTTTGAATCACTGAGTAAGAACAGGCTGTACTGAATCAGATGTTGACTGCCTTTAAAGCTGATAGCCTGAAGTCAGAGTAATATATTCCATGACATTTCTGGCAAAACTGAGAGTAAATAAGCAGTAATCTGCCGAGACACTGATGTGATAAACAAGCTCTCTCTCTCTCTCTCTCTCTCTCTCTCTCTCTCTCTCTCTCTCTCTCTCTCTCTCTCTCTCTCTCTCTCTCTCTCTCTCAAACATCATAAAACGCCCACAGACCAAACACACACCGTTAGGTACGCAAAATACACACTCTCTCTCTCTTTCTCTCTCTCTCTCTCTCTCTCTCTCTCTCTCTCTCTCTCTTTTTCCTCTCCTCACTGCCACGTTACTCTGCTTCTCCTCACCTCTCCCCTTTTGTTTATTTTCTTTTATTTACCTGGCTTCTTCATACTTGCACAGCTCCTTTTCCTTTCCCCCACGTTTTATAACCAGGGAACTTTATATGGGAATTTAAACAAACCGATATTCGTTTAGATGATCATTCATGTAATATATGAGCGTCATCCTTTACACCTCGTTGTATTTTCTGTATTAGGTTACTTTCAGTTCCATTATATACCACTTGTAAGCACACAGCATCAACCGTTTGGGGCCAGGTGCAGGGTAGCTCCATGTCCCCAGAAAGTATCATCACCTCTGTCCTCAGTTGGCCACCACACCACCGCGCTCTCTCCTGGTATGAAGTGTTGTCAGTTCACTTTACATATGTGGTTATATTTGGTTATGGTTGCCGTTAACAGCACTTACTTGCTGTTTTGGGGCAAAGTATGTGTCGCATATATTCATGAACTCAGTTGCTGTTGTTATAATTACTTATTGTGGGATGTGGTTCATATTATTACCGGGTGGCTTATCTGGTGTCCCATCACCATCACTACCCTTCTCTATTGTCTTTACAGTTCTTTACCCCCTCACCAGGTGCTGTAAACTTGGCGTTCAATTATGACACACTACATAGGTTCCAGCGTGAGGACCCCATATGGTCACAGGTCATATATTTTCTAGAGTCATGCGATGATTCTTCTCTGCCCAAGTTACCAGTTCCTGTATCTGATTTCTTCCTCAACAATGAATTGCTCTATAAAGATTCAGTACTGAAAGGTAACAACGTACTTCATCGCGAAGTTAAGCAACTAGTCATTCCAACAGACTTAATTCCTGCTGCCCTTCATTTAATCCACGACACCCCTCATGCATCACACTCTGGCAAAGACAAGCTTACGGCAAGCATGTCTGTCATATTATTGGCCCAATATGCGAAAGGATATAGAAGCGCACTGCGATGCATGTTTATCATGTGCCCGTCACAAGGGGACAACCTGCCAACCTGCTCCTATATTGCAGTACCCAGTACCATCAAAACCTTGGCAAACTGTCTCTCTCGATCTTCTGAAGCTGCCTCGTACAGAATCTGGCTTCGTTTATCTCTTAGTGGTAGTCGATCATTTCTCTAGATTTGTTATCTTAGTTCCATTGTGTGAAAAATCTGCTAACGCAGTAGCACATGCCTTTACTAATTCAGTAATTTGCCCTTTCACAACACCAGAAGTAATTTTAACTGATAACGGGTCAGAGTTCAATAATTCAGTACTGGAAGAAATTTGTCTTCGATACAGAATTAAGAAATGCAATATAGTGGCCCATCATCCAGCCTCGAATGGCCTAGTAGAGCGCCAAAATAGAAAGATATTGGAGTCTGTGTCACATAGTGGGAGATCAGACTTCCACTTGGGACGAGTGGATTCCGCAGGTAGCTGCTTCAATTAATTCATCCATCAATAAATCAATTGGAGAAACACCATTCTTCATCATATATGGCTTTGACAAAAGACTACCTTATTCACTGTCGCAATCTAAACCTGATCCGATCTACGACTACGATAACTATGTGCAGTCAACCTGTCCAACTTTCAGAAAATTCATAAATATGTTCAGGATAATCTGGCCCTTACAAATGAGGAGATGGTACGTAACCAACATGCCGCTGCCACAGATGTTACCATCCAAGTGAGTGACAGTTTTTGCCCTAGATCATGACAGAGAATCAAAATTAAACAGTAAATTCTTGGGTCCTTTCCGTGTCATATCTCGTAAGGGTAATGAATTCGAATTAAGAGATCCGCACAAGGCAGAGACGGCATGGGTGCATGCAGATCATCTCAAACGTGCATCAAAACGCATAGTCTTGGAGGAGCCACTAAGAGAGACCACATGCCCACAACAAACTCCTACTCAGCCTTCTTCCTCTTCTCTAAGTCTTCCCTCTGACACTACTATTCAGCCTTCCCCTACTGTTAATGACTATCATGCCAAATTGCGTTCTGCCACTCAGTCTCTTGAATAACGTTATCACCTCACACTGTCGTTACCATCTGTTAACGTCACCTCTAAGATCACCTCATTTTATAGGAAAGATGCTGTGGGTCTACGTGCTGGCAGTACTGACTCTGGTTGGGTTTGGATCTGGTGAGGACGATGGTGCCGTACGGCCCGGGGCCTTGGTTGGCGCAGGAGGCGAGGTAATGGTGGTGAAAGATGTAGTCTCCTTGCGCTACGACCTAGAGCTGCTGGCCGTCGTGGCCATCGCCCTGCCTGACCTTGCACGTCAGCTTGACGACCTACAGGGACTCCTGTCAGATATTAAAAATCGACATCCCACTGACACATTTTTGTACCCACTCTACTTACCCATCTGCAGGAAGTTAGATTATATTCGTTATCAGTTCAACCATCTTCAAGATTCCTTCCCTCACCAAACGCCTGTGGGTCGCTCACGAGTGAAACATGGACTTTTTAACCTTGGAAGAGAAATTCTGAGCGGATTATTTGGTGTAGCGACTACCTGTGAACTTTCTGGATTAAAAAAAGACTTATTTCAATTAGCAAATGCCCTTGAGTCACAAGACAAGGTGTTACGTGTTCAACATTCTATGCTACAAGACATGACTCACCATTTAAATGATGTTACCAGTAATTTAAATAATTTCACATTTATTCTCAAGCGTGAAGTATCAAAGACAAATATTATTTCAGAGTTGATGTATGTTAAATTACATGTAGATAATTTGCAGGTTTCTCTGGACTCTCTTGTCTCCCAAGTTTCTAGCCTAATTCGTATTTTAGTCAATGCTGTTGATAGTCGTGTCATCCTTGATTTAGTATCTCTCTCTGACCTTTGTTCTCCTTTGGAATGGGCTCACTTAACATTCGGCTTGTCTCCTATTATTCCATTTTCCTCTTTAGAACACTACTACCCAATACTAGAGGCCACATTCCTTACTAAAGATATAATTATTCATATTCCTTTTCGTTCTTCCATCATACTCGATCTCTTTCACATCATTCCTTTTCCCTTCTGGTACAATAACTCCCTGGTACAAGCCTCTGTCTCCTCAGAGTACTTTCTTCTCTCCCATGATCATCTCTATATTGCCTTCCTCTCCTCAAATGACCTCGGTAGATGTGCCTTTCTCACACCCAGCTCTCGAATTTGTGCTGCGTACCTCCTAACAATTTTTCATGGCAGCGTTGCTCCTTACGAATCTGCCTTAGTCCGTAACTTCTCAGTACAACCTGTCTGTACCTTTGTCCCCAAAAGCCAGGTACACCATGCTCATCTAACTCACATCCGCTATTTCTTCTTTAGTGTCTCAATTCCTGTCAGTCTTATTTGTCCAGGAACCCCTGTCCGTTCACTACCCGCAGTTGGTTTATATAAGGCCCCTGATTACTGTACCATAAAGTCTGAGTCTGTATTAGCCTATGCTACTCACTAGCACTTCGCACTTCGCTCCCACAATTATGACATCTTCAAACCTATTAATACTACCTTTCATCTACCAACAGACAATCTTTCTATCACATCAGAGAACCTACGTATGTTGAAATTTCTTTGTATTCCCTCCGGTGGTCTTATGTTTTCTAGGGTTTATTGCAATTGTTTGTATCCTGTACTGTTGTCCCAAGCGAATGGACAAATGGTTACATGAGATCCGTGTAGCAACAAGGTTAGTGCGACAACCAAAAGACCTGGAAAATGGTAGTCCTCAGTAAAACTCATTTTGTGATTACATATGTATATATTAAAACATCCATTTGTAAATTGACCAAACCTACTGCATATGTTTATTCTATAATCTTTCCAACATGGCTATGTACTGTAAATATATGAATCTCTTCTTACATCCAACTTTCTGAATTATGTAGTAATATCTCATTTATTATTATACTCCCATGTAGTCTCGGTCGACTGTATACTCAGACTGTAATGCCTCACCACTGTGTCAGGAGACACACTTTTTGATGAGGGGGAAAATTGTTTGTAACCATTTGTAAATATTATATAGTGTGTAAATACCCCTGGGGGTAGTTTTTTTTTTCAAGAATACTCCCCCAGTATCCCTGCTTGTCGTAAAAGGCAACTAAAAGGGTTGGCGGAGGGTTAGTGCCCCTCCCCGGAAAACAACTAACTAAAAAAACAAACAATAAGCCTCGGACAAGGACTGACCAAACGATGACGACCAAGGACCGGACAAAGGACATGGTTATCGGAACGTGGAATGTAAAGGGAGCGAATGATGAGGTGAAAGAGAGAGAGATTGTCCAGGTGCTTGAGGGTGCGAAAGTGGATGTATGTGGAATAACTGAAACAAAATGGAGAGGAGAAAGTGTGAAAGAATGGGAGTATGGATGGGGTATATGTGCAGGAGTAGGTGAGAATGAGAGGGCAAAGGAAGGAGTACGTATAGTTGTGAGTAAAAGATGGAAGAAGAGCATAAGACAGTACGGATCAGTTGGGTCAAGGATTGTGTGGGTAAAGTTGAAAGTTGGAATACAAATGTGGGTGATTGTGTGTGTGTATGAGGCAATGCAAGATCGTGCTAGAAGAGTGAGAGAAGAGTTCTGGACAAGTGTAGAAGTGTGCATGGAAAAGTTTGGAGGGAGTGAGAGAGTGTTTTTGATCGGTGATGTGAATAGTGAAGTTGGGAATGTGAAGGTGGATGGAATAGTTGGTGAGTGGGGTGTGCCTGCTGAGATAGATGAGAATGGGAGTGCGTTAGTGGACATTTGT
This sequence comes from Coenobita brevimanus, assembly GCF_032717465.1. Taxonomy (NCBI): domain Eukaryota; kingdom Metazoa; phylum Arthropoda; class Malacostraca; order Decapoda; family Coenobitidae; genus Coenobita; species Coenobita brevimanus. The sequence continues at coordinate 24,943,627 of NC_137026.1, forward strand.
GCTGGGAGGGGGTTGGTGATAGCCAATACCCCCTTGAGGCTTAGGATGATCCACAGGTATACATGGCTAGTGATGAAGTGATGAGAAGGGTGGATGGTGAACTGAATGAAAGGAAGGCAATGATTGATTATGTGTGTGTGGATGAAAGGATGCGAAGATGTGTAATGGATGCAAGAGCTTATAGAGGTTGGGGGAGTGGACTTTCTGACCACTACTTGGTGGTGGCCAGAATTAGAATTCAAGTAAGATGGAGGAATAGAAGAAGGGAAAGACGAGAGGAAGGAGTAGTTGCAAGGAGAGTGGAAAGGTTACAGGAGGATGAGAAAAAGGCAGAGTATAAGAGAGAAGTGGAGGAACAATTGGGCAAATATGAATTGGAGCAGATGGGAGACGTGGAAGGTGTGTGTAAGATATTTACAGAAGAAATATGTGCAGCATGTGATGTGATGTGTGAAAGGAAGAGAAGACGGAGGGGGGTGCAAGGAACAGCGTGGTGGACTGAAGAGGTGAGACAGGCTGTGGCACAAAAGAAGAAAGCATACAATGAATGGATGAGAAATAGGGGCGTGGAAGAAGTTGAGAGGTGGAAGAGAGAGTTATATGTAGAAAGAAAGAAAGAAAGAGAGGTGAAAAGATTAGTAAGAGAGAGTAAGAAGAGAGTGGATGAGGAATTTGGAAGGAATTTGAGTGTAAAGTGGAGGGACTGTAGAAAATGTTCTGGAAAGAGGTGAAAAGAGTAAGACAGGGTGGAAGTGAAGTTAGCAGGGGAGAGAAAGATAAAAATGGTAGATTACTAGTGGAGAAGGGAGAAAAAGTGAGCAGATGGAGAGAACACTTTAAGGAATTGTTGAACATAGAGGATGGAAGTAATGCGAGTATAAGTGGCTGGGGAATGGCTGGGAGAAGGAGGGAGGTGAGAAGACAGGAAGAAATCAGTAGGATAGAAGTTGTGGAAGCAATGAAGAAAGTTAAAACGGGGAAAGCCCCAGGAATTGATGGAGTGTATGGTGAAGTGCTGAAGCGTGGGGGAGAGATGATAGTAAAATGGATGTGGAGGATGTGCAGATTGGCCTGGGAGGAGGGTGGAGTCCCGGAGGATTGGAAGTCAGGTATAATCATTCCCTTGTGCAGGGGAGGGGGGGGAAAAAGAAGTGTGTGGTAATCATAGGGGCGTTTGTCTTCTTAGTATAATAGGAAAAGTGTATGGTAGGATACTTATTGACAGGGTTGGAGAAGGAACAGAGAAATTAGTTGGAGAAGAACAGGGAGGCTTTAGGAAGGGAAGAGGTTGTGTAGATCAGATATTCATTCTTAGATCTTTAGTGGAAAAGTTTCTAGAGAGGGAAAGAAGTTGTATGCGGCTTTCATGGATTTGGAGAAAGCATATGACAGGGTGGATAGACAAGGATTGTGGAAAGTGTTAAGAATATATGGAGTAGATGGGATGTTCTTGAATGCTGTGAAGAGTAAGTACGATGGTGCGAAGGCTGCAGTGCGTGTGGACGGTGAACTAAGTGAATTTTTCTCTTTGAAAGTTGGGTTGAAACAGGGATGTGTCATGTCTCCATGGTTGTTCAATCTGTATATGGATGGGGTAATAAAAGAGGTACAAGGTAGGGTAGTGGATGTTGGAGTGGCCCTGGTGAGAGAGGATAGTGTTTGGAAACTCCCTGTACTGTTGTTTGCAGATGATACTGTGTTGTTGAGTGAAGACGAAGGGGAGCTGCAAGGCTTGGTTGATGAGTTTGGGAGAGTGTGTAAGAAACGGAATCTAAAGGTGACTGTAGGGAAGAGTAAAGTGGTGGTCTATGAGAGAGGTCAAGTCAGTGAATGTACAGCGAGGTTGGATGGTGAGGAATTGGAGAATGTGAGTAGGTTTAAGTATTTGGGTAGTGTGATGAGTAAGGATGGAGGTTTGGAGGGTGAAGTGCTTGAAAGGGTACAGCAGGGAAGAAAGGTTGCTGGTTCTTTGAAAGCAGTGATAAGAAACAGGGAAGTGAGCATGGAAGTGAAAAAGTTACTACATGACAGTATTGTGATACCAACTCTAATGTACGGAAGTGAAGCTTGGACATTGTTGGAAGGACACAAGTCAAGAGTGAGAGCAGTGGAAATAAGTTATTTAAGAGGAGCCTGTGGAGTCACATGGAGAGACAGGCTGACGAATGAGGATATAAAGGAGCATTGTGGTGTGGATGTGGATGTGATAGGAAGCGTTATGAGGAACACACTGAGGTGGTTTGGCCATGTGGAGAGGATGGAGGGTGATAGACTGACGAAGAGAGTGTATGTGAGTGAGGTGGAGGGGGGAAGAGGGAGGGGGAGGCCAAGGATGAGATGGAGGGATGGGGTGGAGAGGTATATGAGAGAGGGGGGTGTGAGTTGGGAGCAGGGCAGTGAAATGGCGGGGGACAGGGCGACTTGGAGGCGATTTGTTTGTGGCCACCCCAGACGGGATTGAGGCGTCTGGCAATAGATATATAGATAGTAGTTGTAAGTAGAATCCAAGTAGGGCGTCATCGCCCAATGTTAAGTCTATGAGCACTTATTTTATTGTGTCTACGCTTGAATGAATCACGACATCCTTGGTCGCACCACCGCTCTAGCCGGAGAGAGCCTGCGAGCAGTAGCTGTCTGTAAGGGTCTGGGGTTGGTCGCGGGTGCTGTCAGGTGTTGCTGTACTAAGATTTAAGACGGTGTTTAATATATATATCATCAGAAAACTCGTCGAGTCTTTGCCTTCTCCTACGACTGGCGTCAAGGGGCACTAACAAGTATTAACAGTGCCCCATCACCACCACTACCCTTCTCTATTGCCTTTACAGTTCTTTACCCCCCGTCACCAGATGTCCCATCACCATCACCACCATTACCCTTCTCTGTTACTATTACCACGCGTTACCCCCTTAACGTCACCACCACCACCCATCATCCCCTTACCATCATCACCACTACCTTCCTCCATTACCATTAGCCTACTGCTAATCATCCCCATATCGTCACCACCATTACCTTCCTCTATGACCATTACGCCTCTTCACCCCCTCACCTGGTGCTCCATCACCACCACTTCCTCCATTTCCATTACTACTCATCATCCACTTAACCCGCGGCGTCCCGGGGACGTACTTCCACGTCCTCACGTTTTGTCACAGCTAATCCCGGGGACGTACTTCAACGTCCTGCAATTGCAAGGTTCATAATTTCCACAATTTTCAATTTTCGCGAGTCATTTTTGGTACGTATACACGTGACACCTTCCTCAACAAGATGCCAGGCAGAGACAATGCCTTACCCAGCATGACCTCCCCCCCCCTGCATGCCATTGTCTCAGCAATTCACCTGTTATCAGTGACCTGGCCAGTATAGCCATGTCATGCCACGGTACGAAATTCAGGGCCAGAGTGATTCCCCAATCAATGACAATGTGGAGGACAAACTTTACATAGCATTAGAGGAAGAAACAGTTAGAAATGATGATCAGGTAATGTGGCAAAAAAAGGTCAGGTATTAGTGAGTGAAACAATGCTTATAATGCCTATATTACTGCTTGAAAACCAATATACTCTTGTACTACATATAAATTCGTAACAGTAAATAAATAAATACCGTTTATGAGTGGTGTGAAATAGTTATCCTCCCATAGAACTCGTTTTCTTTGGTGCTAGCCTGATAGAAAACCCAGTAAGGTAAGGAGGCTCTCCTACCTGTAATGAGTATTTTAAACCTCAGGTGAGCGATTTCTCTATGAATTTTCGATGTTTCTCACCAAAAGCGAAAGTTTTAGCAAAAAAAAAAAAAGGGTCAAAAAATGGTCGGGATTGGGGGGTACCAGTGGTCAAAAAGTGGTCGGGACAGGGCGGGTTAACGACCATCACTACCCTCCTCTGTTACCGTTATCACTCATCGTCCCCTCACCATCACCACCACTACTGTCCTCAGTTACCATCACCCCTCATCACCCCCTTGGGCCTACCATCACCACTACCCTTCTTTACTGCCATCACCACTTATCACCCTCTTGGGCCTATCATCACCACCACAACCCTTCTTTACTATCATTACCACTCATCACCCCCTTGGGCCTACCAGCACCACCACTACCCTTCTTTGCTACCATTACCACTCATCACCCCCGGATTCCCAGTGCAGCAGCCATGGCAGCAACATCTCCGTCCTCTTCACCTGCTCCTGCCTTTGACCCGTCGAGGGGGGCAACACCTGCAGGTTCCCAGCCACCACGGGCCCACACCACCTCCGGCACCGTGAAGTGGTACAACGCTAGGGCAGGGTACTGGTTCATTCGGCGCCTGGACACCGGCGCCGATGTATTCGTGCACCGCCTGGGGATCGATTGTACCAGTTCACGGGGCTGGAAACGCCCGTTACGAGAGGGTGAGGCTGTTGTGTTCAACCTCCTACAGGCACCAAATGGTCCCAGAGCCATGCACGTTACCGGACCGAGAGATGCAGCTGTGCAGGGCTGTGATCATGCACGGCGGCGCCCCTCGGCTCAGGATCGTCAGCCCAGGGATCTCCGGTGCACTGGGGAGATTGACACAATAGTCACCATGTGTATAGCAATGGCACGAGCTTTTTGCGGCGGTGACAAGGTGGTGATGCTCGTTCTTCTCCCACAGATTTTCGAGAAGAACGGGCTTCTGCACATTGTCATCCTGCAGTGCTTTGCCAGCAATACACATGCTGCCCCCCGTCAGGAGCGCTGAGTTCCGAAGCTGCAGCCTCCCAGACCCCGCACAACACTGTGGATCAGGCTGCAGCTCGACGCTCCCCTGAACAGGGCAACTGCTGCCACCGCCACCACCGCCACTGCACCTCCTGCTGAGCCTGCTCAGCCAGCTCCCACCGATGATCCCCGCCTCTCGCCGTCAGTAGCCGAGGAAATGGCTCCTTCTCCCGTCCCCTCCATCGACAGAGAAGAAGAGGACCTCCCGCCCTCGACTCCACCACCTGCTACTGACGGCGAGCAGAAGAAGAAGAAGAAAAAGAAGGGGAAGAAAGGCAGGCCTCCACCACCACCTGACAACATGGAGATAGAACATCCTGTATCTCCAACGCCCCCTGCCGAGCTCGACGCTGCCAGCATGTCACCTCCCACCATCGCCGACTTTGACTGGAGCAAGCTTGACACTGAACAACTGGTCAACAACATCGTAAAGAAAATCAAGCTAACGAGAAACTTGGAGCTGTATGACGGCCTCAAGTAGCTCCCCCTAATCATCTAAACAACTACCAGAAGCCTTCTAGCTCACGCTAGTCCTCCTCAATTCATCAGCTTCGCCTCTGGCGGGCCCACAGGCCCGGTCCTCCTACGGGAGGAAAATCTACAACAACAACAACAACATCACCCCCTTACCATCACCACCACTACCTGCCTCTTTATCATTACCACTTATCACCCCCTAGCCATCACCACCACTACCCTCCCTGCTCTAGAATACTTTCACTACCACTCTTCACCCCCTTGCCATCACCACCACTACCATCCTCCTCTATCATTACCACTCATCACCCCCTTACCATCACCACCACCACCCTCGTCTATTACCATTACCATTCCTCATCCCCTTACCGTCACCGACACTACCCTCCTCTACTATAACTACAATTCATCGCCCCCTTACCGTCACCACCATTACCCTGTTCTACTATCATTACCGCTCATCACTCCCTTACCATCACTGCCACTACCCTCCTCTATTACCAACCATGTTCGCAGATACCACCTGATTACTTTTTCGACGCTACCAAACTCACCACTAACTTTTGTTTTCGCTATCTTTTTTGTTACCAGTCATCTTCAACATTCTTCCCTTCCACCAACACTCTCACCAACAACACTACCACCACACAGCCGCCGCGACCCCAGTCACCATCAGCACCACCACTGCACAGCCTCATCCACACGTATCACCACCAACACCAGCACCCTCCTATCCCCTCCACACCAGCACTTATGCACGTGTACAGATAAATGAGAAACCATGTCATAAAATTCCTCAGCCTATTTGCATTTGAAATAAGCCAAGTGTAATTACATTCTGCACTTACAATGCATAAATAATGGTGGATGGTGGCGTGGTGGTGGATTGTGTGTCTGTGGCTGACTCAGACTGAAGTACTTGCTGATTTTGTGCAGGAACGCAACATTGGAGAAGGATAAAAATGGGTGTGAGGAAACAGTCATCAGAATTCTCACTGATGAGGTAGTGAGTGTCCCCAGGCGGTGATGGTCAGAGTGGCAGGCGATAATGAGGCGTCGTCCATTAACGTCATTTTTATTATGTTAGATCTTGATAAACTTAAATGCCAGATCATCACTACTGGCTGCTACATTTGTGTTCATCGCCATTACTGGGTCATGCTTTCTTTGCATTTCTTCTTATAAAAAAATTATCAAGAGACACCAAGCTCTTGCTAGTGACATTAAAGGTGTTCGTGTTAGTACTTCTCCTCCTCTCTACATATAGGCTGTCATCTCCATTCCCTGTCTGCCTCTTCTCTACAACTTAGATTTTTTTCTCTCCTTCCTTTCGCCACAGACAGCCGTCTATTCACTCCTGTCCTGGTCTTCCTGCTCCCATTTCCCTTCCCTTCACGTACATCTTATCCTTCTTGGGCATCTTCTTTATTAACTCCTCCACTCCTGTCTCTTCCTTCCCTCTCTCCACACACACACTGTTTCCCTCTCCTAACTCTCTCCTTCCATTTCCATTCACTGAGACTCCTTTACAACCACTTATTCTCTTCAAGACGTCGACGCTCCATCATTCTTTTTTAAAACAGGTTTATAAACTATGCATTTATCTTTTTAAATGCCACTTCCCTGCCTTGTTTCTCCCCTTTCATTTTTCCCTTTCATTTTTCTTTTTCTTTTTTGCCACTCCTACAACCCCTCAGTCCTTCTTTTTTCCATCTTATGGCATTTTCTCCCGCTCCTACCGGACCATCGTTTCAAACTCTCCATAATCTCTTGATTATTCATCTTGCAGCCACTCTTAAACATTCTTCCTTCCTACAGCTTACTTGCAAGCGAACCACATCCTTCCATGCTTCCTGATGTTGGCAGGACTGATTGTAATGCTGGTGAAGGAAGGCTATGTGGGTGGGGGCAGATCAGATCAAAGGGTGATAGCAGTGGAGAGGGGATGTGTGGATTGGACAGGGTGAACTTGGCAAGACAGAGGGTAAGGGTGGTGATGGTGGAATGTGTGGGTGGGGAAACATCTTCATTAAAGTTCACTTTTACCGTATAAACTCTGTTATCCCCCCCCCCCCACACAGTCTCACCACCATCACCCTTCGCCCCTCACTGATGCTCTCACTCAGTCCACTTCCATTCGCTAGCTCTTCATATTGCAACCTGTCCTTCACGATCCCCATCATTTGTAGCTTCATTTCTCATTTTCCTCAGTATCGATGCCTCCCTCACCTCTGTCCCTTGTCTGTATTAAACATGTGATTTCATCATATTCCCTCTGACTGTAGTCGCCAAGGACTGGTGGCAGGGTTAATAAGGGGTGGTGAACCTGAGAATGGACAGATATGGAAGTCCTTCTTGCGTTCCTTTCATCTTTAACCTTACCAGTACGACGACATTCTTCTAATTGATTTCCACTACATTATGATATTGTTATTGCTTTTGAGAAGTAGCCTTTAAGTGAAAGGGTAAATAGAGTTTGTTTACGCCCTTTGCTAATACAGGTCTTCCATGCACTGAATAAAATTGTCCTGCAATAACGACAGTAACTTATTAAAGTCGTCATTTACTGAAGGGATTCAACTTCTGTATTATCCTTTGATCCTTCACCAGGTATTCCTTCATTCTTATACCAGTTATACTTCTTCCAGTTACTCATCTTCCACTCTTCCATCTTCTATCCCCCTCCCACAGCTCCATAACTTCTGAAATTTCCAGCACATGTCTCACCCTCTTTCATCCACTTAACCTCTAGTCCATCCTACCCCATTCAAGCCCACCTTGTTCCCATTCCACTTCGATTGCAGCCCACTTCACTCCCACCTCGCCTCATTTCTTATCACGTCATTCCCTTACTGGAAGTCTTCAGGCCTCTATGTCCTCGTTCCGCCCATTTTTTCCACAAGTGCCTCAGGAATGGAGTCCCTCCCAGAATCATTAGTCAGTCAGTCACGGAGAAGGCCAAGGAATGACGCCACCCTGCGTATCCCAAAGAGAGCGGGTTATCTCCTGAGATTAGTTCTATAGTAATGAACGTGAGGATGAATGTACAAAAACTTGAGGGAGGGAGGTGAAGGCGGTGGCCTGTGTGTTGTAGTTGGTGATGATGTTTAGTGATACTGGTGAGTGTAACCCGCCTGGAGGGAGGGAGGTGAAGGTGGTGGCCTCAGACCCACCATTCTGCCTCAGTCCTGCCACTTCCTTCTATTGTCTCCCACCACCACGTCCCGCCACACCAACCACCTTTCATCTCTTACACACACCATTGTTTGGATTTTTTTGCCCAAATACCTTACTGGAAACTGGTTGTGCCCTCTCAGGGACACACCACAATCTTCACGGTGACTAGCTGGTGTAATAGGAAAATGCGCGCGCGCGCACACACACACACACACACACACACACACACACACACACACACACACACACACACACACACACACACACACACACACACACACACACACACACACACACACACACACACACACATCCTCCATTCTTCTAGACGACCCACTCATCGTTATTTTTTCTTGAGTCTTCTCATTTTTTTCCCTCCATTTTTTCAGTTCTCCTTTCAGCTCTCTTCCCCTCTCCTTATTTATTCTTTCCTCCTTCCTGTCAGTTCACACCCGATGTCTTTGTGCCTCTCTGGTGGCATCTCCTTTTCCCCCTCCTTTTTACCCTTCTTCCTCTCTGCCATCTCCTGCTCCCCTCTACTCGTCTCCCACATCTCCCCTCCTCCCTTCTGCCTCATTTGCCTTCTCTTGCTGCCTATCCCGCGTCTCACTTATCTTTCCTCCTTCCTAATAAATACCCAAATAAAAATCATATGAGAATTTGGTAATCAAACTTGGCCACCACCACTCCATTACGTAACAACTCTCGTATTAGTGATGTAACGTGATCACTTGTATCCCTGGTTAAACATTCCATGTTTACTGACTTCAAAAATTTCTGATGACTGAGTGACAATGTTAGCGTTTTGTTACTGTCGGAAATAGGAGACTCCATTTATGTACAGTATATCCGTGACCCACCTCTTTGTGTTGTACTCGCAGTTCCACGAGGATAAGTTGCGCGCGTGTGTGTGTGTGTGTGTGTGTGTGTGTGTGTGTGTGTGTGTGTGTGTGTGTGTGTGTGAGAGAGAGAGAGAGAGATGGGGGTGTAATCACAAGCTTCACTGCTGCAAGTTTTCCCAATCTGTCATCGTTTTTATCCGCATTTAACTTCCGGCATGCTCTCTCTCTTCCTCATATTTGAACTGGTCTGGAACCGTTATCCTTTATCTGTATTTCCTACTGTCCACGACCTCCACTCTTTTAAACGCAGTGTGTCGAGGCGTCTTGATATGAACGGATCTTGAATTTGGCTCTCTGTTACCTTGTTTTTGTTTTTTCTTGGAGGGAACAGTTTTTTGGCCTTCTCTCCATTGGTTCCTTCTTTCTTGCGAAAAAAAAGATACCGTATATAGTTGTGACGTCCCCTTTGACTGTCTTTATTTCCTCTTGAACAGTTACCTCCAGCAGCAGATATCGTTTGTTCCATATTTTCCAGGATTGTTTCATCTCCTTCTAGCTTCCTTTGATGACATAACAATTGACTTCTTTCCCCATATTAAAATTGTTCTCGGGAGTCCAGTATCTCTTATGCCCTCCCCAGAACTTTCCGTTTTTGTCGTTTGTCTTTCATTTTTATACACTGTAGTCTGTTCTTGCGTTCTTCCATTGCATTTTAACATTTTTTTAAACAATAGAGCAGAAGAAGGAAAAACAAATGAATAAGATAATAATCCATATACCAGATTACTGGCATCCTCCATTCATAAAAAATTTGTAGCAGTTGGACTTGAACAGCTGTAGGTTGAAGTTTAGGGGGAAACAACTCAGGAAGCGAGTTCCAAAGAAATGCAATTCGGAGAATAAAAGATTTCTGATAGGCTGAACTTCTGCAATAAGGTAGTGTGACATTCCAGTCCTGAGCGCTACCAGATGCCCGTGTAGCACAGGGGAAGGCTTGGAGAGGTGGCACAATGGATACAACTTCGTCTGAGCATTTGCCATTAGAGTATCTGTAAAACAATGCAAGGGAGGCAACATTCCTTGTTACCTGTAGGGGAGGTAGTTTCTTTGTAATAGCAGGGTTACTAATAATTCTAACAGCTTTGTTCTGAATTTTGTCTAGTTGGTTTAGTGCAACCTCTCCACATCCACTCCACAAGGGTGAGCAATGTTCCAGCTGAGAACGCATGTCACTTATAAACTATAGCCACCTGGGTTTGTCTCATGGTAATATCATTTCATACTGGCCTTGCAGGAGGGCCTTACAACCCCGGCTCTGAAATTGCTTGGCTGAACCTGATGCAGTGGAGGAATGTGTGTGTGTGTGTGTGTGTGTGTGTGTGTGTGTGTGTGTGTGTGTGTGTGTGTGTGTGTGTGTGTGTGTGTGTGTGTTTATTTTCCCTGAAGCTATCTGGGTAGATGCTGAGACTATATGAATCTAATTTAGATACAGCTCCAACTGACTTTGAAGGTAAGGAGTCTGTGGACTCTAAGGCAAGGGTGGAGAGAGTGAGGGCTGGGGGGAGTGAAAGGCAAGAGTGGAGGGAGGAAGGACTGAGTTGATAAAGATGGCAATTGACTATACTTAGGATAGGAAGATGTTGCACACTACTTTCCACCAAACGTCCCCAGGATCTAGAATCCCATTCAACCTCGTAAAACATTCATGAAATATTCCTCAGGCTCCTCACCCCTCATTACCTCCCCTCTCACTGCACCATACTGCACCGTTACCACGCCTCTTTTGCTCTGCAGTACCTCACCTCTCATCCTTACCTTCCGTTTCATTGCACTAACCTGCACTGCACAGTTTCATCATCCTCATGCCTCTCTCCCTCTGCCTTCCCTCCCCATCCTTCCGTATCCAATCTCACTGTATCAGCCAGCACCGTAGCACCGTCACCATACCTCTCCCCCACTGTCCTTCCTCCCTCCCCTTCCCTGCTTGCCCCCCCTCTCACTTCAAAAACCTGCACCGTAGCACTGCCACCATGTTTCTCTCTCCCTCTGCCCCCCCTCCCCACCCCTCCTTACCTCCCTTCTCACTGCACCAGCCCGCACCGCAGCACCGTCATAACAGAGTATTCCATTCTTCAAATTCCACTAGCATTTTATATCTGGCATCTTGACTACCCATAACAAAATATCATTCAGCATTCTCACTGGTTTTTTCGTAACTACTTTTGCATCAGAGTCACTCATCACAAAAGTTTTCAGGTTTTCAGCTCCATCAATGATATAACATTAAAGAGAAGGAAAGGAGCCTGGGTGAACAACAGGAAATAATGGAACATAAGAGATGGGCAAGGAGAGGATATGAGGAATTAGATTTGGATGGTGCGGGAAGAAGAAATTTTAGTAGTAATCCCTGCCGGTCCCACAAAATAACATCCGAGCTCTGACATAATTATTAGGTATTTTTTCCAGGAATGCCACAACCAGATATAATAATGTGGAAGGTGATTCCAAGAAAAGGTTGAACTGATATTCATTGTCATAGATTTTACGGCAAGTGAGACAATAATTGTTTTTGCATCTCGCCTCAGCTGTCGCATTACCGTATTGCCTCTACTTCATCATACTAGTTCACCATGAGTCAAATATAGCATCTTCAGAGGAGTCAAGGGTAATAGTTCGGCGTCTGTTTTCGGCTCCTTAGTCGCACTGGTTGCTGCCGAAGGCATGACATGGTCCTGTACTAAAAGGCCAGCAAACAACTAGTCTATTGCCCTCTAATGACCCAAGCTAGCGATTTGCAGCCACGTCCACGAATTGTCACCGTCTCCAAATCCTGGCACCACAGGTCTTTTTTATTTTGATGAAGGGATGACATGGGAGGTGAATATGGCAGTGGGCTTTCACAATGACTGGATTTGGTGTGATGGTGAGGTTGTGCAGTCCATACCACCTCATGACAGTCATTCTTAGTCTGTGATGGTGGCATGAAGATTCACGGTGACCATCTACTGACCAGGGTTGCAGGAGTCTGTCAGGAGATCTGTCTGTCGAACCCCACCCTTCGTGGGACTCCACTCACGGATTTTTTGTTTGGGGTTTACTTCCATAGTCTTAATTCATCCAAGTGTAATTCACAAGGCATGTAGCTTGGGAACACTAAGTTTGACCACTCTCCAGTGGTCACTTCAGCATGGGTATCCCTGTCCTCCTCCTGAGTTCAGGGGATCTCCCACTGCTGGTATGGACCACCAGATTTATGGGGTATGCAAGCCCCGACCTTGACAGGATGGTTCCCATGGGGGAGGACGTTCCACAGACACACACATGCACACAAACACAAAAAAGTAATAGTGTATATGATACACATATCCCCATCAGTATAGTAACATAACTTCCATTATGCCTCCACCCACCTATGATGGAGTGACTGGTGTGACCATATGTCCGTGTGTGGGTCCATGCGTCCATAACGATTTTGTGGGCGCAGTATCTCCTGAACCCATTGACGGATTTCCTTTAAAGTTCTGTCAGTGATGCGGTATGAGGAGATGACCTAATTACGTCAGCAAGGTCAAGAGTTCAAAGGTCAAGGTCATATGAGGTCTGCTTAGTTTTCCATGTGGTCGTGGTATCTCCTGAATCCCATGACGAATTTCAACCAACATTCGTCAGTTATACAGCATGAAGGGAGGATGGATTGATTAGGTTAGTAAGATCAAGCAGTCAGAGTCAAGGTCATATGGGTTTCGGCGCAATATATCCTGAACCCCTTGACGAATTTCTACCAAACTTTTGTCAGTGATACAGTATGAGCGGTCAGTGAACTGATTAGGTCAGCAAGACCAAGATCGTATGGGTGTGAGCGCAGTATCTCCTTAACCCCGCCAACAGATTTCACCCAAATTTTTGTCAGTGATACAGTATGAAAGGCCGATGAACAGATTAGGTGAGCAAGGTCAAGGAGTCAAAGGTCAAGGTCTTCTGGGGCACACTTAGTTTATCTTTAGTCCCATTCCAGCCCACAATGAACCCTGTCTTGGAGGTTGTATGACGAGTGCATGCGCAAGGCATGGCGGAGGCATACCGAGCGATTATCACATTGTGCCGATAGCTATGGGCTCGAGTTCTCGGCGTTTCATTTTATTTTTGCCACCGTAATATGAGTTTTTAAGCTTATGAAATACTTCTTGATTTACTAAACCATTCAAGACCTGGTCATCACTGTCTTGAGCCAGGCCACTGTAGAAGAGAAGCTTCTCACTTATTCCATGATTCTGATTTCCATACGTATTCCTCAAGTCAGGAAGTGAGTTTGATCACCATCCTTCTTAACAGCGTTTCATTGACCTATAGGCCTCCACCACCACCATCACCACCACAGCCGACATGAGAAAACAGATTGGCGGAATGGCTAGTGAGAGATGCAAGGGAGGATAATGGTGACTGTCAGGATGCAGGGCAGGGCAGGGCAGGCACAGAGAGGCAGGCATCCTCCGTGTTAGTGTTCTTGTTCATTTTTTAGTCTTCCTTCTTTCCTTCCTTCCTTTCTTCTTTCCTTCTTCCTCCGTCTGTGCTTCACAGTCCATTCTTGTACTCCATATTTCCTCATGCTCCACTTAATCGCACTCTTCATCTCCTTTTTTCGTTTTTTTTTTTTGGGAGGATGAACGACGGAAAAGGGAACCAGAAAGGAGTAATGGGAGGTATAGTGGGGCCTGAAGGAAAGGGTGAAGGATAAAGAAAAGAGTGATGAATAAAACGAAGGATGAGGAGTGGAGAAAAGAGTGGAATGAAGGGAAGGTGAGTTATGAAGAGAAGGATGAGAGATAAAGAGAAGGATGAGAGATAGAGAGAAGGATGGGGGATGAAAGGAAGGTAATGGATTAAGGGAAGGCTAAGTGATGAGGAGATGAATGAGGGAGGAAAAGAAAGGTAATGATGACAGGAGTAGGGAGGCAGAGCTAACTGAACTCACCTGTAATGAATGTTTCTTAACTATTACATCAGCCAATTCTTCTCCTTCACTCTTCCTTCCTCATCTCCTTCTTCACTTCGTCATATCGCACTTTCCTCTCAGCTTTACTCCCCCACGTCACACTTGTATTTTTCCTTCACTTCTTCGCCACACCCTGACCTTCTTCCTTCAAACACACTTCATTCTTTCCTTCCTACCCCACAGTTACATCACCCTCTCCTTCTTCCTTCACCATTACATCACTCTTCGTTCACAGTCACACTTGCCCTGAGATAAGTTGTAGTGAGTAGTGCAAGAATAAAGACAGCACTGCAGTATCAAGCACGGTAATGTGTAATAATTGATATCATCTCATTGTATGTCCCATTTCACTCACTGTTATAACTCCCTTCCATAATGGCAAGTACTGAAGTAAATCTCTGCAGATATTATGTGGATATTAATAATATTTCTTTTGTTTTTAACTCGTTTACATCTAAACGTCTTCACCATTATGGAGTCATTTGAAATTTTCCGGACGGCTGGTTTCACCCCTCCCCACCTCTCCTTATTATTTATTGTTCACACCATGAATGTAAAGGGTTATCAACCACGTAATGCTGTATTCAAGCCTGTCATTCAAATTTTAACAATGTTGTTGCTGCTTTCGATACATATTCACTTAATATTTGAATGTTTTATTTTTCTGATAATTTCCCATCATTTAATGTTGTAGTCTTATGTGCAGAACGTATTAGTAATTATATAATGTTCTAATATTTGTCTTATTTCCTCAGCAACAGATTACTTTCATTGTGAGATTCCTCTGACTCTTTTCATGTATTAAAAAACCGACTGTATTGAGGAAGGTCAGGCCTGTGGCACTGAAACTGTATATACCACATGTACACTCATGCAGGCTGTATATCTACACATCTGCAGACACACTGATGGTAGTATACACATTGTCATACAGGTTACATGTATAAAGCCTCCTCCTCCTCCTCTCCTTATCCGTTGCTTTTTCCTCTTTTGTTTCACCATTTTTCTTTTTTATGTCTCTTCCCACCCATCATCATTCTCTCTCTCTCTCTCTCTCTCTCTCTGCAATTGTTCATTCTTCTCTTGACAAAACCAACTCTTCCCAGTGTCAGCTGAATTGGAAATCGAAAATAAAAAGTTTTCCTTCCCATTGTCGAGTCTGTTTTCATTCAAACATTTTTTTTTCCCCTTAGGTTCACTACTTCCTCCTCTTCCACCTCCTACCTACTTCTCCTCGACGTCCCATAAATGGACTGCATATGATCCTGACTCTTCAGAAATATATAAATGCTATTGCCGGGGTACCGGTCACTAAAGTTAAAGTTGACGATTGTGATAAGACAAGGCGTAGTGAACTGATCTCTAATCCTCCCCCCTCTCCTGTCTTCTTCCCTCCATCTCCCCCTCCCATGTTTGCAAGCGTGAGAAGAGTCTCAGTTTTCATATAAGCAAAATTTCTTCCTCTTGGCCACAAGTCTTGGCACATGTCAGTATTATCCCTATGAATCGTCTCAATGATTGTCCCTGTGCTTCATCTCAAGTATTATCTCTGTGCTTCATCTCAAATATTATCCCAGTGCTTCATCATAAGTGTTATCCCTGTGCTCCATCTCAAGTGTTATCCCTGTGCTTCATCTCAAGTGTTACCCCTGTGCTCCATCTCAAGTGTTATCCCTGTGCTCCATTTCAAGTGTTATCCCTGTGCTTCATCTGAAGTGTTATCCCTGTGCTCCATCTCAAGTGTTATCTCTGCTCTTCATCTCAAGTGTTATCCCTGTGATCCATCTCAAGTGTTATCCCTGAACTTCATATCAAGTGTTATCCCTGTGCTTCATCTCAAATGTTATCTTTGTGCTTCATCTCAAGTGTTATCCCTGTGCTCCATCTCAAGTGTTATCCCTGTGCTTCATTTCAAGTGTTATCCCTGTGCTTCGTCTCAAGTGTTATCCCTGTGCTTCATCTCAAGTGTCATCTCTTGTCACCCCAGTGAGTTCTCTTGGTATTCATTCTGGCACGCACGACTTGACAGTTTCTCTTCTCATCATGCAGCTGCCTTAGTTCACTCATGCTTCCATTCTTCCTTTAATTATTTTGTCAGTTTGACAGAGATGGCCTTATTAGCATCCACCAGCCTTTCAAGTGCTTGTTCTCCCTGTCTTCCTTAGGTGCCTCCTTCTCTCGTCCCCCTGTTATTGGTATGTGTGCAATGCTCTCAGTCGTTGTCACCATTCGCCTTTCAAG
Organism: Coenobita brevimanus; assembly: GCF_032717465.1. Classification (NCBI taxonomy): domain Eukaryota; kingdom Metazoa; phylum Arthropoda; class Malacostraca; order Decapoda; family Coenobitidae; genus Coenobita; species Coenobita brevimanus. Next base: position 24,960,104 of record NC_137026.1, read on the forward strand.
TGTTTGTCGTCCTTCATGGTTGTGTCTCCATCACATATCTCTGTTATTGTCATGTATGTTACGCTCCTAGTCATTGTCAATATTCAATTTACACATGTTTATCGTCCTTCCTGTTCAAGTGTCTCCATGCCGTCCCTGTTATTATGCTTCCGCTCACCTATAGTAGGCATTAAGTGATTGGTCTATCCGTCCGTGATTGCGTGCGTGCGTGCGTTTGTAACACAATTGTGGGCACGATATCTGCTGAACCCAATGACGGATTTCCGCCAAACATTTGCCAGTGATTTAGGATGAGGAGGTGATGAACTGATTAGGTCAGCTAGGTCAAGGGGTCAAGGGTCAGAGTCATGTGGGGTCAACTTGGGTTATCATTATGGGCGCTATATCCCCTGAACTCCTCAACGGATTCTGACCAAACTTTTGTCAGGGATACAGTATGCTGGGAAGGGGTCAAAGGTCTAGGTAATATAGGGTTGACATAGTTTATCCTTGTGGGCATACGTCCGTAACACTGTTGTGGGCATAAATTTCTACTGAACTGCTGAACGAATTTTGACCAAACATGCAGAATGTGGGTCAGTGATGCAGTGTGAGGAGATGAACTGGTTTGGTCACCTAGGTCAAGAGGCCAGAGGTCAAAGATTGGGTCAACTCAGATTATTCTTGTGGTTGCAATATATCCTGAACCAACCAAAGTTTTGTTAGTGATACAGTATGAAGGGATGGTGAATTAAGTACGTCAACAAGGTCATGGAGGTTGTATGGGTAGTCAGTGTGCAAGGCTTTGTGGAAGCATACCTGGCGGCGACGCTTTGCGCCAACAACTCAGGGCCCGAATTCTCAATGTTTCGTTATAATGTATGTTGTGTTTCAGTCATTTTCAACATTTTGCACCGCACCATATTTTTTTTTTACCTTGATCTGTTGAATTTTCGGCAATGTCAAGAATTATCTTCCACGTTCCATGTGTTTTTCTTTTTCTTTTCTTTTTTCTTTTTTTTTTACATGTCATTCAAAGTGTGTATAAACTAACTGATGTGTTTTTCACTATTGCAGGTAAGAGCTGAGTGGATATCAGTGAAGGATTTACACTTGACATGTGTGAGTATGATTTTTATTGTTTTTGTACCAGTGAAATCATTCCCATCCAGTAAATCGCACAGTGGTACAACATAGGACAAAAGCGTGAGATTATTCCAATGAGGGAAGTTTTTAACCCCTTAACCGCGGGGTGTCACTTTTGTGAATCTGTGTTATTTTGAATTCTCCTAGGCTTTCAAGTGGTGGCTTGTATCATCTATCAGTACTGCCAGTGTCCAACAATAGTCAGCGCTCCTAATGTCATCTGTACTACCATCCATTGTTGACAATTTAGCCATTTTTCCCCATTCTTGACTCCCCTCCTTACCTCCCCTCCATTACCCTCTCCTCTCGCCTGCCCGGCCACGCTGCTCTAAGCAAATCTTCCCTGGAATTTTCCACTGATTTCATCCATTGAAATAAGCCCTATGCCCTATTCTTATACAAAATAATATATACAAAAAAGAAATAAGGTAAGTGATAGTACCATACACCTGGAATTGGCTAATTATCACCTGACTACACCTCACATGCAATTGTTCGCTAATTTTCCCAGGTAATTTCCCCTTGAAATATGCTGTATAATCTATTCTCGTAATAAAAATATATATAAGAAAGGAAGGGAGAAGCCTAAATGATATTTACATTCACCTGGAAATACCTAATTTTTTATGTATTGTCAAGATTTCCTACCAGTCATTTCATAGCATATAAATTAGCAGCTGTCACCCTACTGACACTGTCAACCCTTGCCTGCTCATTTACGCCGCGTCATTCAGTTCCTTGTCGTCCTCTGAGGTGAAATCATGTCGCACTCTCGCCCCACCATTTCCTCCACTTCTGCGCCTGTTGCAAAGGGCCCTGTGACCTCTACCCCTAGAAAAACTCATGTGGGAAGCAGTAAAGGACTAAGTGACTCAGCAGTGGAATGTGAACTGGCAGAATTATCTATGATAATGATGGATAGTGACTTTGATCCTTCGGGTGAATCGTATAATGAGCCTGGGGAGGAAATCGTGACAGAAACTCCAAGTACGAGTGCTTCAATGTCCCAAGTTATCCCCAGCTCCAAGGGAAGGGAGCCCTTAGTGCAGCAAGGGAAGGAGTTTGGGAAAGGAGTGAAAAAGAGGCGGGTTAGCCCCGGAATAATGGCCCTGTATGACCCAGCCCGCCATGAGTCCTGAGGTGAATCACCTCCCCATTCTCCCAGCCCCACTTCACTAATTTCTTCCTCCTCTTCAGCGGAATTCTCTCCTGAGTCTTCGTCGTCGGAGTCTCCACCATCACGTACAGTGAAGGCAGGCCATAGGGGAAGTGGTAAATCCCTGACTCGTAAAAATACAGTAGCAACTAGAGTAAGGGCTGCTAGTGCTACACGGCAACCTAGGGTCAGTCACAGTGACCTTGAAACAGCCCAGTCTGCCTCACAGCCACCCTCCACCCTCACCCACCCTACACCGCTACGACAGGGAACCTTGGACGCCTTCATGTGGATGAAAGGTTCCGATTTCATCCCTGAACAACTCCATTTTGACAAGAGTTCCTCAGGGATACAGCCTGCCTTCACTCGTGATGCGGATGCTGAGTTTGTGGACTTCCTTTTGGTCTTCCTCGATGATGAAGTCATGCAGCACAAATGTGATGAGACAAACAGGTACGAGTCACAACGTGCTGCAAGTGGTGCAGGTACAACAAAGATGCAACAGTGGACCATGCTTGGAGTGCAGCTGTATGTGCTCTTCTCCCTCATGCTTCTCATGCCACATTCAAAGAAGCATGAGTTGGAAGATTACTGGTCCATGGATCCCTTACTACCGTCGCCCACCTTCAATAAGTACATGGCCAGAGATCGCTTCTGGAACATCATGGGAAACCTGCACTTCACCAACAACGATGTACCTTCCCAGACTGACCCACTCTGAAAGATCTGGGAGATTCTGAGCAGAATGAAGGATAAATTTATGTCATTCTTCCACCCATTTCAGAAGGTTGTCATAGACGAATCCTTGGTTTTGTTCAGAGGACGTCTTAGGTTTGTACAGTACATTCCAAGCAAACGTCATTGCTTTGGAATCAAGTTCTTTGTACTGTGCGACTGTAAGACGGGGTACATCCTTGACTTCATCATCTATTCAGCCAGCACTGTCGATCTGGACAAAACACACCCCCTTGGCTTCTCAGGCTGTGTAGTGAAAGTGCTCCTTGAAAGATATTTGGGAGGGAATCATGTGCTGCATACTGACAACTACTATACAGCACCGAAACTTGCTAAATACCTTTCAGAGCACGGCATTGGCTCCTGCGGCACTGTGAAGAGCAATCGTGCCAACTTCCCCAAATTCCCCGAGGCAGGAAACTCGCAGCAAGGAGACGTGCACCTACGCAAGTCTGAGAAGATGCTGGCAATGCGGTGGCATGACAAGAGGGTCGTGCACATGCTCACCACCGTACACAAGGGGGAACTGAAAGACAGTGGGAAGGTCGACTGTAGGACAGGCGAACCTGTGAGGAAACCTGATGCTCTCATCGACTATAATATCAACATGCAGCTGGTGGACAAGTCCGACATGAAGATTGGAGAGATCGACTGCCTCAGGAAGAATACTAGGTGGTACAGGAAAGTTTACCTGCATCTCATTGACATGACGATGCTGAACGCCTTCATCCTGTACAAGATGAAGGTAAAGCCACCCAAGTCCTTCTCCCTGAGGTTGTTCGCCTGGACTTGTGTTCAGCAGCTGCTTGAGAGATATGGTGTGGTGACAGCAGCAGTTCCAAAGCACCATTCTGTTAGACTTCCTGACAGACTTGAGCAGACGGCATACAAGGATCGGCACAGACTGGTGCAAATGCCTGCCACAACGAAGAGGAAGGCTGCGGCCTGCAGGTGCCAGGTGTGTGCACATACCACCAGACGCACACCTGAGCACAAACGCACCTCTTGGCAGTGCGCTGAGTGCCAGGTTTCCCTCTGCGTTACCTACTTCTTTGATTACCACAGCCTGAAGCAGCTCTAAAAGTGCAAGTGGAAAATGTAGATAATGTGTAAATAATGTGTAAATAGCAAGTGAAAGCAATGGATGTAAATATGATTGAACAGTGTAATAGTTTTATAAGTTACTGCAAGTGACAGTGCATAACATAGTGTAAGTAAAATAGAAGTGTAAATATTGAAAATACAATAGAAAATGTATATAGAAATGTAAATAATTAGTAATATAAGTATATGAGTACAAATACTTGAAGTTATGACAGTGAAAGTGAAACCATGGCTCTCTACGTATTTTACTGAAAGAGAAAGTGAATGCTTACAGTGTTAATAAACTACTATTACTGAAGGAAACTTATGGATAAATACTGCAGATATATAGAAGTGTTATAAAATAATAGGAATATAAAGTGTGAGTGTTTTTATGAATAATAAATGACAGAATACCAGCGGGGAACGAGGACGGGTTGGAAGCTCGTATGCGCTCGTAATTTACATTGCTTTCACAGTGGTTTTTTTGGGAGTATGGATTCCAAACTATTTGAAAATCATAGAATAGTGTTTCTAGTGATAATATCAGGCTGTGGTAATCATATTACTGGATGTCGGGAAGTGTAAAGTGGAGACTTAGTTACCCAACTTCAGAAGTCTCCACAAGTCCTACGGTTGTCGACGAAGGCTCAACAAACATCCCAGGAGAAAGCTGAAGGTATGTGCCATAAGCATATAGAATTATAATGTTCTAGGGCTAATAACTGATTTTTGGTAAATATTTTTAAAAAGTCAGTCGGAGCGCGAATATCCCCGCAGGACGAGCACGGATTGGCTAAAACATCCCCGTGGTGTAGGGGTTAATGCATACGATTATTAATATTGTGTCCTCAGTACAGATGTGGTGGTGTATATAGCTAGAATTGTATTATGTGAGGGTTCTGGGTGCCAGTAACAGTGAATCTCCATCCGATGAAGTTCAACATTTTCAACAAACATGTCTTTTGATATCTCTTTGCATTTTGTCTCGTGCATCATGCTGTCTTCGCTTCTTCCTCATGTCTCTTAGGTGTTCGTTCACCCATGTTTCCCTCCTTTTCACTGGGGGTCTGCGCCTTCTTATTCCCTACCTTCTTTTATAATTCTAAAGGCGCCTCGATGGCTGCCATCACTCTGCTTCCTCCTCTCTTCTTACTTTACTTTCTCTTGTCTGTTTCACATTTATAACTCCATTCTGTGCTGTTCAGTTCTCCCTCTTATTGACTGTTATTCGGCCCACACTTCGGTCAGTCACACCAACTATATCCTCACATTCACTAGAGCTGGAATACTGAAAGGAAAACTCGATGACTTTCAGTTGATGGTTGTCTGGAGATCCTCTCCGGTCCGGTTTAGTTAGTTGGTTGTTTCCAGCAAGCCGTTCCGGTAATTCATTTTGGTAAGGCCATTCTTGCAATATCTGATGCTCTTGGAACGGGAGAGGGTGGCAGGTATGAAAAAATGATGACGTCACGGGAATATTCTGGTATATTCTCATTCCAGTTCAGTCCGTATGGTAAATTCAGCCTTTCATTCTAATGAACCAGTCCAGTTGCTGCTTTCTTTTCATCCATTTATCCACCTACTACTTCATTTTCATTTATCCTTGACACACCTACACTCAAACCAGCTCTTCTTAGTTTTGATTTCACTCTGTCAAGTCCACGTCTACTTCCACGCAATTATGTTTTGATGCAAACACACTGACCCAGCCAAAGCTCTCATACCCCACACACACTCAAAATCTCCTCTAGACACACACACACACACACACACACACACACACACACACACACACACACACACACACACACACACACACACACACACACACACACACACACACACACACACACACACACAATGATTTTTTCTCAATATTTCTCCACTTACGATATATCCTTGTGTCTCTTTGTATCTTCCATTACTATTTTTTTTCCTCACTCCCACACTCCACTCTCCTTTATAAACCCCTTTCTCCTATTTACTTCTTTGTTGGCTCCATCGTTCACTGTAATTACTGTTTCCTCCTTTCTTCCACCCTCCATCTCTTCAGTCATCCCAATTGTATCTTTTTCTCTGTATGTTTATTTTTTCTTCTCCACCCGTGCATGAAGCCTCCAGCACCGCCACCACAATTTTCAAACAGACGTGGCCTTAGATTCGATAAAGCCAGCGGAGTGGGGGAGGCAGGAGGAGGAGGGGTGGGGAGGGGAAGGCGGAAAGAATAGAGTGCAGCGGAGGAAGGGTGAGAGGAGAAGAGAGGAGAGGTGAGGAAGGCAGAGTTAGGGAGAGGGAGGAAAGGCAAGAGAGTGAAGGTGAGAGGAATGGAGATGTGGTGGTGAGAGGGAGACATGAGTGGTAGTATGATTGAGACGGGAGTGGTGGTGTGGTGGTTAATGAGACAGGAATGGTGGTGTGGTGGCGAGTGTGGCGGGAGTGGTGGTATGGTGGGTCGAGTGAGGCAGGAGTGGTGGTGTGGTGGTGAGTGAGGCAGGAGTGGTGATGTGATGATGAGTGAGGCGGGAGTGGTACTTCGAGTGAGGCTGGAGTGGTACCATGAGTGAGGCGGGAGTGATGGTGTAGTTGTGAGTGAGGCGGAATGGTGGTGAGAGTGAGGCAGGAGTGATGGCGTGGTGGTGAGAGTGAGGAAGGAAGCATTATCCTCAGAATGCCTCACATCATATCCATTCATCCCTGCCTCACCCCTGCCTCCTCGCATTGCTTCCGGCTTCTCATTTCACTTGCTAGAAATCCTTTTTTTCTTTGGGTTGGTTGTTGACAAAGATTTTCTTTTAATGTGATTAATAGCCCATTGATCCTCTTCACCATCCTTTCTGTCCTTTGTGACTTTAGCCTCGTCTGTCTGCCTAATATTTCATTTCTCTGCTTTTCTCTCTTACACTTCTTTCCTTCTTCTTCCACCTTGTGATTTAATCAACTTATTCTCTCGTAGTCATCTGCTTTATCCTTGTCATACTCCTCCTATAAATAGTTTATCCGTTCTTTGTCTCTTCTTTCCCTCTGCTATATTTCACACTTCCCATCCTCTTGATTGATATATCTTTCTTTGAGATTTTTTCCCTCACAGCTTTGTGTGACTGTCGTCTCTATATCAGGACTAATTTATCCTTCACTCACTTTCCTACATTTTGCCACCTTTAAACTCCGCCATATTTCACTCTCTTCTCCTCCTAACTGATTTAACTTTCTCACTGTACTCTTTCTGTGGTTCTCTCTTGTCATTGTCTTCTAATTTTCCCTGTACTGGTATCATATTTTTCTCTTTCCTCCAGTGTTGATTTCCACAGTAGTTTCCTACTGCATGGCTGTATTTGTGCTATATTTACACTATCCTTTGTTTTTCGTCGTTGGTTTTCCTCCTGATCTAGTCCTTGTTTTCTTTGGTCTGTTAACCTCTTGCTTCTTCACTAATTCAGCGTCTCACCTATGTTTTAAAACACTCTCTCTCTCTCTCTCTCTCTCTCTCTCTCTCTCTCTCTCTCTCTCTCTCATCTACAAGTACGCTGGAGCAGAACTCCTGCCACATGTTAATTTTTCAGTATATTCACAGCAATTTTGCATGTTAAAACTTATTCCCGTTCATTTTTCTTCCAGAAATTTTTATTTCATGTATTAAATATCCAGTCATCTTCCTACCCTAATTCCTTTAAATTAGTTTTTTTCCTTTTCACTGCAGTAAGCCACTCAGAGCTTTAGTAATATTTACTAATATTCTTTTCATATACATGCATTAGATGACCCAGGTCCTTTTGTTCTCAGTGCAGTCGTTAACTCACCTCTTCTCTTTGTTTATATTCAACTCATACTACTTTGATTTTCAGTCCTTTGGCTTTTTTTTTTTTTTTTTTTTTTGGGGGGGGGCTTCTTTGGCTTTGGGAAACCCCTACTTATTTAGTTTTCCCTTTGCCTTCTCAGCCTGACATAAAATCTGACACACAGCCTTGCTTAACCACAGCTCTTGACAGATCTCATAAGTTACCTTGGCCCATTGTGGAATCGTCCTCAGTTTTGTAGTTCCTTTATCCTGTCTGATACGGATCATATTAAGGAAGGAGATAATTTCCAATACAAATCCCATTTCTGGTACAGCACAGATCTTATAAGAAATTTGTAGCACAGGTGATGGTCGTTGAGATCCTCAGTTTCCTGCACCACGGTACAGGTGTGACATCAATATTCAGAGTAATACACTGTACCTAATACATGATGGTGGCAGATTCTGTAAGCTTATACGGCCTAGGTAAATGTTGTTTCGGTTTAGATATTGATGATTAAAGGAACAATATGGAGATGTTTTCGTTTTCTTTTAGATTTTATATAATACGGTCAACTTCGTCTTTAACTTACTCGTGTAACTTATTAGCTGGCTTGGGCTTAGTGCCTTGGCAGAGAATCGTGCCTTTGACTTGAATACAGAATTTTTCCCTTTGCTTTTTGATCAACTCAAGATAATGCCAGGCTTCTGTAGTGATTAATTAGCCTAATAGATCTATACTCATATCAGTCTTATATCGAGAGAGAGAGAGAGAGAGAGAGAGAGAGAGAGAGAGAGAGAGAGCATAGGGAAACATCAAGTATGAGATGGTAAGTGAGAAGGGATTTCATCCCCTTGGCAATTGTGTGTTGTAAAAGAGTATCTGGAGTCGTTATAAAATTGTCGTACATGCTGATGCACGAAATAATGCCACAGCACAAATCATTGACTCTGTCCTTAACAACAGCAGGAGCCCAGTTTGATGTAAATGGTGATAGTATGTAGCCCGTTCACCAAGAGAAGTCTTCCCTGATCTGGGTAAAATACGAGTGCCTGACGGTTACTGGAGATAACGTCTCTTTAACAGGGAAAATCTCCCTAAAGTTTAACCATGTCGACTAGCGTTGTCAAGAAAGTATTACCTAAGGCATCGTAGCGAATGCATTAAAGCTGCAGTGAGAGGAGGTGGTGCTGCGATGGGGTGGAGCCTTTTGTTTGTGAGTGGCAACTTGATGATGTGTGTGTATTGTTGTCGCTGGTGAGCCACATGGCCATGACCAAGATTCCCACCTCGTCTGGATACTTATATCTATACGGACGCAGCCGGTTTTGTAAGTGCACATAACATATGGCTAGAATTTGGTTTGTTTGGCTTAATGTGTCGGAAAAGAATTAACCTTTAATTTGTAGTACCACCAGCTTTCCACATGGATATTGTTAGCTGTAGTCATTGCCATCCAGACCACACTGTAGCTCGACCAATGAGATCACAGAATGACTTGTACCAGTATACATTAGTTCTGCGTGTACTTTTTACTTGCCGGTCTCCGTGTAAATGCACCCCAAACATTCCAAGCCAGTGTGAGTCTGCAAAACTCTACCCACCCCGCCACCCTCATTTAACGAACAAAAGCCGTCACAGGAGCACAAAAATGACCAAAGCACCTCCTCAGAGTACAGTGGTCTAGACCAGATTCGGAACACCAGCTGCTGGACCTTCAGTGATTGTTTGTGTAATGTTTCGTTAACAACACATTAGGATTCAGTTTTGATACGCACACACGTACATACATATATACATATATAGGATAGATCTGGTACACACAGACACATACATACATAATTATATAGGATTGTTTTGATAGACATAGTTTGAAACATGCATAATACATTCATACATTCATACACATACTCGTACATACAGTACATACATGCATAGCATAGTTTTCATACATACGTACTTATATGCATATATACGTAAATGCATGCATACGTGTATGCATGCATGCATAGGATAATTTTGATACATACATACTTACATACGTATATGCATACGTACATAAATACATACATACATCCATACATGCATGCATGCAAGATAATTTTGATACGGTACATACATACATACATACATACATGCATATGTAAATACATACGGATTCAAGGTATATTGTATAGTTGATGTTGTTTCCTGACCAAATTCTTATTCTTCCCCAGTCCGGGACCTGGTCTGGCCAGTTGGCCAATGGCCAGTGTTACGGAACAGAGAAAGATAACGTACACTTTAAGTGAGAATACTAAAAAATCACTACTGTCCCGTAAAGTTCCAGGTTCAAAACAAAAGAGTTAGATAAAATTACAAGTTAAAGTTTAATGCACAAACTAACAACAAAACATTCAGGACTCATAAGGATAATGTAATGGCAAAAACAGGTTAAATATATGGTTAACTGCAATAGCCTCTATTAACACGAAATTAGCAAGAGTAAATTTATCTAAGTCAGCCCTGATAAAATGAGATACCAGATAATACTCAGTGAATGCCAGATAAATAATTACAGATACAAACTATTATCAAAAATGACTGACATAAAGAACCCTACATGAATTACAAAAACTTCACTAGGCCTACAAATTAAACTTATGCTATACAGTACAAAGAAAAATGCAACAACACTTATACTCAAATTACACACAGCTGCTAGATGTTTGGAGATTTCTTGAGCACTCACAATAATAATATCTGTACAGGGGAGGACAGAGATGTGAACAAAATGAGGAGCAGATCTAAGTGGCAATGATGCAGAGACTGAGCTCATTATATAGGGGCCAGCAGAGCCTGATACAACTTGTAAGAAGGACGCGCAAATGAAGCCATGGGGACAGAGAGCTGAAAATCCCGCAAAGTATAACAGAGAGAACGACTTACTCTACTATAACGGTAGAAGGGGGGGACTGAGGCAGAACACGCTCGTGATCAAACATGCAGCATACTGTGCGTTAAAATTACACAAAGGATGATGAAATCATAGGCTATGTAACACCTCCCCACAAAGAAAAAAGAAATTTACAAAGGAAATTTCTTATTACTCTAAAACAATCTGTACATGGCATTACAGACCATGCAAAGGTCTTTCCTAATGTTACAAAACATGAGATCTCCCTAGCACGTTCAGTCATAGGTACTTGCCAGTATCCCTTTAACAAATCAAACTTACTTATGTACCTAGCCTTTCCGATCTTGTCTATGCAATCTTCCACGCGAGGGAGAGGGTAAGTGTCTGTTTTGGTTATCTGATTAACACGTCTGTAGTCAATGCAAAGCCGCTGTGACCCACCTGGCTTAGGGACTAGAGTGACAGGAGAACTCCACTCGCTCTGACAGGGCTCAATCATCTTGTGGTCCAACAGGTAGCCAAGCTCCTTCTGGATGAGAGGAACTTTCACTGGGTTCACACGGTAAGGAGGCAATTTAATTGGCTTTGCGTCTCCAACATCGACATCATGCATCAACACAGTGGTTCTTCCTGGAGTAGCACGGAACACTTGCGGGTACTCCTGCAGTAATGCTGAAAACTCCTGCCTTTCCTTGGGAGGTAGATGAGAAAGCTTAGTCTGGAGATCATTCATGATATCAGGATTCTTCCCCAAACTATCACTCAGGCTCATACTGCATGGGAGAGCTTCACTTGCAGACTCGGGTGGAACAGCTACAGTGCAGACTGGATTATTTTCGTCCCGCCTGTGATATAACTTTAGCATGTTGAGGTGACATAGTTGCTTGCTCTTTCTACGATCTGGTGTGGTGATGACATAGTTGACATCACTGAGTTTCTTCTCCACGAAATAAGGACCACTAAACTTGGCTTGAAGAGGTTGCCCATGAACTGGTAGCAGAATCAAAACCTGATCTCCTGGCTGAAAGTGGCGTAACCTGGACTTCTTATCATACCAAGTCTTCATCTTCTCCTGAGCAGCTCCTAAATTCTCTCTCGCCAGCTGTAAAGCAGTGGACAGCCGTTCTTTGAACTTCATCACATACTCCAGCAGGTTGACGTCATCTTCCTCCGACAGCCAGCATTCCTTGAGTAACTTAAGGGGTCCTCTTACTTCATGGCCAAACAGTAGTTCAAAAGGTGAGAAGCCCAGTGATTCATTTGGAGATTCTCTTGCAGCAAACACAACGAATGGAAGACCTTTATCCCAGTCTTTCTGATGTTCCAAACAGTATTTCTTGAGCATCGATTTGAGTGTTTGATGATATCTCTCCAACGCTCCTTGGGTCTGGGGATGGTAAGCTGAAGACGTGATCTGGGTGATGCCCAACTCTTTCAGAGACTGCTTGAAAACATTTGACATGAAATTACTTCCCCGGTCTGACTGTACCTCCTTGGGCAGACCAAACTTTGTGAAGAACCCTAGCATTTCCTTAACCACGTTCTTTGCTGAGATGTTTCTAAGTGGAATGGCTTCAGGATAACGAGTAGCCATATCAATCATGGTCAACACATAAGAAAATCCTGAAGAAGTCTTAGGAAGAGGGCCCACAATATCCACCAACACACGGGTGAAAGGCGCCTCAAAAGGAGGAATGGGAACTAGAGGTGCAACCTTTTCGGTCTGATTACACTTCCCCACAACTTGACAGGTGTGACAAGACTTACAATACCAGGAAACATCCCTGAAGATACCTGGCCAGTAGAAGTGTTTCAAAATGCGTGCCACAGTCTTCCTCACTCCAAGGTGTCCTGCCAAACTGGAATCATGAGCCACTCGAATGATATCCTGCCTACAAACACGAGGGATGACAACTTGATGTACAACCTCCCATTCACAGTCGGCTGATGCTGTTGGGGGTCTCCACTTCCTCATAAGTACTCCTGACTTTACATAATAACAAGTAGAAGCACCGGCTGACTCTTCTTCACTGTAAGCAGAGTTAGCTAGACCTTTCAACTCAGGGTCAGCAACCTGCAACTCAACCAACTCTTGACGAGACAAATTATCAACACTACGGGGTACTGCCTCATCTGGTGAGTGGTCCAAATTAGCAAGAAAAGTGTCAGCTAGGATAACATCATCATCATCATTATCCTCTAAATCACCAGTAACTTTAGACTTAGCCCTAGTGACAGCACATGCAGGGAACACATCAGGGACATCACAATCCTGGGCCGCAGCCATTGGCTCACTAGACAACTGAGGAGCTGGACACACTTGACTTCCACCAATATCATTTCCAAGTAAGAAAGTTACACCTGACATTGGGAGTGTCTCAACCAACCCAACCATAACAGAACCATTAACAAAACCAGACTCTAAATTCACTCTGCACAGAGGGACAGAGAAGTAATTATTCCCTACACCTTGTAAGATTACAGTTTCATCAGAGGAATTAACATTAGAGCCTAGAACACTGGTCAGCATAAGGGATTGGCAAGCACCTGTATCACGATATATTTGGACTGATTTCCTGTCATTACTGTCCAGAGGACTGACAAAACCATCAGACAGGAAATTAGCACATGAACTCTTGAGAGTGTCACCCACGTTACTGCTCAAAAGAGGAGCTCCATCATGATAATTTAAGTTACCCCTCAAAGCAGGTTCAGTTAACTCAGTTAAAGAATTCTGGGAACTCTCAAGAGTGGACACTAGACCAATTGACTGAATATTTAAAGACTCCTTTTTGTTCACATCACGCTGTCTCCTGAAACATCTCTCCGTAGTATGACCAAGCTTACTACAATAAGTACATTTACTTTTCTGAAATCTAGAGGTGAAGCTGGTATTTACTTCCTGAGAAACATCATCCTTATTCTCTTTCCTGTTACCTGTACTCTGAGTAGAGGCAACGTACTTACTCTCAGCTTTCCCTTTTTCTTTAGAATATCTCTTGTGAGTGAGAACATACTCATCAGCTAAAACTGCAGCATCAGACAAATTATCTATTCTTTTCTCATCAAGATATAGGCTTACATCTTTACTAATACATCTTTTGAAGTCCTCCAGCAAAATCATCTGCTTAAATTTGTCAAAATCAGAATCCACATTCTTAGAATTTAACCACTGCTCTAACAGATCTTCTTTGATTTTTGCATACTCAACATGGGATTGCTTATCTTGCTTGTAAGTTGTCCTAAATTTTACTCTATAGGCTTCAGGAACAAGCTCATAGGCCTTAAGAATCAAGCTCTTAACTACATCATAATTATCAGACTGATCCTGAGGCAAAGATGCATAAGTTACTTGAGCTTTACCGGTGAGAACAGTTTGAAGGAGTACTGGCCAATACTCCTTAGGCCAATTAAAACCTGTAGCTACCCTCTCAAACAACTGAAAATACTTTGTTAAATCAGATTCATTAAAAGGAGGGACAAGTTTAACATTTTTAGCCACATCAAAATCATCAGAGCTAGATGATCCAATTCCACCTTGTTTCATGCGATCCTAATGGTCTGCCTGAATCCTAGCAAGTTCAACTTGTGCGTGAAACTCAGCCTCCTTAGCCTGTGCTTGAAATTCAGCTTCCTTCACACGAGCCTCCTGCAGGGCTAGCTGTAACTTAGCTAATTCAATCTGCGTTTGCTCATTTCGAGGAGTTACATTAAACAAGCTTTCATTAATCATGTCAACAATTTGATCTTTAGAATGATGAGAGCGAACAGCAATTCCCAATTGTTGAGCAACAATCTTAAGTTCATTCTTTGTTCTGTTTTCTATATCACACACTGTTTGCACATTTGACAAAAAATCTTTGGCTTCATCAAGTGTAGAAATAGTAGACATAATTAATAAGTAACAGTCACAAAATATCAAGCAATATCCTTATGATAATATCCTGAATATCCTGATATGAGGTCGCCAAATTTATGTTACGGAACAGAGAAAGATAACGTACACTTTAAGTGAGAATACTAAAAAATCACTACTGTCCCGTAAAGTTCCAGGTTCAAAACAAAAGAGTTAGATAAAATTACAAGTTAAAGTTTAATGCACAAACTAACAACAAAACATTCAGGACTCATAAGGATAATGTAATGGCAAAAACAGGTTAAATATATGGTTAACTGCAATAGCCTCTATTAACACGAAATTAGCAAGAGTAAATTTATCTAAGTCAGCCCTGATAAAATGAGATACCAGATAATACTCAGTGAATGCCAGATAAATAATTACAGATACAAACTATTATCAAAAATGACTGACATAAAGAACCCTACATGAATTACAAAAACTTCACTAGGCCTACAAATTAAACTTATGCTATACAGTACAAGAAAAAATGCAACAACACTTATACTCAAATTACACACAGCTGCTAGATGTTTGGAGATTTCTTGAGCACTCACAATAATAATATCTGTACAGGGGAGGACAGAGATGTGAACAAAATGAGGAGCAGATCTAAGTGGCAATGATGCAGAGACTGAGCTCATTATATAGGGGCCAGCAGAGCCTGATACAACTTGTAAGAAGGACGCGCAAATGAAGCCATGGGGACAGAGAGCTGAAAATCCCGCAAAGTATAACAGAGAGAACGACTTACTCTACTATAACGGTAGAAGGGGGGGACTGAGGCAGAACACGCTCGTGATCAAACATGCAGCATACTGTGCGTTAAAATTACACAAAGGATGATGAAATCATAGGCTATGTAACACCAGGCATAATATACAGTTGTAGCGAGTGGTAATACTTGTGTACCCAGATCCTCCAGTACTTCCTCGTTTCTGCCACTTTCTTCTTACCTCTGCCTCCATCACCACGTTCCGCCACACCAACTCTTCTCAAGTGTCATTACTTTCTTGCGTTGAAGTTCTTCCTACTAACTTTTTCTTGGAACTCATTTCCTTCCTCCTGGCCTGGCAGCGCAGCCGATGTTACTGGGTTGGTTGAATGGCTGCACACACTGACTGTCTGTGGACACCACCCACGGATTTGTACCAAGTTTGTTTCCTACATTATTTGATACTGTGACTGTAGTATTGTTTTTGTTATCAATCTTATACAAATGCAGGAACAGAAAGGTCGTTAGCATGTGAGCCTCATATTAATACTTAATTTCTGTTTTTCCTGTCGTCTTCTCCCCTTTCCTATTTTCTCTTGCGGCATATCGTCAGTGGTTTCCTATAATGTGTAAACCCATTTGGCTTGTCATTCAGTGTTAGCCTAAATCACTTAGATAGTCACAACTTATGTCTCTACCATTGCCTCTTACTGTTTTTCCCATCTTTTTGTCACCTTTTTATTAATCTTCTATCCACTTCTGGTACCTCAGCACTGAGTGACAAATATAATCATTTCCTGTATATAACTCTGGAAGCCATTTATGACGGGGTGATGTGGAGCCTACTATGGTGTCCCTGTTAACTGGATGGAGAGACGCAAGTGTGGCGACCATCTGAGGACCAAACCTCCACACTTTTACCCCCGTCTCACCGTGGGGAGGCAGTGTCAGCCGCCGGGGGACATCAGGTCACTACAGGGGAAGGCCGGGGCAGTTGTTTGCTTGTGTTTGATGTGTTTGCTCGGCCAGACAGACCGAAGTGACGGAACAACAACAGTAGCTGCTGCTGCTGCCGTTGGTGTCGGCGGCGGTGATGGGGTTGGTGGTAGATTCTCGACTACCGAAAAAAAAAAATAATAAATAATTGTTTTGAGAAGCTGTGATGCAAGGGCCAGCAGGGAGTGTTGTGTAGCTACTGCCATATGTGTTCTTAGTGTGTGTGTGTGTGTGTGTGTGTGTGTGTGTGTGTGTGTGTGTGTGTGTGTGTGTGTGTGTGTGCTTTATGTATGATATTATTTTCCGCATCAGTTAAGCAATTCTGTGTTAATTAAGAAACTGAGGTGGATGCTAAGGACAGAACAAGGAGAGAAAGAGAAGAGAAAGAGGACATAATGAGAAAGGCAATGAGGAGAGAGGAGTGAGGGAAGATAGAGACAGAGACACAGAGATGAGGAGGGAAAGGACTCCGTATGGAACATAAGATTAACACATATCACCCATGTGTGTGTGTGTGTGTGTGTGTGTGTGTGTGTGTGTGTGTGTGTGAGAGAGAGAGAGAGAGAGAGAGAGAGAGAGAGAGAGAGAGAGAGTGAAGATAAAATTAATTCCAATTAGAGGCAGAGGCAGGGAGGTAATGGAATGGTTGTGGAGACGGCAATAGTACCAAGTAATTCTTTGTATTGAGGTGGAGGTGTTTCCTGTTGCTAATGGACCAGGATTAAAAGCCTCTTACATAAAAAGTTCTCTGCCTACCAGTGAATTATTGATGGTGGTGGAGAGAATGCCAGGAAAAAAGTGAATAGCTAAGGGTACTTTTCTAGGCTTAAGTTAGGCTACGTAGAAACGTAAGAAAAGAGAATAACAAACAGATATGTGTCCAGAGTTCTTATTCCCATTCCACTTGATCCTTTTAGAACTGGTTATTTTTTAATGTTTTCTGACCATTAATATTGAAATAAGGCTGGATGACCTTTGAGGAGAGAGTCCAGTGGTCTGTTGTCTATTTCCACCTTAGTCGCCATTAACATTTAGTTTGCAGTTTACCGTATACTATGTACTTTTTCCCTCTCCTTCCTTATCTCACTTTCTTTGGTCTCTTTTGTACTCCTTCCCTTTCTCTCCCCGTTTTACTCTCTATACTTCTCCCTTGTCTCTCCCCTTTTGGTCTTTTTCCTTCTGCCCTTCCATTTCCTTTGCTTCATTTCTTTCTCCCCCCCCCCTTTCTTACCGCATTGCCCAGCACTGTCCACTGAAACCATTCAGTAAAGGCAGACTTTACTCATTTACCAGAAGACCCGCCGACATGTCGTAAAAATACCCCTGCTAATACCAATACACCAGTCCTGTATGAGACAGCCCTAGCATGTATTCAGTATGGACGGTGGGTGTTAGCGCCGAAGTGGTGACATGTAGAGGTGTACGGTACGTAGGAGGACTACTGGGCCTTGAGTGCAGGCTGTGAAGCCTATGCCCAGAGTCGGTCACATAAAAAAAAAAAAAAAAAAAATCTACTCACCCTACCAATTACGGTCTCTTAGACTTTCATGGATACTTGAATTTCTCAGAATTTATGACCCCAGGAAGATGGTGTCAGTGAAATATATTGCATTCTTTTGTCTCCCTTCTCAGTTTTCTCCTCCCTCATATCCAGTCTCTCTTCCCCACGCTTAATATTCTTTTCCCCCACCCCTCCCCACTTCCTTCCTATATACTACTGCCCCAGCTGTCACTTCATCATCCTTGCCATCACTTCATCATCCTCGCCATCACAAGTGCATAATTGATCATGTTTTCATAAATTTCACTTTCCTTGTTGGTTCCTGCCTCGTTATATTCACCTCCCTCTCCTCCACCTTTTAATCCAACAAGTCGTCTCGCTTCCTGCCTCCCTCACTCTCTCCCTCCTGCCAATCCTCGCCCACTGATTGCTCCCTAATGGCTGCCCTCGCTCCTCTCCGCTTTTTCTGTCCTTGCCTCCTTCTCCATTCATCTCTTTTTAGCTTCGGATTTACTTCCATTCTTCTTGTTCTTCGCCTTATTTCCCAGTCTCCTCTCCCTCTTGTATTTCCTGTGCCTTTTCCCTCAGTCGACCACTTTGTGTAATCTTTCTTTATTATATCCTCTCTCTCTTTGCAAATTAATATTCCCTTTTTTGTTTTGTGTATCTCCTCCACCAGTTTATTATTTCCTTTCCCAGTCTCTCCATTATTTCCAGCCCTTCCTCCCTTTGTTATCTACGAGGTTTCTCTCTCCTCTATTAATTCTAGTGACCCTACCCTCACCGCCTTGTTTAATTCTTCGTCCCTGTTTCCTCCCTTGCCTTCCCTGTTTACCTATCCCTCCCCGTTCCCCCCTGCCGTCCCAGTGTACCTCTGCATCCCTGTTTCCACCTCCCTTCCCAGTTTACCTCTCCCACCCTGTTTCCTTCCTTGCCTTTCCAGGTTACCTCTGCCTCCCTCTCACCGTCCCCTGCCTTCCCATATTACGCATATACTACCTCTCCACCACTTTACACCAGACTGCCTCCCTGCCTCACCCCACCCCTCCATCCTTTCAAGACAGGCATATTATTTCCTTGTGTTGGTCATTGGTTGTATTGGGGTGTTCAGATGAATCTACTGTGGATGTATCACAGAGTAAATGCCTGGATGCCCTTTGTCGAGGTCAATCTTCACAGAATTCGCGTCAAACTATAGATACATAGATAAACAGACATGTAGGTTAGTTTTTCTTAGTTTAGTGATGGCGCTTTACTGCTGGAAGTGAACGAGTAGATAGACCTTTATCGACTGACAAATATTGGAACGATAGGCAATGTTCCTTTTATTTTAATTTTTTCCTCCTCGTCCTCACCTCACAAGTTACCTCCGGGAATTATTATTTCTCTTTTTTGTACCGTTGTTTAATATTCATTATTTAGTGAACAATGAAGTATGAAAAATAATTCTCTAAGGAAGAAATACGGGAAGCCTCTTTTAACGAGAATTTGTTGTTCCAAAGATGTGACGGTGTAGATTTTACCATAACAAGTGTCAACATTGTACCAGAACTGTGAACCTGTTATCTTTCAGTGCCATAGCCAGCGGGTACTATACTGTGTTGTTGACTGGGTGAGGGGAGGGGAGGCGTGCAATTAAATGGATAAGTGGGGGAGTGGGTGGAAAATGAAGGTGAGAGGGTGGGTGTGAGTGAGAGCTGGGGAGGTGAGGGGATGGGTTTGTGCGGGAGGTGGGGAGGTGAGTGTGCGTGAGAGGTGGGGAGGTGGATGTGAATGTGAGCTGAGAGGTGAGGGAATGGGTGTGAGTGAGAGCTGTGGAGGGAGAAATTGTGCTTGTGATATGGGAAGGGAAACGGCTAAGTGTGAGAGTAAGGAGGTGGGAAGGCAGAATGAATGGGTGGCGGAGGAGAGGGGAACAATTTTGTGGGTGGAAGTGAGGGGATGGGTTGGGTGTGTGGGCGGGTGGGGGTCGAGATGTGTTAGTTGGATAGGTTGGAGACGGGGTGTGCGGGTGATGAAGGGGACTGGATGGTGTGGATGTGTGGGAGGGGAAAGGGTTAGTTTTGTAGGTAGGTTAGGGGAGAGACTGGGTGTGCGGTTGAGGGAGGAAGGGAGGGGTGGGGTGGGTGGACGGGGGAGGAGACTGGGAATTGAAGGCGAATTCTAAGGAATCAGAAATTTCATTAGGACGGAAGTGATGAATATTGTGCTGGAAATGGAGGTGGAGGCAAATATGAGTCGACTTTATTAAACATTGCAACTTAAAAGTGTACATTCGGTCACTTTAATGTAAACTAGATCTTCACAAGGTGGCTCTTGGTGCCTATAGTCTTTGTGTTGAGTATTAACATACAAATCAAGTTAGCCTGTGATATGCTGATGTGTCTGGCTTGAAAATCTAACTATGTACTAAAAGTATTCAACCATCGAAAAGAGGAGTTTATCATCTGCTATACACTGTGTCGTATCAGTCAAGAGATTGTTCGCTTTTGTTGAAACCACTTGTAGAGAAGATATGTCAAAGTTTGTTGCAGGATTCAAGATTTCCCTGTTAGAACCGATCCGAGTTTAAGACTGAAAATAATTTTGTACTTTGTAGTCACAGATCATCATTTGCGACACCATTGTTCACATATTAATGTATATTCGATGTTATATAGTCCAGTCGGGTGGTGTCCCTAAAATGGAAAGGAGAGAGAGAGAGAGAGAGAGAGAGAGAGAGAGAGAGAGACAGACAGACAGACAGACAGACAGACAGACAGACAGAGAGAGACAGACAGACAGACAGACAGACAGATCCTACTTTCTGTTTTAATGGTGTGAAGTGAATAGGACTTAAATTACCTTTACAATAGTGTGTTGAAAAAGAAATATCCAGAGCCTGTGTAAAAATTGTCCTGCACAAGGCAGTACTACGGTGTTGCTTGTAGACTCCCAACCCTCCCAGTAACGACAGCAGTTCTTTGAGCCCTAATTTATGCAAATGGAGACAGCTTCTATCCCGCTCAATGAAGTCCGTCCTGAACGTAGTAACTTATCTGTCGGTAGCGAGAGTAAGAAAGTAACCGTTCTAAGGTGTTACTGGAGATGGTTTTTAATACGTTGGCAAAGATAGACGTGATCACAGTGAATGTGGGAGGAGAGGTGGTGCTGTGACGGAGCAGAGAAATTGGGTCACGTTTGGTATTGTTCTAGGGTGTATTGTTTTCCACAGTGAAGCCTTTTGTTTGTGAGTGGCACCTTGGTCAAGAAGTCTTTGTCTAGCTGTAGGTCCGCGTGTGCACATTGTTGTCCCTGGTGAGCCAAACTTTATCTAACACCTTGGCCAAGTTTAGGTTAATGTTACAAGAATTAAACTTAAATTGTAGTAGTACCAGCTGTACAGTTAGTTGTTGAAAGTTGTTGTGATCTTCGTCTTGACCACACTGTAACCCGGTGCCTACAGTAAAATTACAGTTATCCACAACAACCTCTGCCTCCTCTGTTTGCTGTCCAAAAGTCTGAAGATATTTAATGCATTATAGAATTTTCGTGATATTATGGCAAGTGTGCGGGCGCTTCACTTCACCTGTGCTGACCTGATGGTGTTGACGGCAAGGAAGGAGTGTCATGTGAGGGGCCAGAGAGACAGGAGTAAAAACTGAGATGGCTCTGGGATACTCTTGGGGTATATATCCAGTGGATTATTAATGGTTAAGTCAGTATATATATATATCTATAATATATATCTATATATATGCCATATATATATATATATATATATATATATATATCCCCAGTATATATATATATATATATATATATATATATATATTCCAGTCATTAACCCATTGGATCCCAGAGTCCCTGGGCGAGTCACTGCACTGGGAGGGTACTAAGCGTACCGCCCTCCGCCTATCGGCTCATAGTCACGAAGCTCATAGGTCCCTACCCGTGGGTTCCCTACTTTATTAATATTTGAGAATTCCCAGTTCTGTCCAATACTCTGGACGCTGTGCTCCAATGGGACATATATATATCAATCTATCTCTCTATTGCGAGACGCCTCAATCCCGTTTGGGGTGGCCACAAACAAATCGCTCCAATGTCGCCCTGTCTCCCGCCATTTCACTGCCCTGCTCCCAACACACACCCCTCTCTCATATACCTCTCCACCCCATCCCTCCCTCTCATCCTCCGCCTGCCCGTACCTCAGACCTCCTCCTCCTCACTCACATACACTCTCTTCGTCAGTCTTTCATCCTCCATCCTCTCCATATGGCCAAACCACCTCAGTGTGTTCCTCATAACGCTTCCTATCACATCCACATCCACACCACAACGCTCCTTTATATCCTCATTCGTCAGCCTGTCTCACCATGTGACTCCACAGGCTCCTCTTTAATAACTCATTTCCACTGCTCTCACTCTTGACTTGTGTCCTTCCAACAACGTCCAAGCTTCACTTCCATACGTTAGAGTTGGTATCACAATCCTGTCATGTAGTAACTTTTTCACTTCCATGCTCACTTCCCTGTTTCTTATCACTGCTTTCAAAGAACCAGCAAGCTTTCTTCCCTGCTGTACCCTTTCAAGCACTTCACCCTCCAAACCTCCATCCTTACTCATCACACTACCCAAGTACTTAAACGTACTCACATTTTCCAATTCCTCACCATCCAACCTCGCTGTACATTCACTGACCACCTCTCTCAAAGACCATCACTTTACTCTTCCCTACATTCACCTTTAGATTCCGTTTCTTACACACTCTCTCAAACTCATCCACCAAGCCATGCAGCTCCCCTTCGTCTTCACTCAACAACACAGTATCATCTGCAAACAACAGTACAGGGAGTTTCCAAACACTATCCTCTCTCATCAGGGCCACTCCAACATCCACTACCCTACCTTGTACCTCTTTTATTACCCCATCCATGTACAGATTGAACAACCATGGAGACATGACACATCCCTGTTTCAACCCAACTTTCAAAGAGAAAAATTCACTTAGTTCACCATCCACACGCAATGCAGCCTTCGCACCATCGTACATACTCTTCACAGCATTCAGCAACTTCCCATCTACTCCATATATTCTTAACACTTTCCACAATCCTTGTCTATCCACCCTGTCATATGCTTTCTCCAAATCCATGAAAGCCGCATACAACTGCTTTCCCTTCTATAGAAACTTTTCCACTAAAGATATAAGAATCAATATCTGATCTACACTACCTCTTCACCCTTCCTAAAGCCTTCCTGTTCTTCTTCAACTAATTTCTCTCTTGTTTTTCTCTAACTTTGTCAATAAGTATCCTACCATACACTTTTCCTATTATACTAAGAAAGACAAATGCTCCTATGATTACCATACACTTCTTTTTCCCCATATCCTTTGTACAAGGGGAATAATTATACCTGACTTCCAATCCTCTGGGACTCTACACTTCCTCCCAGGCCAATCTGCACACATCTTCCACATCCATTCTACTACTATCTCTCCCCCATGCTTCATGCATTTCCTCTACCACACACTCCATCAATTCCTGGGGCTTTCCCCTGAGGAACTGTATATATATATATATATATATATATATATATATATATATATATATATATATATATATATATATAGTAGATAGATAGATATAACCGCCGACATGTCCGTAAAAATACCCCCCGCTAATACCAATACACCAGTCCTGTATGAGAACCCAGCCCTACGCATGTATTCAATATGGACGGTGGGTGGTTAACGCCAGAAAGTGGTGACATGTAAGGGGTGTATGGTATATAGGAGGACTACTAGGAAAGCCTTGAAGTAGCAGGCTGTGGAAGCCTATACCCAGAGTCGGACACAAAAAAAAAAAAAAAAAAAAAGATATATATAGATATATATACGATCCAAATCCTATGTAGCGTAAGGAGCCCGGGGCTAAGGCAAGTTTGTCCTGACATTTAAGATTAGAGTGATCAGCTTCACTCATCCCTGAGTGATGTTCACGTGGGCAATGGCATCCAACCATCCCTTGGATGATAAACCTTCACTGGCTCAGTCCAATTGGAGCGCTGCAATTACCCACTCCAACCACCAGGCCCCATAATTTTAGTTATATGGTTACCACCCAGCACTCAGTAAATAGGTTTCCTGGTGTACAGGAAACTCCATTCGGCTTGTCACTCAATGTAGCAGAATCACCCCATAGGCAGGAAAGAGCGGGGAAAGAATGAAGAAAAGAAAAGACAAAAGAAGGAGTGTAAAAAAGAATCCACCCACGTAGGCAGAAGGACGAGGAAAGAAGGAAGTAAGGAAAGGCTGAAGAGGAAGGAAGGAAAGCAGGGAGGAAGAGGAAAGGAGCGAGAGCCACCCGAGAGCAGCACTACATCCGAGTCGATGGTGAGCGCCCCCACCTGTAGAGAGAGAGAGTATATAATTTGAGCAGTGTTCTCTCCCCTCTTTTTTTCCAGCCAGTATTTTTAATGTCGTACATTGCGTTATTCTCGACACTATTTATATTTTCCATACTAGTTCCCATGAAAGTCCTGCCCCTCTCCACTTTATGTTGTCCAGTATTGAAGGCGGGGTGGGATGGGGTTCAGTGTGGAGGGACTAAATCAAGGGTAAGTACGGTGGTGAGGTTGTGGTCTGGGGTGTGGAGCATTGACTGTTGTATGGTGTATTGCAGAGAAGAGTGGTGTGATTTGTGACGGCACTGGTATGGTGTGGTGTGGTGTAGTGTGAGTATAGAATGATGTAAAGGCTGTGGTATGGTGTAATGTGTTGTAATGTACGGTGTCAGTATGCTGGGGCTGTGTTGTGGTGTGGCGTAGTGTGATGGCTGTGGCATGGTGTGGTGTAGTGTAGTCTGATGTGCCTGCAGTGCAAAACAACAGGACAATGGACAGTTCCTAAAAAGACTTATATCCTTCATTTTTCGTATCTTTCTCCCTCAGTGTGCCTGTTGTGTTGTGAAGTGGAGTGTGGGGTCAGGGCATCATCAGTCAGGCGGTACACACTGCTGCTGGAAGCCCTAAAGTGTAATGGCAGGTGGCAAGCGGACTTTTTCAGAGTTCTATATTGATATGATTGGTACCGGTATGAGAAAGTTTTGTCCATTCTCTATGCCTAGTTTATTCTCTCCTCTTTCTTTCTCTAACCCCTTACAAGTAGTAGGAATACTCATCCATCCTCACTGGTCCTCAACTACCACCAGCAGCGCCACCACCGCCATGCTCATACTGCCAGGGTACATGAGGCAGGATGAGGATCAGAGTACACACCCAAGGATGGGATGAGCTCTACAAGAATTTAATGTCGAGTAATAAGAACAAAAATATTACACAGGAGGACTTATCTCGTATGGTCAAAAACTTTTTAGTGGATGAAAGTGAATCATGTTATCGAGGAAAATGCTGCAGGTTTTGTGATGATGGGAGAATGGGTAATGGATGCAGGAATGGGAGGGAGGGAGTGAAGAGTAGGCAAATGGTCTCAAAGAAATAACCTTTTCAGTTAAAGATCATATGAACGAGAGACTCTCAGTTTATTGTTTCAGCTCAGGAGAAGCCCAACTCACTTACATGTAACTTCAAAGTGCTACATCCAACCACCTCCACAAAAGAAATGAAAATGAACAACTGCCCTACGCTACATAGAGCATCTCTGCAACCTCCCACCCATCCAACCACACTTCACAAACACATTCATTAGCACATAGTTACCACAGCCATCAAAACCTCCAACCAAATAGCATCCTTCCATGAGCCTCCACCAGACACACAACCATCAGAAACTACCCTACCCAGAGAGACACCGAGTACATCTAGCCAGACTGCCATCCAGTTTGTTGGAAGCAAATTTATGGTAACGTCATTAGGGGATCACCCCATTAAAGCTTCGTTTGATGATGATGGTGTTAGGATAGTTACAGCGTAATGAACTCATCTCTTTACCTCTCTTTCTTGTCCTTCTTTCTTCCTTCCTGTGCCCTCTTCTATGATGCAAGCGTGGGAAGAACGACAGGTGCTTTCGCATCGTAAACATTTTCTATTTCTGTTGGTCACAAGCCTCGGTCTGTATCCAGTGGTATCCCTGTGCTGCATCTCAGGTGTTATCTCCCTGATCGCTTCAGTGAGTTCCATTGGTGTTTATTCTGACACACACACGACTGCAGGATTTCTCTTAACATCCTATTGCCGCCTTGGGTCAGACATTCTCTCACTGTCACATTTAAGCGTCCACAAGTTTAATAAAAGTGATATTGATCGCGTCATCAGTCTTTCAAGTTCTGTTACTTGTTTTCTTTGTTTTCCCTTCCTTTTAAGGCTTAATTCAGCGTCAGTCATGATAAACGTGCATCAGCCTAACATATTTTTCTCTCTCTTCCAGGTAAGAACTGACTGGATGTCAGTGAAAATATCACTCTTGGTATGTGAGTATGATATTCACCGTTTATGTAATATTACGGTGCAGTCACTCCCGCCCAGCAATGAACATGTTGGTACAACTTGGGACTAGAATTTATTAGGATGGAATGAAGACATTGTTATGGAAATAATTTACTGTCTGGCGTGAAGGGAGAGAGAGAGAGAGAGAGAGAGGTAGCAACGTAGCATAAATATCTGAGTTCAGTGTCAGATGTATCAGTTTTAGGATTGCGTGGGTGTGTCTACAGTAGAAGTACTGTACTTGTAGGTGGATCAGTGTTACCAGTGTGCTTTTCCATACCCTCATGTTCACTACTGTATATTCTTCTACCATTCATTTTTCCTATCCTTTTTTCTCGTCCCTCCCGCCCATCACCAACACCCACACCCATGTGCACCAGCACCCATACCCTCGCATGTCCACCAGCACCCATACCCTCCCATGTTCCCTCCCATGTTCAAACACACCCATACCCTCCCATGTTCACCCATACCACCATTCACACCTTGTACATCAGCACCCATATCATCGTACACCAGCACCCATACCGTTTGATGTTTACCCCCATCAACATCCACACTCTCGTGCACAAACACCCATATCCTCATATCCTCCCACACCATTATCTCTCTCTCTCTCTCTCTCTCTCTCTCTCTCTCTCTCTCTCTCTCTCTCTCTCTCTCTCTCTCTCTCCTGCGTCCTTATCTGTGGTATTTACAACTCTTGTATAACAGCGTGACAGTACCCCAAAGTGAATTGTAATATTTAAGTATACTCATATTGTTATCATCCTCTTACCCCTGATATTATCACCTGCACACTCTGGTTTTACAGGGATTAACTTAGTGAAACACTGCAACAGTAAACCACAGCTTCAGTACAACTGCTATCGCATAGTTACATAGAACTTGTGTGCACATGGTCCCCCTCAGTCACGAGCTGTTCTCACTTGGTGTGTAGTAAGATACCACTGGTGGTCATCGTCCTTTAATGTAATGTAACCAAAGATTCATCACATGTCTTTGAGTTGGCATGAACAGTACCACATAATGTCGTCTTCTGCCTGTTGTTTTATCTAAACAAAACGGATGACAAACGGAAAGACAGGAGTGCAAACCTAAATTCCGTTCACTTTTGTGGCTACGGCACCACCATTTCTATAAATGATACAGAACTGATAGAAAGTTCCTGATTGTGCTATGGTCCTCTGAAATAATTTGACAAACTTTGTTCCATTCATCCGTGGGTCAACGGAGAAAAATTCTTAATTTCTTGATTATCCTCCCATCATTTTTTTATTCCCGGGAAAATTTACTTTATTGCAGGTTAGATAAATTTTCGGATTAGCCTTTGACATCTATTCAGCCTGTCAGTAACATTGAACAACGCCAAGAGTCTGTCGTATATCATTATTATATAATATTACCCTGTGTGAAATGATTTACTGTGATGGACCTAATGAACTTAACTGAATTGTACTAGAAATAGCCTGAATTGCCCAAAATTGGCTTGAGTAGATGCTATGGAGGAAAAGGTGTTGAAATGTGCTGTGTTGTGTTGTGTTCTGATGCATTGTGTTATGTTGTGTTGCATCGTGAGAGTCCTGGTTGACAGAACCTAACAGACCAGGTGAAGGAGTCCATCAGTGTAACGGGTTGGGTGGAAAGTTGGCTGTTAAATAATACAGTATGGTCCTGTTTGTTTCGTCTAGTGTGTGTCTGGTTGGAGGGACTGCTGGTGGAGTGTTTAAGTTGATACTCATATTATATTGTGTGATGGACAGTGTTTATGTATAACACTGGCAGAAGGTAGGATAGCGTAGT
>NC_137026.1:24988320-24995820 GCF_032717465.1 Coenobita brevimanus
TATATATATATATATATATATATATATATATATATATATATATATATATACTGAAGGTCTTGTAGTGTCGTCTCTTACATGCATAACTTACGTTGGTAGTGTAACTCTTTAATCTTGTAATAGGTGAGTCTTGTGTTTTGGTATAAAATTATTTTGGTATATTGAAGAGCAGGAGGAGTTAAATATTATATACAGGGAGTTGATCTTGATTATATTATCTTCAAAGAAAGTCTAAGTTGAGCAGCGTATGTATTATACAGGGACTTAATATACTAACTAAGTCTAGTCGGACCCCTCTTCTTATTCGCTCTTTCCACTACCTGCCGGTTCTATGGCCAGTCCCTTTCTGAGCTCTGATTCCCACATTCTCGTTTAGCAGGGGTCGTGTCACGTATGATATACTGTTGTTGAAATGTTCTAGAAGCCTGTGTGTGTGTATGGTCACGAGGCTCTGTTTGTGGGCTATTGTGCTGGTATGAGACATTCGGGAGAGGTGCTAACGTCATTTCCTTTTGGCCCCTAGGTTTGACATTGACCTAACCTCTAGACTATATATGTTTGTTGCTGGTTATTATTGTGAGTGCTCAAGAAATCTCCAAACATCTAGCAGCTGTGTGTAATTTGAGTATAATTGTTGCATTTTATTCGTGTACTGTATATCATAAGTTTAATTTGTAGGCCTAGTGAAGTTTGTAATTTATGTAGGGTTCTTTGTCAGTCATTTTTGATAATAGTTTGTATCTGTAATAATTTATCTGGCATTCACTGAGTATTATCTGGTATCTCATTTTATCAGGGCTAATTTAGATAAATTTATTCTTGCTAATTTCGTGTTAATAGAGGCTATTGCAGTTAACCATATATTTAACCTGTTTTTGCCATTACATTATCCTTATGAGTCCTGAATGTTTTGTTGTTAGTTTGAGCATTAAACTTTAACCTGTGATTTTACCTAACTCTTTTGTTTTGAACCTGGAACTTTACGGGACAGTAGTGGCTCTTAGTATTCTCACTTAATGTGTACATTATCTTTCTCTGTTCCGTAACATAAATTTGGCGACCTATATCAGATATTTGTGATATTATCATAAGGATATTGCTTGATATTTTGGTGTAATTAAGTTACTTATTCATTATGTCTACTATTACTACACTTGATGAAGCCAAAGATTTTTGTCAAATGTGCAAACAGTGTGGGATATAGAAAACAGAACAAAGAATGAACTTATGATTGTTGCTCAACAATTGGGATTTGTTGTTCGCTCTCATCAGTCTAAAGATCAAATTAAGTTGATATGATTAATGAAAGCTTGCTTAATGTAACCTCCTCCAAATGAGCAAACGCAGATTGAATTAGCTAAGTTACAGCCAGCCCTGCAGGAGGCTCAAACTGAATTTCGTGCTAAGGAGGCTGAGTCTCAGGCTAAGGAGTCGGAGTCTCAGGCTCGTATTCAGGAGGCTGAATTAGAGGCAAATGCTCGTATTCAAGAGGCAGAGGTACAGGCTCAGGCACACCCGAAACTTGCCAGGATTCAGGCAGACCATGAGTATCGCATGAAACAAGGTGGAACTGGACTTGCTCCAGGCTCTGATGATTTTGATGTACTAAAAATGTTAAACTTGTCCCTCCTTTTAATTGAATCTGATTTAACAAAGAATTTTCAGTTGTTTGAGAGGGTGAAGCTACAGGTTTTAATTGGCCTAAGGAGTATTGGCCAAAATTCTTCAAACTGTTCTCACCGGTAAAGCTCAAGTAACTTATGCATCTTTGCCCTCAGAATCAGTCTGATAATTATGACATGTAGTTAAGAGCTTGATTCTAAGGCCTATGAGCTTGGTTCCTGAAGCTTATAGAGTAAAATTTAGGACAACTTACAAGCAAGATAAGCAATTCCATGTTGAGTATGCAAAAATCAAAGAAGATCTGTTAGAGCAGTGGTTAAATTCTAAGAATGTGGATTCTGATTTTGGTAAATTTAAGCAGATGATTTTGCAGGAGGACTTCAAAAGGTGTATTTATAAAGATGTAAGCCTATATCTTGATGAGAAAAGAATAGATAATTTGTCTGATGCTGCAGTTTTAGCTGATGAGTATGTTCTCACTCACAAGAGATATTCTAGAGAAAAAGGGGAAGCTGAGAGTATGTACAGCTCCGGACAGATGAAACGGCTACACCCCATCCACCAGCGACTTGGTTTGGGTCTCAGTGGTTCTGGTAACAGTTGCAGGTGGAGGGAGGGGGGATGTGGGAGGGTGAGGAGGGGAGAAATGTGGGCGGAGTTATAGAGGGGGTAGTGTGGGAGGGTGAAGAAGCAGCACAGTCTGGCTGGTGGGAGGGGGGAGATCGAATGGCTGGGTAATGGAGACGAGAGTCTGCTGGAGGGTAAGACAGGTGAGTGTTAGATGAAAAGAAATTACAAAAAATGAATTATTATAATATCTGCTGCATATATTGCATTTTATCTACTAAATAAAACCACTGTCTATTATTCACCACCGTATTTGGGTATCCTACTCATTATTATTATCCTTTGGATATTAGGCAATAAATAAAGATATTGGACGGTCTTTCGGACCCGAACCAATTTCTTCATAACTTTTTTCTTCTGAAGCATATTTCCGTATTATTCCTATTATCCCTCGTGCTTGAAGTCCCCCTTTTTATCTACTTTCTCCTACGCCCTACATTTTTTGTAAGGCATAAGGCAGTTTAACTTTCTCTTTTAAATAACCATACTTGTCAACAAATATTCCTTCTTTTCATTAATCTATTTAATTACCTGTTTTCTTTCAATATGCATTTGTCTAATAATGGGTGTTACACCTTAATTGGCGCCGCTATTTGACGATGTGAATAAATTTGGTCTAAATTTACGCATATATTGTAGTCTCTCTCAAGTAGGCTGGCAACCTCACACATCCTCCCCCCTGCTTTCTCCTTCTCTCGCTACCCGTTCCCTCCTTTCCTTTTGTAGTACTGTTTATCTATTCTTTCTCATATTTTTAACTTCATTCCTTCTTACAAACTTTTAGTGCCATAGGAATTTCTCCCTTATCACCTACAGTCCTACTACATGAAAGTGGAAAAAACTGCCATCGGGAAAAGAATAACTGGAAATTTATGGCGAAGGTTACGATATTAGTTATTTAGAATGAAAGTGTTGGCAGATACGCATTCTTGACGTGATTATCACAGCCACAGCATTTCGCCTTCATAAAAACAGTAGAAGGACTATAGGTTTCATGCATTACCTCCCTTACGTCCAGCATTACTGTGCAGAACGCCATGTATAACACATTAAGGACCACAAGGACAGTAATGGTAGTCATCGTGGATTCTCATGAATCTCTCCATAGGCTATTGAAAACAGTGCTTTATGCTCAACTTCAGATACTTCTATCCTCTGTTATACACCTCTGTTCATATATATATATATGGCATGCAAAGGAAACCTAACGACTTCGCATAGTGTCACGTGGCACAAGTTTGTCCTCTAACTACTATTTTATTTGTTTCTACAGGTAAACAAAAAGTCATTATTTTTTTTTACTGTTTCTAAAGAATAACCAGACATGACAATTAATTCACATGTCAGTATGCCACTGTCTCAGTTGACGGAGAGGATCTACCTGATTCGGTTAGAATCATTCATCTCAGTATATACTGACAAAACATGGAACTGGTGGTCTGCCCCTGAGTAACGGTGTTTATTGCAGTCCATAGAAAATACAAGTGAACCACAGTCGTTTCTCGCTGATATATATAAATATCCATGTGTTTGTGGTGTATTAGTCATTATGGCGTTATTCTCACCCCGGTACTCCATGTCTGAGTTTCAGGAAGTGGGTGAAGAGGTGGCCAGTTACGAGGATACTATCTGTTTGATAAATTTGAGCTCTATGCATCCTCCATACTATGCCACGAACCGGATCCCTCATAAGAAACACCAAGGTCACCTGCTTCCCTGGCATACAGTCTAGAGTATTCATCGAGCTTCAATTTACGAAGAAGAAACACTTCTGATACAGTCTGTGGTATAAATTAGTTCGCTTTACAAATACCCTTCCGTCACAGCAAGATTTACTCGATCAGGACAGATTATCATTACTATATCATACTTATCACGTAATATAGACGATAAGGATATCTCTCTACCCATTTATCAATTTATATCAGTTATATCATCTACCGAAATGTTCCGAGACGCAATAACGGCGACATGCAGATCTATAAAAATTATTGTCAATAAACGGGGGCTCGAATTATTACTGTCCATTAGAATTTACTGCAGGTAGAGAAAATTTTCCTTTCATCTCGTTCCCTTGCGACAATTATCACCGTCGTCATCCCTGTTATTCCCTTAAGCGCTACGACATGGCATCATCCATATATATATATATATATATATATATATATATGATCAGGTATTTTTTTTTTTTCAGGTAACACGGAAGCAGTTTGAGCTTTGTTGTATAATAAATGATAATTTGGTTGTATATATTGTTTTTCTTATCTTTGCCTATCATTGCCATGATGAGAACATAATTCTGAAGTTGAGCATAAAGCACTGTTTTCAATAGCCTATGGAGAGATTCATGAGAATCACGATGACTACCATTACTGTCCTTGTGGTCCTTAATGTGTTATACATGGCGTTCTGCACAGTAATGCTGGACGTAAGGAGGTAATGCATGAAACCTATAGTCCTTCTGTTTTATGAAGGCGAAATACTGTGGCTGTGATAATCACGTCAAGAATGCGTATCTGCCAACACTTTCATTCTAAATAACTAATATCGTAACCTTCGCCATAAATTTCCAGTTATTCTTTTCCCGATGGCAGTTTTTTCCACTTTCATGTAGTAGGACTGTAGGTGATAAGGGAGAAATTCCTATGGCACTAAAAGTTTGTAAGAAGGAATGAGGTTAAAAATATGAGAAAGAATAGATAAACAGTACTACAAAAGGAAAGGAGGGAACGGGTAGCGAGAGAAGGAGAAAGCAGGGGGGAGGATGTGTGAGGTTGCCAGCCTACTTGAGAGAGACTGCAATATATGCGTAAATTTAGACCAAATTTATTCAAAACGTCAAATAGCGGCGCCAATTAAGGTGTAACACCCATTATTAGACAAATGCATATTGAAAGAAAACAGGTAATTAAATAGATTAATGAAAGGAATATTTGTTGACAAGTATGGTTATTTAAAGAGAAAGTTAAACTGCCTTATGCCTTACAAAAAATGTAGGGCGTAGGAGAAAGTGATAAAAAGGGGGACTTCAAGCACGAGGGATAATAGGAATACGGAAATAGCTGAAGAAAAAAGTTATGAAAAAATTGGTTCAGGTCCGAAAGACCGTCCAATATCTTTATTTATTGCCTAATATCCAAAGGATAATAATAATGAGTAGGATACCCAAATACGGTGGTGAATAATAGACAGTGGTTTTATTTAGTAGATAAAATGCAATATATGCAGCAGATATTATAATAATTCATTTTTTGTAATTTCTTTTCATCTAATCACACTCACCTGTCTTACCCTCCAGCAGACTCTCGTCTCCGCTACCCAACCATTCGTCTCCCCCTCCCACCAGCCAGACTGTGCTGCTTCTTCACCCTCCCACACTACCCCCTCTATAACTCCGCCCACATTTCTCCCCTCCTCACCCTCCCACATCCCACCTCCCGCCACCTGCAACTGTTACCAGAACCACTGAGACCCAAACCAAGTAGCTGGTGGATGGGGTGTAGCCGTTTCATCTGTCCGGAGCTGTACGTTGCCTCTACTCAGAGTACAGGTAACAGGAAAGAGAATAAAGATGATGTTTCTCAGGAAGTAAATACCAGCTTCACCTCTAGATTTCAGAAAAGTAAATGTACTTATTGTAGTAAGCTTGGTCATACTACGGAGAGATGTTTCAGGAGACAGCGTGATGTGAACAAAAAGGAGTCTTTAAATATTCAGTCAATTGGTCTAGTGTCCACTCTTGAGAGTTCCCAGAATTCTTTAACTGAGTTAACTGAACCTGCTTTGAGGGGTAACTTAAATTCTCATGATGGAGTTCCTCTTTTGAGCAGTAACGTGGGTGACACTCTCAAGAGTTCATGTGCTAATTTCCTGTCTGATGGTTTTGTCAGTCCTCTGGACAGTAATGACAGGAAATCAGTTAAAATATATCGTGATACAGGTGCTTGCCAATCCCTTATGCTGACCAGTGTTCTAGGCTCTAATCTTAATTCCTCTGATGAAACTAATCTTACAAGGTGTAGGGAATAATTACTTCTCTGTCCCTCTGTCCAGAGTGAATTTAGAGTCTGGTTTTGTTAATGGTTCCGTTATGGTTGGGTTGGTTGAGACACTCCCAATGTCAGGTGTAACTTTCTTACTTGGAAATGATATCCGTGGAAGTCAAGTGTGTCCAGCTCCTCAGTTGTCTAGTGAGCCAGTGGCTGCGTCCCAGGATTGTGATGTCCCTGATGTGTTCCCTGCATGTGCTGTCACTAGGGCTAAGTCTAAAGTTACTGGTGATTTAGAGGATAATGATGATGATGATGTTATCCTAGCTGACACTTTTCTTGCTAATTTGGACCACTCACCAGATGAGGCAGTACCCCGTAGTGTTGATAATTTGTCTCGTCAAGAGTTGGTTGAGTTGCAGGTTGCTGACCCTGAGTTGAAAGGTCTAGCTAACTCTGCTTACAGTGAAGAAGAGTCAGCCGGTGCTTCTACTTGTTATTATGTAAAGTCAGGAGTATTTATGAGGAAGTGGAGACCCCCAACAGCATCAGCCGACTGTGAATGGGAGGTTGTACATCAAGTTGTCATCCCTCGTGTTTGTAGGCAGGATATCATTCGAGTGGCTCATGATTCCAGTTTGGCAGGACACCTTGGAGTGAGGAAGACTGTGGCACGCATTTTGAAACACTTCTACTGGCCAGGTATCTTCAGGGATGTTTCCTGGTATTGTAAGTCTTGTCACACCTGTCAAGTTGTGGGGAAGTGTAATCAGACCGAAAAGGTTGCACCTCTAGTTCCCATTCCTCCTTTTGAGGCGCCTTTCACCCGTGTGTTGGTAGATATTGTGGGCCCTCTTCCTAAGACTTCTTCAGGATTTTCTTATGTCTTGACCATGATTGATATGGCTACTCGTTATCCTGAAG
Source organism: Coenobita brevimanus (assembly GCF_032717465.1). Classification (NCBI taxonomy): domain Eukaryota; kingdom Metazoa; phylum Arthropoda; class Malacostraca; order Decapoda; family Coenobitidae; genus Coenobita; species Coenobita brevimanus. The sequence goes on from NC_137026.1 coordinate 24,995,484, forward strand.
CCATTCCACTTAGAAACATCTCAGCAAAGAACGTGGTTAAGGAAATGCTAGGGTTCTTCACAAAGTTTGGTCTGCCCAAGGAGGTACAGTCAGACCGGGGAAGTAATTTCATGTCAAACGTTTTCAAACAGTCTCTGAAAGAGTTGGGCATCACCCAGATCACGTCTTCAGCTTACCATCCCCAGACCCAAGGAGCGTTGGAGAGATATCATCAAACACTCAAATCGATGCTCAAGAAATACTGTTTGGAACATCAGAAAGACTGGGATAAAGGTCTTCCATTCGTTGTATTTGCCGCAAGAGAATCTCCAAATGAATCACTGGGCTTCTCACCTTT
>NC_137026.1:25000820-25122411 GCF_032717465.1 Coenobita brevimanus
GGATATCATTAGAGTGGCTCATGATTCCAGTTTGGCAGGACACCTTGGAGTAAGGAAGACTGTGGCACGCATTTTGAAACACTTCTACTGGCCAGGTATCTTCAGAGATGTTTCCTGGTATTGTAAGTCTTGTCACACCTGTCAAGTTGTGGGGAAGTGTAATCAGACCGAAAAGATTGCACCTCTAGTTCCCATTTCTCCTTTTGAGGCGCCATTCACCCGTGTGTTGGTGGATATTGATTGCCCTCTTCCTAAGACTTCTTCAGGATTTTCTTACGTGTTGACCCTGATTGATATGGCTACTCGTTATCCTGAAGCCATTCCACTTAGAAATATCTCAGCAAAGAACGTGGTTAAGGAAATGCTAGGGTTCTTCACAAAGTTTGGTCTGCCCAAGGAGGTACAGTCAGACCGGGGAAGTAATTTCATGTCAAATGTTTTCAAGCAGTCTCTGAAAGAGTTGGGCATCACCCAGATCACGTCTTCAGCTTACCATCCCCAGACCCAAGGAGCGTTGGAGAGATATCATCAAACACTCAAATCGATGTTCAAGAAATACTGTTTGGAACATCAGAAAGACTGGGATAAAGGTCTTCCATTCGTTGTATTTGCCGCAAGAGAATCTCCAAATGAATCACTGGGCTTCTCACCCTTCGAGCTACTGTTTGGCCATGAAGTAAGGGGACCCCTTAAGCTACTCAAGGAATGCTGGCTGTCGGAGGAAGATGACGTCAACCTGCTGGATTATGTGATGAAGTTCAAAGAACGGCTGTCCACTGCTTTACAGCTGGCGAGAGAGAATTTAGGAGCTGCTCAGGAGAAGATGAAGACTTGGTATGATAAGAAGTCCAGGTTACGCCACTTTCAGCCAGGAGATCAGGTTTTGATTCTGCTACCGGTGCATGGGCAACCTCTTCAAGCCAAGTTTAGTGGTCCTTATTTCGTGGAGAAGAAACTCAGTGATGTCAACTATGTCATCGCCACACCAGATCGTAGAAAGAACAAGCAACTTTGTCACATCAACATGCTGAAGTTATATCACAGGCGGGACGAAAATAACCCAGTCTGCACTGTAGCTGTTCCATCCGAGTCTGCAAGTGAAGTTCTCCCATGCAGCATGAGCCTGAGTGATAGTTTGGGGAAGAATCCTGATATCATGAATGATCTCCAGACTAAGCTTTCTCATCTAGCTCCCGATTAAAGGCAGGAGTTTTCGGCATTACTGCAGGAGTACCCGCAAGTGTTCTGTGCTACTCCAGGAAGAACCACTGTGTTGATGCATGATGTCGATGTTGGAGACGCAAAGCCAATTAAACTGCCTCCTTACCGTGTGAACCCAGTGAAAGTTCCTCTCATCCAGAAGGAGCTTGGCTACCTGTTGGACCACAAGATGATTGGGCCCTGTCAGAGCGAGTGGAGTTCTCCTGTCACTCTAGTCCCTAAGCCAGGTGGGTCACAGCGGCTTTGCATCGACTACAGACGTGTTAATCAGATAACCAAAACAGACACTTACCCTCTCCCTCGCGTGGAAGATTGCATAGACAAGATCGGAAAGGCTAGGTACATAAGTAAGCTTAATTTGTTAAAGGGATACTGGCAAGTACCTATGACTGAACGTGCTAGGGAGATCTCATGTTTTGTAACACTAGGAAAGACTTTTGCATGTTCTGTAATGCCATATGGTATGAAGAATGCACCAGCCACATTTCAGAAGCTCATGAATGTTGTAACAGAGGGTTTGGCAGGGTGTGTTGTTTATATTGATGATGTATTAATCTTCAGTGACAACTGGAAAGATCACCTATGGCATGTCAGTAAATTTCTTGAGCGTTTGGTTCAGGCTAATCTTGTAGCTAATTTATCAAAGTGTGAGTTTGGTTAAGCTAAAGTTCAGTACCTTGGGTATGTAATTGGTGACGGACACGTTGCACCACCAGCAGCTAAGGTTCAGGTTATAAGTGATCTTCCCAGACCTAAAAGTAGGAAAGAGCTACAAAGATTTTTGGGAATGGTAGGTTATTACAGGAGATTTGCTCTTAACTTTTCAATTCTTGTATCACCACTTACAGACCTACTGAAAAAGGGAGTTAACTTTGTCTGGACCGATAACTGTGAATCCTCTTTCAGCAAACTTAAAGCTATCCTATTAAGTCAGCCAGTGCTCGCTACTCCAAATTTTGCTAAGCCTTTTAAGATGGCTGTTGAAGCAAGTGATACAGGAGCTGGGGCTGTTTTGCTGCAAGAGGATGATCAGGGTATTGAACACCCTGTATCTTATTACAGTAAGAAGTTCACTCCACCTCAAAAGAACTACTCAACTATTGAGAAAGAGCTTTTGGCCTTGATTTTGGGTTTACAGCATTTTTCATTTTATTTGTGTTCTGGTTTTGACCCCATAGTCATTTATACTGATCACAACCCATTGAAATTCCTTAGTAAGTTTAAAGATAAAAATCAGAGATTGACAAGATGGAGTCTACTTCTTCAAGAGTATTCATTAGACATACAACATGTCAAGGGGAAAGAAAATGTTATTGCAGATTGCTTATCTAGACTTTAGACAGATTGTTTTAGAGTAATAAGAAATTTCCTTTGTAAATTTCTTTTTTTTTTTTTGTGGGGAGGTGTTACATAGCCTATGATTTCATCATCCTTTGTATAATTCTAACGTACAGTATGCTGCATGTTTGATCACGATTCGCCTCGTGGCTTCCATAGTGACCAAGCTTCTGTGTTCTACCTCACTTCCCCCTTCTCCTCCCTTATAGTAGAGTAAGTAGTTCTTTCTGATGTTCAGAGCAGGATTGTCAACTCTTTGTCCCCTATGACTTCATTTGCGCGTCCTTCTTACAAGTTGTATCAAGCTCTGCCGACCCCTATATACTCGTAATGAGCTCAGTCTCTGCATTAATTGCCACTTAGATCTACTCCTCATTTTGTTCACATCTCTGTCCTCCCCTATACAGTTGTTATTTTTGTGAGTGCTCAGGAAGTCTCCAACCATCTAGCTGCTGTGTAATTTGAGTATAAGTGTTATTACATTTTTTCTTGTACTGTATAGCATAAGGTGTTAATTCGTAGGCCTGGTGAGGTTTTTGTGGTTCATGTGGAGTTTTTGATGTCAGCCATTGTTAATAATATTTTGTATCTGTAATGATATATCTTGCTTTAACTGAGCATTATCCGGTTTTCTCATTTTATCAGGGCTGACTTAGATAAATTTACTCTTCCTAATTTCGTGTTAATAGAGGCTATTGCAGTTAACCCTATATTTAACCTGTTTTTTGCCATTACATTATCCTTATGAGTCCTAAATGTTTAGTTGTTAGTTTGAGCATTAAACTTTAACTTGTAATTTTACCTAACTCTTTTGTTTTGAACCTGGAACTTTGCGGGACAGTAGTGATTTTAGTATTCTCACTTGAAGTGTTCATTATCTTTCTCTGTTCCGTAACAATATATATATATATATATATATATATATATATATATATATATATATATATATATATATATATATATATATATATATCGCGTGTCCGCATGGCGCTCTCTCTCTCTCTCTCTCTCTCTCTCTCTCTCTCGTATGGGTATAGAACGGAAAAAAGGATCACTTTCATAATTGACGGTGTTCCATTTTATCGTCGGTAAAATAATCAAAACAATGGCATTTAATCATCAGCATATGTTTTGGGTCAGTAAAAATAATATTATGGAGTATCTGACCATGGATCGTAGTGATTATTTTCCACCATTAATGAAAGCGTTTACCACCACTACAATCCAATGCAGTTTTCTATTGTTATTACTGCTTTCTCCAGACGATTTTATTAAGCCTAGGAGACAGAAAGAGCAGATCACAGGACTGAATTACCGGAACCCCTTTACCAGAAACAGCCAACGTTAACTGTACCTAACGGAACCGCACCGAACTGTATCTCCAGAAAACTATGAACTGGAACTCATCGGATTTTCATTTTTGGATTCCATCTTCAGTGAATGTGATGATATAGCTGACATGACCGAGGTTGTGAGACACAGATGAACTGAAGGAAGTGTTGTACAATAACAGTGGGTACGAGGAAAAACTGAGATAGGGTAGAATGAAATGGAGGTATAGAGAGGTGATACAAAGAAAAGAAGTAAGGTAAGACGAAGAAAGGGGAAAGGAAATGGAAGGCAGCCATCGAGGCGCCATTCGAGTTATACTAAAGGAGGGAAGGGATGAGAAGGCGGCAGACCCCAGTGAAAAGGTGGAAGCATGGGTGAACGAACACTGAAAGGGACATGAGGAAGAAGTGAGGCTGGCATAACACACGATACAAAACGCAGAGAAAACAAAAGACACCGTTTGTTGATAATGTTGAACTTAACTTCATAGGGTGGTGAATCACTATTACTGTCACTGAGAACAGCCACAACACAGCCCCACCTATACACACTATCACATTTGTACTGGGGACACAATATTAATAATCTTCTTAAGCATTAAAGAATTTCCCTAAGTGGAATAATCACATGCTCTTATCCCATGCTGTTCCAGCGGGCGAGATATTGGACCAGTGGGACTTCATTGTTACATAAACAATACAAATCATACTCACACAAGTCAAGCATATGTCCGTCACTGGTATCCACTCAACTCTTACCTGCAACAAAGAAAAACACATCAGTTAGTTTATACACGTTTATAATGACAGCTTAAAAACATGGAAAAAGGAGAGAGAGAGAGAGAGAGAGAGAGAGAGAGAGAGAGAGAGAGAGAGAGAGAGAGAGAGAGAGAGAGAGAGAGCGAGAGAAAAGAAACGTGGATGACATTTCTGAAGGGGCTTTCACACATTCAGGAGTCGGACGAAGAATCATTGCGAGTTGGTACTCTTGAGACACTCTACACCCTACTGCTGACAATTCCTCTATAGTCCTACGGACTCTCGGCACTGTCTCGGGACTCCTCGCGCACTCCTGATGTTTTTGACATGTTCAATATTTTCAGAGAACCGCTACGAATTTTTTGAACTCGTACCGCATACCTAAGGCGTTCGTGACTACTCTTAGTGACTCTTAGCGACTCATAGTTACTCTCAACGGATTCTTGTATCAAAAAACCTTTGCGAGTTGCTAAGAATTTTTGTGAGTAACTAAGAGTAGCTAGGAGTCGCTAGGAGTTACGTGTAGCAAGGAATCTTCCAAGAGTAGGTAGGAGTTTCACAAGAGTGCTCAAAAGTTTATTTTCGTTTCATCCACGAGTTACGAAGAGTAGCTAAGAGTTACGTGCGAGTCGCTACGAATATGCCAAGAACATGGTGAAACTGTGGTAGGAGTTTGCTGGGAGTCGGTGACCTTGGTTTTGAGGTGCCAAGTGTCCTTATAGGCAGGAATGTGTAATTGGAGGTATGGTTGTAAAGCAAGTTGATATGTTTAAATATTTAGGTACTTATTTAGCTAAGGATGGTTCTTTGAACTTTGAATTCGAGGAAAGGTTAAAGAAGGCTAATCAGGCAATGGGACTGCTGAAAAATATTTGGAATAATAACAATTTTTCTGTGCATACAAAAATCAAACTTTATAAGGTAATGGTTAGGAGTATCTTAATTTATGGACACGAGTCTTGGTACAGCACAGTGACTATGGAAAATAAATTCTTGGTGTTTGAAAACAAAGCACTTAGAAGAACATTAGGAGTTAAGTGGTGGGAAAGGATACCAAATAGTAGAATTAGAGAAATAACGGGAGTGCAGCCGGTCGATGAATATGTTAGGTTCTCACGATGGAAGTGGCTAGGACATGTGTATAGGAGACAGGGAATAGTACGAGGTACACCAGGGTGGGTGGCACTTGGTAGGAGAGGTAGAGGAAGGCCAAAAGAGACGTGGGTGAGGACAATGAGACGGGAAGCTGGAGATGAGTGTTAGGGAGATCTTGAGGAGTTAGCACAAGATAGGATGTGGTGGTGTGAGTTCATCGAGGCCCTATGCATCCCGGAGGGTGCCACAGGAAATGATTGATATATATATATATATATATATATAATATATATATATATATATATATATATATGTGTGTGTGTGTGTGTGTGTGTGTGTGTGTGTGTGTGTGTGTGTGTGTGTGTGTGTGTGTGTATCTGCTCGATATGACAAGATGGTACTGTCGGCCACTCTGAAGCCATATGAAAGGGTTTTGTAGGATACAAAAACCCACCGTGGCAGACGAAAAAAGATGTATTCCAAACAGTTTCGGCGGCAACTGTCGCCCTCTTCAGTGGATCTACAGACCAAGAGTGATACATACAAATGCTGAGAAGCTGCTTATATGCAGGGTGAGGACACGTTTTCCCAACCACACCTGATGTGACCTCACCAGACTCTCCCTCTACTCTGTCCACGACCTGAGTGAGGGATTACAAGGGGCGGCAAGGACCTTTCCACTAATCCTCTCATCACTGGATCTATTTTATACATTCTTTCACTATGGTTAAAATTATTATATCTCTCTATACATACAGCTTCCACAATCCTACGTTTCTTATAGTTACTACATTTGTACAATATTTGGTTAGAATTCCAGTCGATTCTATGGTCATTTTCCGAAAAGTGAACGTACATTGCGTTATTTATGTTGCCTATCTTACAAGCACACTTGTGTTCCTTAATGCAAGTGTCCAAATCCCTTCCAGTTTCACCAATATAAACCAAATCACAGTCTCTACATGGAATTTTGTATACCCCTGCAGTTTCGTTACTAATGGGTTTATTCTTTACCAGCACTGATCTTAAGGTGGAAGTATATCAAAATGCAATGTTTACATCCAAATCATGACTCACAGACTTCACCAAGCTAAGATTTGACACATACGGAACCGTGATGTATGGCTTATTTTGCTGACTCTGTGATGTTGGTCTAGGTACATAAAAGGCTTTTCTGGCTTTAAAATACGCTTGCCTTATAAACCAACTGGGATATTTTAGATTAAAAATATTTTCCATATCTTGGCGTTTTCCGTATCCAGATGCTGGGAACTACTAATTCTGAGTGCTCTAAGGAACATAGAAGAAATAACTGACATTTTAGTGGAACTGTGGTGATATGAATAATAATGTACATACAAATTGCACTGGGTTGGTTTCCTGTATACAGAAAAGCTAAGCGTCCCAAGTTCATTCCTGTGCACAAATACATCTAAAAATGGAAGGGAACCATTATTTTCACATTCAACTTTAAATTTCATTGAGGGAACCAGTGCATTTAATTTGGTAAGAAAATCGTCAAAATTAGCATATACGTCTGACCAAAATGAAAACACATCATCAACATACCTATACCAAAGTAAATTTTGAGGAGATATGGTGGTAAGAAGGTTGGATTCAAAATATTCCATGTACAGGTTACTAAGAATTGGAGAGAGAGGCGAGCCAATACCCATACCAAACTTTTGCATGAAAAACTGATAACAAAAAGGAAAATGCATTACACTGCACACACAGGCTAATAAGTTGGAGAAAGACATCATGTGGCATGCCGAGATCAATGTTACAATTAGGTAATTTTTCTTCCAAGAAACTAATTACATCTTCAACAGGGACTTTAGTAAAAAGTGAATCTACATCAAAACTGACCATCCTGCCACTGGAGAAACTGAGAGACTTAATCTTATCAATGAAATCAGTAGAGTTTTGGACATGGGATCTAGAGAATGTGCCAACCAATGGTGCTAATTTGTCGCCAGGTTGCTTAGAGTGATGGCCAACCTCAACCCAGGTGACAATGACTTCCTCCAGAAGGTGTCCTGGTTCTCGATACGGGAACCAACCCTTTCCATGAACATGCTGTCAACCACTCGAAGAAAATTCCTGAAGCTAAGGGAGTCCTCTAATTTCAACTCTTCAATGAGTTTCTCGTACTGGCCGTACATAGGAGGTCGTAACAGCCATAACCTGCACCAAAGGGTTCTCCTCTTTTGCTTCCTTTTCTTCTTCTCAAGTAACAGCCTACATATTGCCACATTGATGTCTACCACTTCACATGCCAAATCTACCTGCTGCTTCAGTAGTTTCAATTCGCGGGCACCTCCGGCCATGGTCGTTGAGGATACATAGGTCTATGTTGAATGCAAGCTCGCTATCGAATGAGTAGTCCACCTGCATCACATCCTTTGGATATTTTTTTTTTTCTCCCGACACTCCTGACAGACTCGCATCAAATTCTTGATGGTCGTAGCTCACTCATAACTACTCTAGTGGGGTTCTTAGTTACTCCTAGCTACACTTAGCTACTCATGACTACTCATAGACCTTTACGGACCATTTGGTTCGGGAATGCTTAGTGACTCTTAGCTACTCATAGCGCCGCCCTAGGGAACTCGTAGCAATGCGTAAGCTATGCGTAGCTACTTGTAGTGCCCACCTGGCGCACTCCTAGATTGCTGGATTCTTGGCCAAACTGACAAGAATCCGCAAGGAGTTTGAACTCTTGGCGACTCCTCGTCCCACTCCTGAATGTGTGAAAGCCCCTTAAGGAAGGATGGATAGACAAGCACCTGAAATCCTGATGGTTAATAATAAGGCCATCTTTGTTAAGCTTACAGAATATTAAATGGGAGAATAGACGTATATGGGTGAACTAAGGCGGCAGCAAGATGTGCAGGGAAGCTGTAATGAGTCGTGTGTGCCAGAATGAATACCAAGGGAACTCACTGAGGCGACGAGAGATAACACTTGAGATAGAACACTGGGATAACACTTGAGACAGAGCACAGAGATAACACCTGAGATAGAGCACAGGGATAACACCTGGGATGCAGCACAGGAATAACACTTGAGATGAAGCAAAGGGATAACACTTGAGAAGGAACACAAGGATGACACTGACACAGACCAAGGCTTGTGGCCAAAAGAAAAAGAAAAGCTTACTGATACGAAAAGACTCGAACCTCTTCCCACCCCCTCTCAGTAGTACGCATCTCCTTTAACCTGAAAAATAATTTGGTGGCTGCAAAACAAATATATTACAAGTCATCATACATGGCATGGTTAACGAAGTCCGTGCTGTATTGTGGCATCACGTTTTGACAAGATTAACTACTGCTTTACGGCTATTGGAGAAGACCTGTTTACAATAACAGTGAGTAAACATGAATCAACATGCCCACGTCTTTCGGTACTAGGTAGGCATCTGCATCAGTCTATATCTGAACTAGTTTGTGTGTGGTCCACTTCAGGACCCGACTTTCTCGGTGGACAAGTGATAACCAGAATTAACCCTTCCCCATTCTGGCCACGTTCGAATCGGTTAGGAGAGTCAATAGTAAACGTAGTGAATGTGAGAGTCTTGTATTGGGCTACTTCTGAATCAGTCTGGATGCTATCGGTGTGAAGCAACATGTGTGAACATATGGTACCTTATAAAAGAACACACTTCCTACACCCTATGGTTGAATGCTCGCCACGGGTAGTGTTTCGACCCCAATCTACCGGGCACACGGAAATCACGAGACAATTTGCTATCACTAAGCCACCGTGGCTCCCTGTGTGACTATACGGTACAACAAATATATCAGCAAACAGACATTTGTTAACGAGGTCTCATTTTACAACAGTGGAAAACGTCAACAATTTCATTCATTTATCGCTCATAATTACAACCAGAAAAAGTGATGTAATACAACTCTCTCTCTCTCTCTCTCTCTCTCTCTCTCTCTCTCTCTCCACACACACACACACACACACACACACACACACACACACACACACACACACACACACACACACACACAATGGGACGAGTATAAAACGCACCATGATAACTCTCCGGCATCATTCCGGTCAAAGTGAAGGTACACAGTACGTGGATAATATAACCTTGTGCATGAACAGTGAACAACATCAACTGCCAAATGATCCAAGCGAATGTTAAGGTTACAAAAATAACAACGCTGTACAGTACACCACTGCACTGCACTCCAACTTACTCCTCCCATTAATTACCTGACCACAAAGCAAACACTGAAGACCAAAACACCCACAAATACACATGCAAATACAATCACGATTGTAGGAAACCTAAACCTCTCTCTCTCTCTCTCTCTCTCTCTCTCTCTCTCCACGTCAAAGGTTGGGCGAATATGTGATTTTTTTTTTTTTTATCTCCCCCCGGAAATATTTTTAGAAGCAAAATATTTTTTGGGATATTCATGGCACCGAGATTTAACGAGGTCATCAAAAGTTATGGGATGAAAACAGTAAAGGACTGATTTCAAACGAGCTCTACATCCAGAGGACAGAAATGAAAATATAAATTCTATTTTTAGTGTTTGCTGAGACATATGCTACAGCACCACACACCACCACCACCTGCCCTGCCACTCCACCACACATCACCACCTGTCCTGCCACTCCACCACACAACACCACCACCTGCTCTGCCACTCCACCACACAACACCACCACCTGTCCTGCCACTCCACCACACAACACCACCACCTGCCCTGCCACTCCACCACACAACACCACCACCTGCCCTGCCACTCCACCACACACCACCACCACCTGCCCTGCCACTCCACCACACACCACCACCACCTGCCCTGCCACTCCACCACACAACACCACCACCTGCCCTGCCACTCCACCACACACAACCACCACCTGCCCTGCCACTCCACCACACATCACCACCACCTGCGCTGCCACTCCACCACACAACACCGCCACCTGCCCTGCCACTCCACAACGCAACATTGCCACCTGCCCTGCCACTCTACTACCTGCCCTGTCATTCCACAACGCAACACTACCATCTGCCCTGCCACTCCACCACGCACACCAACACCTGCCTTGCCACGCCACCACAAAATACCAAGAGACAGGTGTCACGATCAATAAACCACAGTTATAATAAATCGCTCAGAAAGCATACCTCTACCAATGCCACTAAAATTTGATATATTTTTAATTCCTCCTTCTGACAAAGTTACTATTTTACGACGTCTTAGTCTGCCCCGTTATGCCATCTCAGAGAGCACATACTTCCGACAATGCCAATTGAATTTATGATTTACTCCTAAATGCGGATCCAGATCCACCTGAAAATCATTACAAAAATACCATGACAAAAAAAAAAAAAGAAAATCCATTCTATCTTCGTTCTTTACACCTTACCATCAACACTGCTTCAACAGCTGTTACTATAGTCGCGGCGCTCGACCCTGAGGTTGTTATTATCGTGCTCTGGCAACCTACCAGTCAGAAGTGCGTTTGATTTCGTGTATAATATGAGACGCATGTGATTCGTGTATAATATGTTCGTGTATACTAATAATCGTGAATGATATATTCGTGCATAATAATATGATTCATGTGTAGTATGATACGAAATCGGACGTACTTTTGAATGGTAGGTTGCCAGGGTACGATAATGACAACCTCAGAGTTGAGCGCCGCAACTATAGTTCTTTAACACTTTAATTACAAGAGGTCCTGTATATGCTTTATAAAATCGCCTGGCGTAACATCAGTAAATTAGAAATTCCGTTGTACTGTGTTATGATTGAATGTTTTTGTTTTTAATTCCCTCAGTCTAAGTTTATTCAAGAGCTGAACTAAATGACATGTAGAGAGGTGTATGGGATGTAGGAGGACTACTGGGCCTTGAGAGCAGGCTGAGAAGCCTATGCCCAGTGTCGGATACATTAAAAAAAAAAAAAATCATCCTGACTAAGCCAGACAAATATAAAAAATGTTTTCATATTCAAGGAGTAAGTTTCTCATTCTGATTAATTATTAAGTTACACATGATACACAGTTATAAAACTATTACCGAGGCTTGTGAACAAAGGAAGAGAAATTAACGAAAGGATATTATTGACACAGTTTGCAATGCTTGCCTTTTTAGTTTGTACACCACTCTTCCCCACAAAAATAGTCATTGATGTAACTCAGCTTAAGGTGGAGTCACACTGGGCAAAACTGGCTAACATGTTAGCCGTTTTCTGCCTAGTGTGACGCTGGCTTTAGTGAAGAACCAACAGGCAAGAGGGGCGGCATGACTGATGGTGACTGAGGGAGGGAGGGAGGAGGGGAGGGGGATGAGTGAGGGGTAGCATATATGGCCACATTAATTGCAGAAGCAGGGTGGACGGGAGATACAGGAGGCGAGGGACAAGATACGACAAAACTAACAACACAGAGAGATGATGGAAGGGAGGCAGGGGGGGACGAGGGGTACGATATTACAGCACTAGCAACACAGAGAGATGATGGAAGGGAGGCAGGGGGGGCGAGGGGTACGATATTACTGTACTAACAACACAGAGAGATGATGGAAGGGACGCAGGGGGGGCGAGGGGTACGACATTACAGCACTAACAACACAGAGAGATGATGGAAGGGAGGCAGAGGGGGCGAGGGGTACGACATTACAGCACTAACAACACAGAGAGATGATGGAAGGTAGGCAGGAAGGACGAAGGGTACGATATGGCAGCACAGATGGGAAGCCTTTGTATCAATCCACCAGATGCCATTCTGTGTTTTGGGTCCATCTGCATTCTTGTCTGGGGCCAAAAGGTCAGTGATAGAGTCGCTTCCCTTTCTGTGGTACCCTGGGCCTGGGTTCAACATCTACAAGCAGTGCTCTCCTTGCAGACCCCAACTACTGGCAGTCAGTCTACCAATATCAGCTCTTCACGTCCATCCTTCTAATCCACTTAATCTCCACCTCGTCCCTCCCTCTCCCTGTATATCCCCATCCCCTCTCCGTCACTCTTTCTTCTCTTCTTTTTCTGTCCACATAACCTTCTCTCACCTTCTACTTCCTTATCTTCCCTCACCAACCCTCCCTCACTCGTCCTTACTTGCTTTCAATTCATTCATTTCTTACTTCTTTCTCTGTTACCTCCCTCAGGCCACTGCTTTAATGAATCCAGAAACAGCTCCACTTAGTCATCATACTGAAACTCTATATCATCACACTAACATCCTTCCATAAAATACCTATTAACACTCATACACTTTTCCTGCAAATTAACAACTCTGAATTAACAAATGGGCAATAAGGATAGGGAAGAGAGAATAAATATAGCAGATTAAAAGAAAAGGTAAATGAGAGAGAAAATGAAGGTCGATGGAGTGGGAGGAATACGATGAGGGAAGATGGACAGAGAGAAGGTACTAAATAAACAATAATCACGTAGAAAAAAAAAATGGCGGTGAATGATTAAATTTTAGGGTGAGTGATGCAATAGAGAGAGAGAGAGAGAGAGAGAGAGAGAGAGAGAGAGAGAGAGAGAGAGAGAGAGAGAGAGAGAGAGAGAGAGAGAGAGAGAGAGAGAGAGAGAGAGAGAGAGAGAGGATAAAAGGACGAGCAAGCAGGAGCCAGAAGAGGAGGAAGGAAGTTAAAGTATGAAGGGCAGGAGGAATGTTAAGAGATGAGTGTGAGGGAGAACAGAGGGAAGCGAAGAAGGTAGCAGGAACAGATGAAAAGTAGACTAATATATGAGACAAAGTGTTGTAGTTGTAGTTGTTTTTTATCAACCCTAGTCTGGTCGAGCAGACCCATCAACCATAAGCAAGCAAGTACCCGTGCACAGCTCTTCCGTACAGTGAACTGATCTTTCCTATGAGACTGACAGCCCCTTGCCACAGCGAAGCAGGAAGAAAAGTGTGTAAGTTCGGTTCCGGTGTGGATGCCGCATTTGAGTCTCACCACCTAGTTAGGCTAACAAGTAGCTTCACTTTACCTCGTGATCTGGTTAAATGGTTACTACCCAGCATTGTAAATGGTTTCCTGGCTTACGGGAAACCATTTGTCGCTCAGTGTAGAGCCACCTCAAATAGAAAAAAGTAATAAAACTGACAGGAAAGAAAGGAAGCAGTAGGAACAGAGAAGGGAAGACACAGAAACAAAATGACAAAAGTGAAGGAAGTGGTAGGCAGCACAAAATCAAGTGAATTGATGATGGTCGAAACCACATGCGAGTATCATTTACGACTACAAACAAAGCGTGAGAACTGAGAGTGGAGCGACGGACTGAGGAGGAGGTTATAAGTATGGGATGTGTGTGTGTGTGTGTGTGTGTGTGTGTGTGTGTGTGTGTGTGTGTGTGTGTGTGTGTGTGTGAGAGAGAGATAACTTTTGGAGGGGCTGTATGGTGGTGGCAGTTGATGGAGAGATTTGTATTGAAAGTGGTGAATGATGCTGAGTGGTGGCTGATGGTGAAAGTGATGGTGGTAGTGGTGGAGGAGGTTGTGCGGTGTTGGCTGTGATGCCGAGTAGCCAGTTCGTTAAGGTGCTGACAAATAATGTAGGTTTAGGTCTGACTCTATTATTCAACTAGTTATGGTGGGGCGGTACAAGGACCACGTAGTAGTGACAGTGATGGAGGTGAAAGGGGAAAAGAGTGAGACTGACAGTGGCAGCGGAGGTAAGGAAGGAGGAAGCAGTTGGTGGTTATGGTTGTAATATTGAAGGATGAAACATGTACGCGGTGGTGAGGATCGTTTCTGCTTTGAAGGGGGAGACGATGATGTTGGTGACAACAGTCTTCACCACTTCATTACGGTGACATGGGGAGGCATGGATGAGGTGGTGAGGGAGGGATGAGTCAAGGAGGCAGGGGTGAGATAGAGAAGTAGGTTGAGGTAAGGAGGCAGGAAGCTTGGGTTTCTGTAGTAAGAGGAACTGTACTACAAGACTAGGAGGACAATATGGAGAAAAAAAGCTGTGAAAAGATTACAACATAAAAAAGTAGTGAGAGGCAAGGGCGCCACAAGACACAGAGGACAACAGAGAGAAAAACAGCTCTTCAAAGATAACATTATGAATCATATAAGATTATGAGTGAAAGGCTTTCCCAGTCCCTGATTTCCAAGAGTTCTGATACAAGAAAAATGTTCACGAGCGAGAAGGGAGACAATACGAAGAGAAACAGCCAAAAGGAATGGAAGTGAGATGAGCGAAAGAGGAGTGAGGGGTAAAGACGTTGCAAAAAAAAAAGAAAGTAAGGACAAAGGAGAGAGGACCTGGTCTGACTGCAAGAAACAAGAGGAAGTGTACGTAACAAGGCGACAATAATCGAAAAGAAAGTATGAAAGAGAACACAAGGAAAGAGAATGTGAGAGAGTAGAGGAGCAGACACAAACTGAGGGATTAACATGGTTGATGGCAGAGAAAATAAGGGAGAAAATGGCACAACCAAATCTATCAGATGGACAAAAGTGAACTGACAGCAGCAAAATATGTCAAAAGTTAACGGAAGGAAGCGAGATACTAATAAGCCGTGTAGTGAAAGAAGAAACTGACCACGATGAGTAAGGAATGCAACAGAGGAGGCTGAGGGGAGGTACTGACGGGATCAAGAGGAGACTCACACAACAACAAAGGTCGAGTCTAGATGGTCAATATAATGCAATCAATGAAGCTACTGTGGCAATAACCAACAAAAGTAAATAACACGTTTAGCTTGGAAGGCTGAAGGGCTGGGGTGAGGTATGGAGGCAGTCTAATGGAACGTAACGAATAAGTGGCCTAGACGTAATATGGGAAGGCAGGGGACGGTGATAGGGAAGAGGAGGTACACTGGTTAGACGGGGGAGGAAACAGGGCAGCAAACTGGAAGACAGGGGAGAAAACAGGGAGGAAAACCGGGAAGGCAGGGAAGGAACCAGGGAGGTAGAGGTAAACTGGTAATGCAAGGGAGGAAATAGGGAAGCAGATTTAAACTGAGGAGAGAGAGAGAGAGAGAGAGAGAGAGAGAGAGAGAGAGAGAGAGAGAGAGAGAGAGAGAGAGAGAGAGAGAGAGACCATGTAAATATCAAAGGGAGGAAGGGCTGGAAATAATGGACAGAGGGGGGAAAAGAATCAACTGAGGAAGGATACACAAAATAAAAGAAGGAGTTTTATATTACGAAGGGAGAGGATATAATAAAGGAAGATGACACATAAAATAATCGACTGAGAGAAGAGACACAGAATTACTAGAGGAAGGAGAAACTGGGAAAGAAGGTGAAGAAAAATGACGTAATGGCGAAGCTAGAAAGAAAGGATTGGAGAATGAAACTGCAAGGGAAAAAGCAGGGATGAGGGAGGAAGTCAATGGGAGGCAATCAGTGGACGAGGATTGGTAAGGATGAGAGGGTGTGGGAGGTAGGAAGCGAGGTGGATTGGTGGACGGAAGAGGAAGAAGAAAAGGAAGGGAGAATATGACGAGGCAAGAACCAACAAGGAAGGTGAAATTGATGACAACATGTTTGCCCAAGCAAAATATGTACTTGTGATGGCGATGGTGATGATGAGCGGCAGTTGGGGCAGCAGTATCTAGGAAGAGGGTGGACAGAGGTGGGGGGCAAGAAGGTGAGAGACTGGATATGAGGGAGGAAAAAATTGAGTACAGGACAAAGGAATGCAATATATTTCACTAAAATTATATTTGTTCGTTCGAAAATTTTAATAGAAATTCAGGTAACGATGAGAGTACGAGTATAAGAGACAGAAGTTGGTATTGATGGGGAGATGGGCAGAGAAATTTCAGTGGATAGTTCCACGGAATGAGGCAGGGAAGTGGGGGTAAATGGAAGGAAATGAAGCAAAGGAAAGGTGGAAAGAAAGACGGCAAAGGGGAAGAGACTGGGGGGAAGGATGAAAAGTAAAAGGGGAGAGACAGGAGAGGAGTGGAAAGGAGAGCAAAGGAAGTAAGATAGGGAAGGAGGAGAGAGAAGAGTAAAAGTACGCGGTAAACTGCATAGTCACTGACAGCTAGGGTGGTGACAGGCAACAGACCACTAGGCCCTCTCTCCAGTGCCCATCCAGCCTCACTCAGATATTTGTGACCACAAGCCACACCTAACTGCCAGGATGACACTACAATTGCTTGGGTTATTGATAAGGTTAAAGGGCTGTATACGGAAGGGACGAAAGGCAGAAGAATGGAAGAAGAATGGATGGAAGACGTTGCTGAAGAGGGAAAGAATGAAGTTAGAAGGAAAATGAGAATAACCAAATGAAAGAAATGGACAAGGGGAAGCGGAGATGAAGAAGTAAAGTAATAGGAGAAAGCAGGAAATGGCAGTTGGTAGAATAAAACCCAGGAAGTATCAGTATATTTCATGAACACAACTCTTTCATGCCCCGTGACCTTGATCTTTGACCTTCCCTGTGATCAGCTTTAAATGCGTTCGCAAAATCAAAACCTTTATCCTTGCCTCACCCTGACCCCTTCCACAAAGTCTGGTTTATATTGGACAAAAACTGTTTACGTTGACACTGTCGTGTGACCTTGACCTTTATTTTTTCTCACATACATTAGGTAAACTCTTTGGATGATCCTTAATGCTTCCACTGAGTCTGTATTAATCATATAAAAATGTATTAATTATTTTATTCACACAGACACGCGGGTCGAAAGTTGACCTTCCTCTCTGACCCTGAATTTTTAATGATTACTCTCAAAATCGAATCCCTTTGTTGTTTCCTTAACCTCAACACTTCTACCAAGCTTGGTCTAAATATGTAAAAAAATATATTATAAAAAAATGCTACATCAAGCTTTCACCTAACCCTGTGACCTTTGACCAAGTATGGTTAAAATCGACTGAAAGTATTTGAGTTTTGTTCACACACACACACACACACACACACACACACAATATAACACCAGCTCTTTACTTGGAAGTGTGGGTGTAATCAACAGAGGATGGTGGTGGTGATAGCAGTGAGTGGTATGGTGGCAAGTATTATAGTATTTTGACGTATGGCAATGGCAACAGGGAAGAATGGTGGTAACAGTGAGTGCCATGGTACTGGGGATGGTAGTGGTGTATGGTGATGATAACACAGGAGAAAAGTGGTAGTGGCAATTGGTATGGTAGCATGGAGGGTAATGGTGATGATGGTGGTGTATGGTGATAGCAACATGGGAGAATAGTGGTGGGGGTAAGTGATATGGTAGTGGGGAAGGTAGGGGAGGTGGTATGTAATATATGGTAGTGAGGAGGGTAGAGGTGGTTGTGTACAAAAATCTTCACCGTGGAGAATGGTTGCGGTGATAATGAGTGTTATGGTAGTGGGGGAGGGTAGTGGTATAGCATGAGTCTAAAGGTAGTATTTTACAAACAGAGGGTTCACTTGCTGCCTCTGTCTCGCCCTAAAGAGGGAGATGCATCATTTTCGCCATTACCTAGCACTCATCTATTTTGTCTGGTGGTTGGTAAAAGTGTCATTATTCAGATATTACTGCTGTTAGTCTCGTGTTCATTTGCAGTAGTTTTCATTTCACTGTCTCAACAAAACTCTGATGTTTCATTCCCACTTCAATCAAAAAGAAGATGGACACAGGTCTATTGATCTCTCTCAATGGTAACACTTTTAACCCTTAAGTTGTGACGTTCCTTCTGGAAGGACTGTGACAGTGGCTGTCAGGGTCGTTTCAGAACACCGCAAGAAACTGTGTTTTCACCCTCAATTATTCCTGCCTAACTCTTGATTATGCACAATGCGTCGTCCCCTTACCCCACCGCCCACCCAGACAGGAAGCATGCCTAGCAGCCCAGTCACCCAAGTGGCGCCACCTACCACTCAGCCACTCCTTTGACAGTGAGACTCCAAATGGGAGGAGGTGGCAGTGGGGATAAAAAGGCTAAAACTGGAGCACGTGTGACTGTCTGATGGGTGCAAGGTCGACCTCTGATTGGGACTGTGCTTCTTTGCCTGCCAAAACTCTGAATGCTCCCCAGTGTCACAAAACATTGACATTATGTGTAAATATTCTGGTTTATTATTTAAGAAAATAAAAAACTGGTGCAACAGCGAATATGGAGACAACAGTAAGTGACAGTGTACGGCACTACATTGTCGAGAATGAAAGTGACACTCCCTACGAAGTTATTCTGGATTGTTATAGCTTTATAAGACAAAGATAATTATACTCGATTCCACGGAGTCTGACGCACTGATTTTGCCAGCCGAGGACAGATGGATTTGGTAACACTGCGCGATACACTTGGGCGGTGATTGGTCGATTTCCGATGTGTTTGAACGTGCTCCAAATTAACTTTGTATTCCAACCAAGGCCCTCATTGAACTGTAAGATACCGAAAAATACAGATACAAATTAAAGCAGTGATATCTTTAATGATAAATATGTGCCTTTTAAAGTACTAGAGATAAACCTGAGCGACAATGATAACAAAAACTAAGCTGCAACTGGATGCATACGGACAAGTCAGCGACTGTGGCGGGAATTCAGACGTTCATAGCGAGGTGGTTCCGAGGTACTGTGAAGGCTCGAATGTTTTTCCTACCACTACTACACAGTGTCACAGTACAGTCTACACCATGCCCTTCATTACCTCATCTGTTAATATACAACCTGACCCTAGATACGCTTACCTTATCTTCTAATAATTATTTGTGTGAGCACACACACACACACACACACACACACACACACACTGGGGTTTAACACATGCTATTCTCAATATATATAGTGTACATACACATTTTCATTACCTTCATAGGTAACAGTAGCTTTAAAAATCTGCATTTGTTTGTATTCCCAGTCAGATGCGGTAAAATTATTTCTTACATGAATAAGTTTGGTGTTTGATTTTCCCTAACATCTTCGTATCATAAGAGACAGACAGACAGACGGACACCCTATCCCTGGTCACTATGCACCCTCTCCTCAAGCATGTTTCTCTGTCCCCTCGACAGACAGCCGGGAAGGTAATGGATTACATCATTATAGAATGAACCAAATTTTTGTTAATGGTGGAAGAAAGGAAAGTAAAATAAAAGCAGACCCCATGAGAAAATAATGGGTGAACCCTGCTGTTATAATAAAACCGCGTGCATTGTGAACGAAATCAAACAATGAATTTAAATAAATCAGTCGCTGACTGTTGTCCGTATGCATCCAGTCGCGACTTTACTTAGTTTTTGTTATCACTGTCACTCATGTTTATCTCTAGGAATTTAAAAGGCACATAATTATCATTAAAGATATCATTGCTTTAAACTGTATCTGTATTTTTCGGTATCTTACAGATCAATGAGGGCCTTGATTGGAATACAAAGTCAATTTGGTGCACATTCAAACACAACGGAAATCCACCAATCACCGCCCGAGTGCATCGCGCAGTGTTACCAAATCCACCTGTCCTCGGCTGGCAAAATCAGTGCGTCAGACTCCGTGGAACCGAGTATAGTTACGGAGACAGAAAATTACCTTGTAATTGAATAACCCGTAATAAATGGTAGAAAAACAAGCAAGTAGGTGACTTCTGAAAGTTGAATGCTATTTTTTTTTTTTCTCACGAAGCACCTCCGCATAAATGTTAATTCTGTACCTTGAAAGTGACTTTGCAGCAATGAGTAATAAGTGATACATTTAGTTAGAAAATGCAAAAACTGTAAGGAAAACGTTGTGTTGTCACCTCAGTTACTATTACACTAACGTATCATTGATAGCGCTAAGTGTAGCGCTTGTAGTTTTGCTTTTGTTGGTTACATTCGTACACAGTACAGCGTAACAAGTGTTCTTTTACTGAGAAGTGATGAATAGCTTTTTTTTTTTTTTTTTTTTTTTTCAAGTGTCATAAAACACGGAAGTCACCTCCCAAACTTCGTCCCACACACAGCCTGGCAGCAACTTGCAACACTGGCTCGCTCCTGCCTGGAGACAAAATACCTCCTCTTCATCTCGCTCTCTGCAGCCCTGAGCAACCTGCGAACTCCATTTTGCTTCAAAAGTTAGTAGAAAGATTGATATTTACCTGGCTATAATTTACACGTATTTGGTTAGGAATAAGTGGGTCAAAACTGCTCGAGAAAACACCCTATTTTCCCATATCTTCTGAAACAGTGACGTATCTGTTGCAACATCTACTTGCAGAATTACATTCGTAAAAAATTAAAAATTGTTGAAAATCAGGATCACAACAGAATCCACCATGGGGGAAACTAATTAGAAAAGGATCAGCTTCTCACGTTTTTTTTTTTTTACCCTTGCATCTAATTATTTATTGTATATTCCATGAACAGTATATCCTTTAAAAAAACAAAATATAATACCAGGGATATATTTGGTAATAATATGGATACCTGTCCTGGAATACTTTCTTTTAATATGAGCAGTAGGTTACTATTAGATACTGGACATACAGCATTACTTAACTACCCAAGTGACAAAAGGAGAGCTTGTTCTTCCAATTCAATTTTTGGTTCTTGCCCACTGGTGATGGTGAGGTATACAGCAAAATTAATGATGTACGAACAGATTGTAGAGTTTACGGTGAGACATGGGTTGTGAAATAGGAGACGTGAAATATGTAAGGAGAGTTACGGAATGTGGAAGATTTAGGCAGGGGATGTGGAATGTGTAGGGCGGGGCAGGAGATATAGAATGTGTAGGGTGGGGCAGGGGATGTGGAAAGTGTACGATGAGGCAGAAGATGTGGAATGTGTAGGGTGAGGCAGGAGATGTAGAATAAGCAGGGTGAGGCAGGACCTGTGGCATAAGCAGGGCGAAGGAGGGGATGTGGAATGTGTAGGGTGAAGGAGGGGATATGGAATGTGTAGGGTAAGGCTGGGGATGTGGAACGTGTAGGTTGAGGCAGGCGATGTGGAATGTGTAGGGTAAGGCAGGGGATGTGGAATGTGTAGGGTGAGGCAGGGGATGTGGAATGTGTAGGGTGAGGCAGGGGATGTGGAATGTGTAGGGTGAGGCAGGGGATGTGGAATGTGTTGGGTGAGGCAGGGCATGTGGAATGTGCTGAGTTTGGCAGGGCATGTGGAATGTGCTGGGTTTGGCAGGGGATATGGAATGTGTAGGGTGAGGCAGGGGATATGGAATGTGTAGGGTGAGGCAGGGGATTTGGTATGAGTAGGGTTAGGCAGGGGATGTGGAATGTGCGAGTGAGGCATGGCATGTGGAATGTGTTGGGTGCGGCAGAGGATGTGGAATGTGTAGGATGAGGCAAGGGATGTGAAAGAAAAATAAGAGTAATAGACTAAAGATATTTCTGAGAATTATGGAAGCCAAGAGTTTCCTGGCCTCTCCACTCCTGGCTCTACCCTTACCAGTACTGACACGATGGCAACACCAGGAAGTAATTAGGCAGGCCTTACGGTCGTCTGACCATTGACGTCACAAACCTGCCCTAAATGATGACCAAAAAATTTATACCAAAGTGCTGTCATGAAAGAAAAGTCAAGGTTTGAAGTTTATATCGGCTGCTCTAAGTACATTGGTGTGGAGCTGAATTTCCCAATAAAACTCTGTATTGCTCTACCCTTCTGCAAGGTTCACCCAACCGTCGTGTATTCACACATATTGATACCATTCCTCGGTCCACAATGTGACATATGTGTATCGCTCATCACAACAGACGGTCGGTATTAATGCCCAGCTAGTGACGGAAAAGGGTGTGTAATGCCCTCTGTTTAATTACACATAAATATTAAAGAAAATAGAAGAGAGACTAGTTACAGCAACACGTGTGAGGAAGAGAATTATGAGTGAGAGCTACTATAGCTGAGGCCTGCCAAAAGACAGAAGGATCACGTTTATTACGAGGCTAAACTGACAAAAGTTTTCAGTTCAACGAAACAGAATAAGATCATATAAAGGTAAGACGTCCAATTACCTGATGCCGACGCCCTCACCTCCGGCTGAGGCCCGACCCTTAAACTTTTCTCTGAATTTCTTCACCACGTGGGAGGTGGCGGCAGGACAATGTGTTCGAGGTAAAGATAACAAGGAGGTGGGGAAAAGAAAAGAGAGAAGGAAAGTAGACGGCTCCTGAGCTCTGACATCAGTGTCTATGTTAAAGCTAATCTACTTAGGGTGATATAAATAGAATATGACAATGATCATGATGATGGTAATCATGAGGACAATGGTGAAGATTCTGATGGTTCAGAGTTAAGGAATGATAACAGACAAACTATTGAGGCACACAGTAGGGAGAGAGAGGGTAGAGCAGAATGCTAAGCTTTAAAGAGAGAAATTTCAGTAGCCGGCAGAGAACATGAGGAGAAAAAAACATGTGAAAGCATACTCAGAGTCTTTCATAAACACTGCTACGATACCATACCACCAAAAAAAGGCTTGGAGTTCTGTAGACGAAGTAAAGAAATGAAACAAAAATTGGGAAAATGAATGAAGTAAAAGGGCCAGGAGAGGTGTAAGAATAAATGAGAATTAAAAAAAAAAAATGTGTGGAGAGAGGTAGGAGCGTGAAATAAGCAGGAGCGGGAAAAGGGGTAGGAAGCAACTTTGGTGAACACAACAGACGAAACAGAAAGATGCTCTACAGGGTACATGACGAGACAAACTAGAAGGGAATGAGAACGAAAAAGTATTTGGATAAAATACTGGCCTTACAGCCTTTTCATATCAAGGGGAAGCATTTAGCGTTCCAAAGCTGTGGTGGTTGCTCTTTCATTATTGCAACTGCTTGTAATAGGGAACATGTCACCAATTTGCGGGAGTTAAATACCACCAACAAAAGCATCAGTCAAATTTTTTACTGGCATAGATTCCTCCCTGCCCTTGCCCATCATTGATCCCCTCCCCTGAGGCACCATGAGGCCAGTTCACCAGAGGTCATTCCTGTAACATGGTGGCAGGAGGTGATGCTACTACTTGAATATTATGTCAAGGTTGTGTGAGATTCGCTGAGCCTTTGTTCTGATGTATTAATGAGTCTCCTTGGTTACTAGGAATAAGGCAGACACAGTCAGTGCCAGGCACAGCTGCACAAATAGAGTGAGCGATGAAAATGTAAGGAAAAGCTGTTTACCACTTACATGCAAACATCAGTAAAATACCACGACACGGAAAATAAACTTCTACAACACCATCACCTAACAAGACTGCGGCTAGAGGTGATGTGGCTTCACAGTGACAACCACACCACACACTGAGCACATAGTGATAGTGGTGATGCAAAGACCTTGATGACGTCCCTGAACATTATCACAGATCCACCAGGATATGTAAGTTAGGCTGCAGAAAACACATATGCCTTTCAACCACTACAAAGATCAGAGGGTGATGGCCATTTTATTATGTGGTCACTTATGGAGTACTAAAAATAAGCAAGCACTTGAAAGTCTACAGTCAACACATTATCGTGAGAGGACAGTCATCACATTCCATTCACAGACAAGTCAGCACGAACAAGCATCTGAAGTAATGTTTTATGCTGGGAGAATTGTGCCTCGCATGTTGATCTTTTCTTATGCACACACACACACACAAGGAGTCAAGGAGAACAGACGTGCGTCCACAGCGCTCCATACCGAGCCAGCACGGCCAGTGGCATTACCTAAATTAGTATCTTTATATGAATCAAGCTCTGTACCAGGTTAGACTAAATGATTTTTTATTATTAAAAAAAAAATAATAAGTTTAACCAACACTTGTTCAAATAGAAAAGAGAACCGAGTGGCGAAAGAATGCCCTCAGTCAGCTGAGGTTTGTTTAGATTACAACTGCCCCTGGGAATGTAAGTACACTGTACTTTTAGTATTGCAAAATGGACACATACTTTAGTAAAGCAAATTTGGAAAAGAAAAGGGATAAAGGTAGAAAGCAAGATGATGATCTCTACCAAGAACTGGTTGAAGTGGAGACTCACAATAAACTGGTTGAACGTGTACACAAACTGGAGATGGCTTTCAAAAATGAAATTGATGAAATAAAGAAGCAGATGCACTTGCAAAAGGAAGAAACAGAAAAACTACGAAGGGAGGCCAACAAGAAAGACACAACCATCAGTGAACTAACTGTGGAATTGAGTACACTTAGGAA
The DNA here is from genome assembly GCF_032717465.1 of Coenobita brevimanus. NCBI lineage: Eukaryota > Metazoa > Arthropoda > Malacostraca > Decapoda > Coenobitidae > Coenobita > Coenobita brevimanus. Next base: position 25,025,626 of record NC_137026.1, read on the forward strand.
GAAAATGAGTGAAATGGCAAGTACAGTAGTCAATCACGAGAGTATTATGGAATAGTTCAAAAATGATACAGAGACAATTAGGCAAGTAAACAGTCTGATAGACCAGAGCAGTGATATTGAGGAGAAGATAACACAGGTGAATGAAGCTGTGCAAAGCTACAAAAATGATGTGGAAACCACGTATGCTGAAATGGTGAAAGTAAAGAAAGACTTAGAAACAAGGGTGGAGGAAAAAAGCATTAAAAAGGAAGTGAAAAGAATAATCCAAAACAATCCAAAGTTAGTCAGAGATTCAGTAGATATCAACAAATCTATAGTAATCACTGGTATAGAAGAGGAAGAAGTAAAAAACAAGATCACAAGAGACAAAAGGGAGATGGCAAATGTAATGAGCTTACTGAAAGAAGTATCAAAGGAAATCTGTAGTAAAGATATAGAGGAACACAAAAGGTTAGGGAAATAAGAAAAAAGCAGGACAAGACCTCTAAAGGTAACTTTCCAGAGTGTAAACACTGTGGAGGAGATACTAAAAAATGCAAAGAATCTTATGGAAAAAGAGGAGTTCAAAAATGTATGGATAAAAAGATGCCTAACACAAGAGGAACTGGAATTACTGAAAGAGAAGAGGGAGGAAGCAAAAACAGAAAATGAGGGAAGATCAGAAGAGGAGAAGAACACATTTTTTTACAAAGTAATAGGATTGCAGGTACGAAAGTGGTACACAAACAGGAGGGAATAAAAAGGAGGAAGGTAGTAGAACCATGTCATGACAAGTATATAAATTAGATGATAAAGTTGATGTACTCAAATGTGGATGGAATGGTATCTAAATTACTAGAGATGAATGATTATGTCAGAGAAAATGAACCACATATAATATGCCTAACTGAAACAAAATTAACACCAAGGATACCCAATGACATACTAAACTTAGAGGAATACAATATATGGAGAAGAGACAGAAATCTAAAAAAAGGAGGAAGAATTATAACATTAACTAAGAACAATCTAAAAGTCAATGAAATAAAACTAGATATACCATCACAAGTAGAACTGATTGCAGTAGAGATCAACACATCTGAAGGGAAAGTAATTGTAGCCAATTTGTACATGCCACCCAGATCAAACACATGGGAAAGAGACGAATATGAGGACCTGGCAGAGAGTACAATTCAGAGTTTAAGATCATTACTACATAAAATGGAAGAGAAATCGGAAAGAATTATACTAACTGGAGATTTTAATACAAATATAACTTGGAATACTCTAGATATAATTAGCCAAGAAAGCTGTTGGGACCAAAAGCTCCTGGATCTCGTGCAAGAGTTTTTCCTAACACAACATGTGAGGGAAACCACCAGAAAAAGAGGACTCGATGTACCTTCAAAGCTAGATCTAATATTTACTAGGCAAGAAAATAATATTGACAGTTTAATATATCACCCTCCACTCGGCAAAAGCGATCATGCAGTACTAAATTACAACTTCAGGATAGCATATGACATAGTTAACAGCAATGAAAGTTACAAAAAGAGCCTAAACTATAAAAAGGGAAATTATCATGACCTAAAGAAGTATTTCTTAGAAGTTTATTGGGAAAATGAGCTTAGAGGAGAAGATTTAAATGCTGTATATAAAAAATTCTGTGAATTTTATGAAATAGGAGTCCAGAAGTACATCCCACAGCACAAAGAAGCAGATAAGAAAATACAGAAATGGTTCAATACAGAATGTAAAAAATCAAAAGAAAGAAGAGATTTGTTGTGGAATAGATACAGAAGACACAATAGTGAAAGGGCATATAATAATTACAAACAGGCAAGAAATGATTATATAAGAATAAGGAGGGAAACCCAAAAACAGTTTGAGGGGGATATAATAAATAAAAGTAGTGATCAACCAATGCTATTTTACAGCTACATCAGAAGCAAAACCAAAGTAAAAGATATAATACAATCCACTACGGACAAGGGAATCACCTATACGCAAGAGAAAGATATTTGTGAAGCGCTAAATAAGAATTTCCAATTAGTTTTTACAGAAGAAAAAAATTTTGAGAGGGACTATGTGGAACATGCATGTCCACACATACTACCAGATATACAAATATCAGAAAAAGTAATACAGGAGGAGTTAAGTAAATTAGACAGAGGAAAAGCAAGTGGTCCTGATGAAATTTCATATTGGGTACTACGAGAATGTGCAAAGGAGTTAAGTAAACCATTATTTTTAATTTTTCAAGAAATCCTTGAGTCAAGGTAAACTACCTGATATTTGGAAGAAAGCAAATATTGTCCCCTTATTCAAGAAAGGAAATAGACAAAATCCACTCAACTACCGACCAGTATCACTGACCAGTGTTGTAAGCAAGGTATTAGAAAAGCTTATAAGAAAAGCTTGGGTAAATCATCTAGAAGAACACAGTATGATAACAGAAAGACAGTTTGGTTTCAGAAAAGGAAAATCATGTGTTACTAATCCGTTGTGCTACTATGACAGAGTAACAAACACAATACAGGAAAGAGAAGGATGGGTGGACAGTATCTATTTAGATTTCAAGAAAGCATTTGACACAGTACCACACCAAAGACTTTTATGGAAACTGTACCATCAAGGAGGAATTCGAGGCAAACTGTTTTGTTGGATGCAAGATTTTCTCATGAAAAGAGAAATGAGAACAGTACTAAGGGGAAACTACTCATCAAGGAAAGAAGTGACTAGTGGAGTACCACAGGGGTCAGTGCTGGCACCAATCATGTTTTTAGTGTATATAAATGATATAAACAGTAACACTGGAAATGAAAGCTATCTGAATATGTTTGCAGATCATGCAAAAATACAAAGGAGAATTGCTAACACAGACTCTTGTAAAGAGCTACAAGAAGAATTAAATAAACTTCATGAATGGAGTAATACATGGCAAATGGAATTCAATGTGGACAAGTGTCATGTAATCAAGTTTGGTAAAAGTGGAAAAAGACCTGATTGGGATTATACGTTAGGAAATAAAACCCTATACACATCAGAAAGAGAGAAGGACGTAGGTGTGATTATCAATAACAGACTATCTCCGGCTGACCACATCAGCGAGAAGGTACGGAACATGTATACACTGCTTGCAAATATGAGAATAGCATTCACATACATAAATGAAGACATGCTAAGAAGGATAATAACATCATTCATTAGACCAACCCTGGAGTATGCATCAGTAGTCTGGAGTCCTCATCTCAAAAAACACATAGACAAGATTGAAAAAGTTCAAAGGGCCGCTACAAGATGGATACCAAGCTTAAGGGACCTAAGCTACGAAGAAAGACTAAATAAACTGAATCTACCAACACTACAGGAGTGAAGGAAAAGAGGTGACATGATAATGCTATATAAATGCATATCAGGGAATGAGAAAATAGACATAAATGATTACTTAACATATGGGGTTGCATCAGCAAGAGGACACTGCAAAAAACTGCATAAGAAGAGAGGTGATAAAGACGTAAGGAAATTCAGTTTCCCAAACAGAGCAATTGATCAATGGAATGCACTACCGAATGAAATAGTGTGTGCCAAAACAATTCACAAATTTAAGGATATGTATGATGAATATGGTTTAAGACACGGGACAGTACGAGCTTGACTCATTCCTGTAAAATACAATTAGGTAAGAACAATTAGGTAAAGTAAGAACACACACACACACACACACACACACACACACACACACACACACACACTCACAAAGAAGAAGAAGAAAAACAGGACATTTATAGTAGGCCAGTCGACTCATGCTAGACAGTTCGTGTAACAATGACTCAATACGAGAATGAATAATGGCCAGTAAAGAAAGGCTTAATGCAGCCTCCAGTGATTCATGCATTCCCGTAGGTTAGCTGGGAAGCTAGAATGCTTTGTTTGAGTAAAGGCAAATTCGGTAGTTGTGGTTGTTGACTTTACATGTTTCCATAAAGCATTTGTTGTTGTTGCTACAGATATGAATCGATCTACTACCAGCCTACTGGACTCACACTGCTACCGTGTCCTTCTGCCACCTGCCAACTACCACACTGCTACCAGCCTACCATCACACAGTCACCCGCCAACTACCAAGCGGACACCAGTTGACTACGACACTACCACCAGCCAATTACTACACCGTCACCTGCCTGCCATCACACTGCCTTCAGCCTACTACCGGTACTATTACTTTACTGCCTTCAGCCTACTACTGTTACTATACTGCCACCAGCCTACTACGACTACTATACTGCCACCAGCCTGCTGCTGCTACTACTACAACTACACTGCCACCAACCTGCTACTACTGCTACTGCACTGCCACCAGCCTACTACTACTACCACTACACTGCCACCAACCTGCTGCTACTGCTACTACTACACTGCCCCCAGCCTACTACTACTACTACTACTACTACTCCACTGCCACCAACCTACAACTACAACTACACTGCCACCAACCTGCTACTACTGCTACTGCACTGCCACCAGCCTACTACTACTACTACACTGCTACCATCCTGCTGCTACTGCTACTACTACACTGCCACCAGCCTACTACTACAACTACACTGCCACCAGCCTACTACTACTACTAAACTACCAGCAGCCCACAGCCACACAAGCACCTGCTTACTACCACACTGCCACCAGCCTACTACTACTACTACACTACCACCAGCCTACTACTACAACTACACTGCCACCAGCCTACTACTACTACTACACAACCACCAGCCTACTACTACTACTACTACACTACCAGCAACCCACAGCCACACAGGCACCTGCTTCCACACTGCCACCAGCCTACTACTACTACTACTACACTACCAGCAGCCTACTACTACTACTACTACTACACTACCAGCAGCCCACAGCCACACAGGCACCTGCTTACTACTACACTGCCACCAGCCTACTACCACAGTGCTAACAGCCTACTGCAACCCCAGTGCTACCAGCCTAATACCACACTGCCACCGGCATAATACCACATTGCCACCAGCCTATTACTACACTACCTCCAGTCTACTACCACACTGCCACTGGCATAATACCACACACCCATAAACCTACTACCACACTGCCGCCAGCATAATTACCACACTGCCACCAGCATATTACCACACTCTCACCAGCCTACTACCACACTGCCACCAGCAAAATTACCACACTCTCACCAGCCTACTACCACACCGCCACCAGCCTACTACCACACTGCCACCAGCCTACTACCACACTGCCACCAGCATAATTACCATACTCTCACCAGCCTACTACCACACTGCCACCAGCCTACTACCACACTGCCACCAGCCTACTACCACACTGCCACCAGCATAATTACCACACTGCCACCAGTATATTACCACACTCTCACCAGCCTACTACCACATTGCCACCAGCATAATTACCACACTCTCACCAGCCTACTACCACACCGCCACCAGCCTACTACCACACTGCCACCAGCCTACTACCACACTGCCACCAGCCTACTACCACACTGCCACCTGCCTACCAGACTACTACCACACTGCCACCAGCCTACTACCACACTGCCACCTGCCTACTACCACACTGCCACCTGCCTACTACCACACTGCCACCTGCCTACTACCACACTGCCACCTGCCTACTGCCACACTGCCACCAGTATATTACCACACTCTCACCAGCCTACTACCACACCGCCACCTGCCTACTACCACACATTCAGCAACCTATTACCACAATACTGCCACCACCGACTACTACACTGATACCAGTCGACATCTACGCTGTCACCATCCTACTACCACACTGCCACCATCCTATTACCACACTGCCACCATCCAACTACCACACAGCCACCAGCGTATTACTACACTCTCACCAGCCTACTACCGCCACCTGCCTACTACCACACATTCAGCAACCTATTACCACAATACTGCCACCACCTACTACCACACTGCCACCAGCCTACTAATACACTGCCACCAACCTACTACCACACTGCCACCAGCCTACTAATACACTGCCACCAACCTACTAACACCAGCCTACTAACACACTGCCACCAACCTACTACTACACTACCACCAGCCTACTACAATGCTGCCATCAGTCTACTACTATACTGCCAGCAACCTACTACTACTCTGCCAACAAATTACTACCACACTGCCTCCAACCTACTGTCACACTTCCACCAGCCTACCACACTGCCAGCAACTTATTACCATACTGCCACCAGCCTTCCACCATACTGCCACCAGCCATCCACCATACTGCCACCAGCCTATTACCACACTGTCACCAGCCTAAGTACCATTCTCCCACCAGCCATCTACCATATTGCTCCCAGTCTACCCCATACTGCCACCAGCCTACTACCAACCCCCCACCAGCTTACTACCATACTCCCACCAGCCTGCTACCATACTCCCACCAGCCTACCACCACACTCTAACCAGCCTACTACCACACTGCTACCACCATCCTGTGTACTTATCCATGATTAGTGCACAGAAGGATCCACAGCGTCACCAGATAATTGCTCACAGGGTCATCTGGCTCCCACCTGTGCTGAGGACAGGCACGTGTTGTGACACACACACACACACACACACACACACACACACACACGCACACACACGCACACACACACACACACACACACACACACACACACACACACACACACAGTGCATTGCATTTGCAGTATGGGTCGTGATGGTGCATTATTTGTACAGTATATATTATTGGCATTAGGCACACAGATTACCTCAATACAGAACCATATTTCGTCCTTAAAAATGGGTTATCTCTTGTCAAGCAAGTCGTATCATAAAAAAAAAAAATAAATAAAAAACTTATACAGCTATCATAAGTGACAACATTTCGAGGGAATACAAACAATAATGGATGAGTATTGGAACAACTGCCCCCTCCTGTACCAGCCTCCTTGTGCCTCAACAGAAGCTAGTCATGGGGGAACAATATTACATCATGGTTAAATTATTTCTCTACCGGTTCTTCCTGCCACTTAATTAGCTGTCTAGTCTAGTACTTCCTGTTTTGCCCTATGACTTATACTTATTTTCCCATTTCTTTATATTTTCCCTTCTAATTCTCTTACTTTGACCATCCTTCCCCAGCTCCCTGTCTCATACCCTTTCCCCTTCATCTTTTCCCCAGATCCACTGATCCACCTGAGATTGACTCTCTGATCCATCTTCGCCGAAAGTGAATTCTAATACCTTCATCTGGCCACAGAGGCACCACGGATCTGCTGCCTTTGTAGATGAAGCCTTTGATCCAGGGATATAGAGTACGGGACATTCGTTATCAATAGCTGTTTCCTACCACCTCATATCCAACTATATATCAATAGTCAACATAAAATCCTGACAGAATTTCGATTGCTTCACTTAATAGTGTAAAGGCAGTGTTCAAATACAGTAGTTTGTAACTTCCGTGACTGTAGCTGTGTAAACAAGATGCCAGCTATTGACCGTGACCGGGCCAAGGCCGGATGGGGAGGCCACGGTCAAAGGTCAAGCTAGTTGTTGTGAAAGACAGAAATACCATACCAGACTAAACTATTGTAGTAATGTAATAACAACTGGTGCAATGGACCAAACGCCTTGTATCCACACTGGTGGTACTGCACGGTATCCCTCACCACGAGTCTGGTCAGCGCTTACTTTGTCACAAATGATCACTTACATCACCCGTAAACTGAACTTTGAAAACAGGCTTGATCCACCCTCAAGATGACATAGGGCAGGTTTGTATTGTATGGAACTGTGCAAACTCTCTCTCTCTCTCTCTCTCTCTCTCTCTCTCTCTCTCTCTCTCTCTCTCTCTCTCTCTCTCTCACGCAAAAGCATCTCTTGGAGTGGCCCAGTTAGCCATCCGCTGCCAAAGATTCTTCGCACGCAAGGTGCTTCGCTCTTATGAAGCCCCAAATACAGGCCCTAATGGTCCCACATCTGTCTGGCACTTTTGAACTTGCATTATTATTCCATGTTACGAATTGCCAATTTTGCTTAAATTTGTGCCGTTACATACTGGTGAAGGACTTAGTGAAGGTGATAATAATACCCACCAAGTTCGAAAAAAAAAAAAACTATTAAAAGCACGATATATTTGTTCGGAGACAGCATAATGACAGTGAAAAAAATGCCTCCTGACTCAAGAGATTTGGAGGAACATAGAAACTGAGATGTTTCGGGCATTTGATTTGCAGGAAGTAATAGAGACAGAGAGATAAAGTAAACGAGAAAACGCCTTAGCGAAGGAGGAAGGGGAGACAGAAAATGATATGAAAGAAGGAATACATGAGGGAAGGCAGTGTTTGGTGTCGGTGATGCGCCGGGACTGAGAAGCTTTAGTCGAAATTTACCATGGCCATTCCTAAACAATATTTTTTGGATGTTTTGACTAGTGACAGGCAAAAACCAACACTTCGTAAATGAAGACAAGGAAAAAGAATATTTTGTAAAAAAAAAAAAAAAAAAAAAAAAAGGAAAGTGTGATTGGGGAGATGAAAAAAGTAGGAAAAGAACATAGGTATGAAAATGTGTGTGTGTGTGTGTGTGTGTGTGTGTGTGTGTGTGTGTGTGTGTGTGTGTGAATGGTGGGTAGGAGGAGAGGGAGATAATACAGTGTGTAAATAAAGCTGGGCCAGACTCACTCACTCAGAGGCGGATGTGGTCTTTGTTCCTTCCACCAACAACCAAACACCTACATAGTTTTATTGCTATTCGCAGACCAGTATATGCAATTTGCCTTCCACACCACAGCCTACGCGTAATACCTACCTAGTAAAACCTCTGACTGCTTCCCTTGTCAAAAAGAAATATATATGTGAGGGAGGTGGAAAAGTAAAAGAAAGGCCAGAACGGTATGTGTTGCAGAAAGGACAACACAAGACACAAGGGAGTGGAGATACCACTGGAGAGAAGCCGGGATGAATACAGGAAGGGAAAAGGACCAGAAAGCGAGATGGCATAAGCGGACGGAGTGAAAATATTTGGGGGAATCAGCTCAGGAGGAAAGATAAGTGAAGAAACAGAAAGCAAGATGAACATGAAGGAAAAAAAAAATCATTATCATTTTAACCGTATTTCTCATTAAAACACTGGGTGGGAAGGATTAGGAAACAAAAAAAAAATAAATAAATAAAAATAAAGAAAAAACAAGGAAAGTTAATGTTGATTTCTCAGAGAACCGGTACCCAGAAGTATCATTCATTTATCCACTTATTCATCAGTCAAGATTTCAAAATTATTACTCATCTCCCTGAGGAAAAAAAAAAAATCAATTTAGCTGGTAACGAAGATTTCGAAATTATTACTCCATCTCTGAGAAAAAATATAAATATACAGTATACTGTGTATTAGATCAATTTAGTCGGTGACGAAGAATAACAACTGGGGAAGCAGTATACGGTATACGGTAGAGACGACAGGATGAACCACAGGGGAAGAAATAGGCAGTGCGTCAGGTGGGTACACTGGAGTACCAATAGACAAAATATGAACTGACTGGGAACTAAGGATGAAAACACAAGAGAAGGCGAACGCGAAAGGAAAGGAAACCGTTCTGAATATGAAGAGGGATGTGTGTAAAGGGTAAACAAAGATAAAGAAGGATTCACGAGGGGTAGAAGGGAGAAAAGAGGACTTGCAGCGAGTTGAAATTAAACTGAAGAAAAAAAGAATTCCATCCCGTGGTGTCAGACCGCTGAATCCAACTAATACCGAGTCACCCTATCATTATATCAGTACTGCCACACTGTCACCCTGCTGTCACCGTCACTATAGCCTACTGTCACAGGGTCACCCTAGTGTCACACTTTCACTCTACTGTCACACTCTAACCGTCACGCTCTCGCCCTACTGTCATCTTACCGGCACCCTGACGGTGAACACACACACACACACACACACACACACATACACACACACACACACACACACACACACGTCACATGTGTTGGGAGGCTCCCCACATACACCTCTTCTCAATAGGGTGGAGTCAAAGGCTTTTCGTCTCATCAACTCTCCTCTTATTGGCTCCCTTCAACCTCTGTCTCTTCGCCGCACTGTTGCATCTTTATCTCTTTTCTATCGCTACTTCAGTGTTCACTGCTTCTCTGAAATGTCTGCTTGCATCCCTCCACCTCTACGACTGGTGCGTAGCACCCGTCTAGCAACAAACCCTCATCCCTTTACTCTCCAACTCTTTAATGCAAGAGTTACCCGTTACTCCCAGTCCTTCATTTATGCAACAGGTCAACACTAGAACTGTCTCCCTCTGTCTCTATTTCCTGCTTCCTATGATTTCTAGTCTTTCAAACGCAGTGTGTCCAGGCATCTCGAAATGAACGGATCTTGAATTTGGCTCTCTTTTGTATTATGTTTGTTTTTCCTTCCAAGGAACGGTTTGCGGGCTCCTGGCCTTTGGTTCCTTCTTTCTTGCATAAAACACACATACACACACACACACACACACACACACACACACACACACACACACACACACACATACACACACACACACACAATCACGCACGCACGGAGAGAGAGAGAGAGAGAGAGAGAGAGAGTGTGTGTGTGTGTGTGTGTGTGTGTGTTTCCCGGTATTACTCTTCTGTGACAAGAGGAGAGAGGCCTTTGAGAAGTGTGTTTGGCAGGAGAGGGTGGTGGAAGTAAGGGCAGGTGATGGTGGTGTACTGTAGGAGATAAGGGTGGGGGAAAGGACAGGCAGTGCAAGGGAGAGGGAGGAGGAGTGTAGAGGGAGAGGGGGGAAGGAGATAAGAAAGAGTGAAAATGGCAGGAGGTTAGAGAGCGGAAGGAGGAAGGAGCAGCAGGAGGAACAGAGCACAGGTAAGTGAGAATGGTGGACAAGGAAGGGACAAAATTAAAACCATTAATATTCCAGCCAGATGGTGGAGGCGACATCACCGACACAACCTCATTATTATGGTCGGGCATTGTGGCCCGACGACGCATTCATTATATATATATATATATATTCATTTAGATTACGCAACACGATTTTGTCTACCTTATGTTAACGTTCGAGGTAAAAAGGACGCTACTTGATAAGGTAAATCTTCAGTACGGTCCCTTATCTTTGTTATACTGCTGTGATACATATGCAAAAATTAATGATATGCTAATATAAATGTATCTGAATAACACTGGCAAAAACAGTAATATTTTCCACACCACCAGCCCACCACAACATTGCCACCACCACCAGCCCACCACCACACTGCCACCACCACCAGCCCACCACCACACTACCACCACCACCATCCCGCCATCACACTGCCACCACCACCAGGCCACCATCACACTGCCACCACCACCAGTCCACCAACACTGCCACCACCACCAGTCCACCATCACACTGCCACCACAACCGGCCCACCATCATGCTGCCACAATCACAAGCCCACAGTCACACTGCCACCACTACCAGCCCACCATCACACTGCATCACCACCACCAGCTCACCATCACACCACCACCATCAGCCCATCATCACACTGCCACCACCACCAGCCCACCATCACACTGCCACCACATCCAGTCCGCCATCACACTGCCACAACCACCAGCCCACCATCACACTGCCACCACCATCCCACCATCACACTGCCACCACCATCAGCCCACCATCACACTGCCACCACCACCAGCCCACCATCACACTGCCACCACCACCAGCCCACCATCACACTGCCACCACCAGCCCACCATCACACTGCCACCACCACCAGCCCATCATCACACTGCCACCACCACCAGCCCATCATCACACTGCCACCACCACCATCACACTGCCACTACAACCAGCCCACCATCACACTGCCGCCACCACCACCAGCCCACCATCACACTGCCAACACCACCACTATAGTGTTCCTCCTCGTAACATAGGGTTTGGGTGGAGTCACCCCCTCCCTACACTATTGCCATGTTTCCTAACCCTACGATGTATAACGCCTGTGGTTTGTGTAGTAGGAATGATACATAAACATAACTCATACTAATATAACTGTAATGAAAGTGCTGACATGTATCAAGGAAGAATAAAACTATTCTGCATACTATATTATACGATAATAGAGAAACGTGGCATAAAAATTTGGCAGTGTTGCTCTAAAAATATTCTAATTATTATTTACTTCCCCAACACTTCTAACATTGCTAATTAATTTAGCAAGTATAATTGCAAGAAAATTTGAAGGGATAAAAGTGGGAAGAGGCGATCCTTTCATAATTAAAATAAATATATCAAACAGCTCTGGGGTGGCAGCACTCACGCGACACGTGTTTGTGTGTACGCTGTGGGAGGTCACCAACCCCCTACAGGATTTAGGCCTATTGGGGAAACCTCTATAAAAAAAACGCGCCGTGACTTTTACCTCAAGGGTGGTGCGGAAATAAAGTCAAAATTATAATCCATACATAAAAATGGAAGTAAAAAACCATGGATGACACATAACAAAATCTAGCGAGAGAGAGAGAGAGAGAGAGAGAGAGAGAGAGAAATAATAATAATAATAATAATAATAATAATAAAACTTTATTTCCACTAAACAGTGGGTATTCTTATACATTATACAGTAGTACAGCATACAGTATGAAAGTTCTATACACAATATAATACAAGTTGATACATATGGTGGAGAATAGTGACAGAGAGGTAAATGGTTTAAAAGGTGTGGGGACACTTAGGTTAAAAATAGATCAATTAAGGGATTTAGGAACGAAGGCAGTGGGAAGGATTAAGACAGATGGGATTGTAAGATTAGGGAGTTTGAGCAATAGGGTAGAATGTATGCTCTCAATAAAAGTATAGCAATTATCAACGGCTAATTATTATACAGGTGTTGATGGTGGGGGTCTATATTTATAGGAGGTGTTGGTGGTGGAGGTATAGCGGGTGTTGTTGATGGGGGTGTTGTTGGGGGTAGGGGTATAGGGGGTGTTGGTGGCAGGGGTATAGGGGGTATTAGAAAAACGGAGATCACAAGAGGGAAACAGTGTCAAGGTCATCGCTGATGGAGAGGTCAGCTCGGAAACGTGGCAACAGTGCAGGGAGGGGGTGACTCCACCAAAACCCTACGTTTCGATCTGTCAGACTATAGCCCACCATCACACTGCCACCACCACCACCCCACCATCATACTGCCGCGACTACCACCAGACCACGACCACACTGTCATCAACAACAGTCAACAACTACATTGCCACTACCACCACCAGTCAATACTCGTACTGCCACCATCTTCCTCTGTGACTCGCCTCAGCCCATAACATCATATGGTGTTGAACGTCACTGGGGACAATCCTGTTACTGAATTAGACACCACCCCACCCACCATACCCTACTTGGGCTGAGGTAGGAAAGTGGCAAGTGAGATGAGGTGAAGAAGACTAAAAACAAAAGCAGGAAGTTAGAAGAATAAACCTCTCTCTCTCTCTCTCTCTCTCTCTCTCTCTCACACACACACACACACACACACACACACACACACACACACACACACACACAGTGAGAGATGGGGCAGTAGGGGGGATGGAGAACATAATAAAAATATTTTAAGAGAATGTATGAAAATGTTGGTTAAGGATAGACAGTAAAATGGTATATTAACCAAAAACTAATTTAATAGGAAGATAACTACTGTGCATGTATCGGGAGAAATAATATCAAGGGTGATACTATACCTCATACCAATTAATCTGGCCAGGCATGTATGGCAACACTGTTCCCGCCGAGATTCTGATTGGCTGGAGATGTTTGTTCGATTTCGTTGTTGCTTAAACCGATACTCTCTTTATTATCAGATATGATACTGAGTTTATCGAAAATACAATCGTCAAAAGCAATAAGAAATCCGTTAAATACTTAACAACAATGAAATTTTCGTAGGAAGATAGAAATATGAGTCAACAAAGTATTATAACAGTCCAAGTCAAGGTCAACATTCGAACAACTCCTTTAAATCTCCGACACTCGATAATATAACAGAACATTAAGGAAACCTGCTTAATCTATGCGTTGGTGTTACACACATTTAAATTTTAAGATCAGTCCGTACCCTTAAAATCGTGCCACAACTCTGAATAATTAAAAATTCTAATGAAAAGACGAGTTGTGGGGGAAGGGAGGTTTGAAAAAATTACGAAAATCAAAGTAGGGTAAAGGAAAACTATTTCATTATATCTCCTCTATTATCACAGTACGGACTGATCTTAAAATTTAAATGTGTGTTACACCAACGCATAGATTAAGCAGGTTTCCTTAATTTTCTGTTATATTATCGAGTGTCGGAGATTTAAAGGAATTGTTCGAATGCTAACCTTGACTTGGATTGTTATAATACTTTGTTGACTCATATTTCTATCTTCCTACGAAAATTTCATTGTTGTTAAGTATTTAACGGATTTCTTATTGCTTTTGACGATTGTATTTTCGATAAACTCAGTATCATATCTGATAATAAAAAGAGTATCAGTTTCAGCAACAACGAAATCGAACAAACACCTCCAGCCAATCAGATTCTCGGCAGGAACAGTGTTGCCATACATGCCTGGCCATATTAATTGGTATGAGGTATAATTAGCTCTGAAGATCAGGGAAATCCAAACACCTGCACTGTTTTAAGCGGTAATTACGACAAGCACTTAGCCTGCATATTGCTGGTATTATTCCCTCCCTCACACTGAATACAGGCATTTACGTAAGTGAATATCATCGCTACATGGCTGCTGCCACACACGTCTGTCTTGTTCATACAGACAACAGACTTACCGTACCCAATGTTCTCGGCAACCTTTATGAGGTCACACAATATATAACCAGGCGGATCCATTGCTTGCTTATACACATGTTGCTTAAAAATTTCCCTAACTCACGAAGTGAAGATGTTAGGCTGTAGGACAGGGGACATCTTAGGCCTGCAGTCCACTGGGTTCACTTTGCAGATAAGTCTTGGGCCAGAGCAACAACAGCAACCACACCAGCTTCCACGTAGTTCCTACAGTGGGACTGTGTCATCACCACATATCCGAAAATTATACAAAGTGTAGTGTTATATTGGTATAAATCTATAGTACTGCTGATGACACTTCTGCTTTTATCTCAGTCTAGACTGGTTATCCTGGGTCAACAACAGATGTATAACAATACCTATAATAACACGACGGAATCTCACTAGAGTGACTAAAGCTGAGATGGTTAAAGTGCGATCACTTCTTCCATTTCCTGGCACTCTCCTCCGCCATCGATAATTCACAAGCCTTTTCCCGGCTGGGATTTTGTCGGAGGCACAGTAAACCTACTTCTTGGTGAGTTTATACTGTGCCCATCACAGCGGTGATGTTCCCACCAAGATAAAAACCGTGACACAACCAGCCTCTCCCACTTTCTTCTGGCTCTGTTCATATAATTGTGTTGGTCATATGTTTCCTATCCACGTCCTCACTTTCAACTCCGTGTTGTTTATCCATATCGCCTCTCTGCCCTTCACGCAATATTGATGGCCCTGGACTTGTCTGTCCGGCCAGGTCAACAGTCCGTTAGCTTTAAAGGCTTCCTGAGGCTGAGGGATGATTCCTTCGCCAGTGGCCAGTGATCGTTTGGCTGAAATTGTACTTTATATTATGACTCGGAATAAATCAGGAACTTTCTTCTTTTCTAACATATTTTAAAACTGTCAGAGATGGCTTACGACAGTGCTTAAACTCTACACATCATGCACTAGAACTGACAATGGAAGAACAGAAGGAATTTCCACCAGTCAAAGCGTAAATTACTGGTGATATGCTTCCCAACTATTCTGTCATATCGTTAATATTTAAAGGGATTATAACCAAATCCCACAACTGTAAAATAAATGACAAGAAACTCCATAATAAAGAAGAACGGGGTAAACTGCTATCACTTTCTAGACTGTACCGTCATGATTATGTAAAAACGCAACATGGAGGACCGACACTATTCACTAGTATTTTATATGTTTGCCAGAAATCCAGTACAAACAACATACACCATTAAAGGCCTCCAAATATCAATACCGTGTGGCGGCACATGACTCGTATACCCTTCGTTTTTTTACTCGAACTTGGTCTAAAAATATCATTTCTCCATCTTGAATGATGAGTTGCAAAAATATATTAACACTAGAATATGTTATCAGTCTGGCAGAACTGCTATGGAAAGGACGTAAAGTCATACTTAATCTCTGAACGACGTGAAAAAAGCTGTTAAAGGATGAAAATCTGAGCCAAGCTAATAAAAAAGAACAACATCAAGTCTCGAGTGCATGAAATGAAATATATTCCATTAAATCTTTCATTAGTTGAGGGGTTGTAAGTTTCACCAGGAACTTTCTCTCTGACTCGCTGATGTCTTTAACTATATTAAAAAAAAAAAAAAAATCCTCGGTAGAATGACCAGAAACTTTTATCTCAAAATCATACAACAGTAATTGTGTCAGGCATAATTAACCCCTGATATCCAATGACGCAACTCATTTGTATATTCTTGTAACCTTCAGACAATTCTGTTCAGCCTCGCGGAGATCTCATATAGCAATGAGGTTAATGAAGGCTTTGTCTAATGCCTCTAGTTTGTATGGTCTCTCCTAAGGTGCATAACCCGTCAGGAAACAGTAGGAATAACATGAAAACACATCACCATACTAAAGCATTAATATCGGTGATACAAGTGTAGGGTTACGCAGGGTGAATCGTTCAATATGAAATCCATTCAGTATTTATTTATAAGAACAGCCATCCTTCAGGCTAAATACCATCAGTGACCCTTATGTATCCAGTGCTAATGACACTACTGCTGCTTAGGTCTGTATTTGTACACATACAGACCTAATCATTTATGATAATATCCTTGGATGCTCTCTCTCTCTCTCTCTCTGCCCTTCACACACAACCCTACATTTCCTGTTCGCTCTGATTGGGCTGGTGCGATATTTCTACTGATACCAAGTTTTCGTACGGTGGGACAGCGATCGTCCACACAGTACATTTCAGGGCAGGAAAACTGAGCTTTCACGTGCACATCACCTCAAAACTTTAATAGTCATACTTATGAGATGGATACTCTTTGAAACGTAAGTAGTACTGTTAACTCCTTTACAAAGATCTCCATTCCTAATTTTACACTGCTTCTATAAGACAAGGATATTTAGATGCGATAAGACTTCTTGCACTCAGGGGAATTAGACTTAGTTATCTCCTTCACTACGCAAAGTTCTCCAGCGCTGGTTAGTACACAACACATTCAGAATAAAATATATTTGACATGATTGGATGACGTCAAGTACAGGAAAACTAACTAATACTAACAGAAAACAACCTGAAGAAATCAGTAAAAACAATGGCAACACACACCCATTCATTTCAGTTCTTCCAACATTATACCATTAAAAGTTCTTCCCTCTTCCTTATTTTTATATCCAAAACACTCTCTGCGGCCGATAATGTTGTACACATATTTCACTTTAATAGTCCCTGCGTTCCAACACAGCTTGCGAAACATAAAAGTGCTTGCCATTACCACCTCCCTCCTCTAAGACTCTTCCCTCCCTACCTCTCCCTTCCTACCATGCGGTATTTTCCCCTTTCCTTCCCTTGCTCTCTCCCTCCTATACCTTCCCTTCCCTCGCACTCTCCCTTTATCACAACACAACACATCATAAAACACCTCAACCACCAACAACGCATCATGCCACCAAAGTCTCATTAACATGTTAATTACACTCCATTAAAAAACAACAAGCATAATTACTACCATATCACAACATCTACTATGATGCCATCAACACCAACAAACTATCATCACCACACCACATCACCATAGTTTATACACCGCCCTCCTCCTCTTCCCTCACCAGCTCAAACATCCTGTCCTAACACCATCGTAACTGGTTTAAACTTTCATTACCAACCCTTGTGCTGTCATGTTGTGGCTGCAAAGGAGAGGCAGTGCATCTTAAATGACTGGACCTGAATTTATATAACAGTCTGTTTCCAATTGCCATTGATATTATTCTTCACTTCAGAGCACTGAGGCCATTAAAAAAAATTCCGCTTCAAGAATGATATCAAAAGGGAAAACTGACGTGCATTTAGGTAAAAAGAAGGACAGGAAGGAAAAGGGAAGGCCGAAGAGAGGTACTGGGAGGCAAGGCAGGGCACAGACAAATAAATAAATAAATAATTAAATAATCCCTGTCAGGCCCGGAAGAAAACAAACCAGCACTTATTGTATGTACGGTGCAATCCCTCCAGGAAAGACCGGAAAAGATAATGAATAGAAATTGGAATACGGCACAAAAATAACTGTGGATGATATACGAGTACAATGACAAGTATATGTGGCAAGAATACTGCCAGAAAGGAAGAGGACAAAAAAAAAAAAAAATCTAAAAGAAGGGCCCGTGGCGGTCAATGATGCAACAGAAATGCCATCCAGATGTGATCACGGTATGTATTCCCACCTAATTTTATACCAAAGATTATCAAAATAAATAAATGAAAATATGTCTGGTAATATTTCCACATCTCACCCGGTCTGCCATCATACTGAAGCTTGTTCACTTATCGTCCACTTCAGACCGCATCGTTTATTAATTGCTGGGTTATGCCAATACTTAACTGCGCGTCATGGTGTTTTGAGGGACAGTTTCACTCTCTTCCCCGATGTCCTAAGCCTCAGACTCCTTGTCACTCAGACATTTGTTTTAATATTCATTTCCACTTCCTCATCCCTATGTATTCCCGTGTGAGCCCGTTATGTTACGGTGTCTTGTATCGCTGCTCTACCATACTGTGCATGTGAAGAGTTATTTCACGCTCTATTTGTCAGTTTCGGTTGTATTTGCCATATTCTACCCATTCCTGCATAGCTTTCAATAAAATCGTTCCCCAGAGTGCTTAGTCTTGTACTGAAGTTTAACAATTCAGCGTTCTGCACTTTGAAAGAGGGGATGGCGGGAGAGGAAAGGAACTTTATAACAGAGTCTGCGACAGGGAACTGCAAAATACACTAAAATTTGCATAGGTCTGGAATACTTTGTTATAAAATACAGAGCCGACTGTATATAATGCACTCTCATTTTTTCCACACCGCTGTGATGCTATACTGTAACCTAACATGAAGCATCACTCTTTCTCTGCTCTTTACTTATCCTCCTTTGGTCTCGCTCCTCTTGTTCCTTACCTCTTTCAGCCAACCGTCTAACCTTAACACCTCTAATTCCACACCCTTCCTCCCTTAGCCACATCCATCTCCCTACTTCCTTTGTTCTCATTCCTTTCCTCCCTCATAATTCTTCTCTCATTCTCCTTTCCTCTTCCTTCCTCCTACTCGACCTCACTCCTCTTTTCTCTCACCATTCCTCCTCTACTTTAATCTCTCACCTTCCTCATTATACCTCCCTCACTTTCATTCTTCTCCCTCACCCAGCCTCGCCACCCCCACCATTCTCCCTTCGTTCACGTTCCTTGTTTTACTAACATCCAGAAGTTAACCTGTTTAATATCTGATGTGCTGGCTACTTAAGGCTGCTGCGGTTGGTGGATTGGAGGCAGGGTAAGAAAAGATTAGAAGAGTGGAAGATTTCTGGAAGAAAGGAAAAGGAGGGGAGAGGTAATGTTGAGCAAAGGATGAGAAAGAAGGAAAACAGGGAGAATGAAGAAAGAGGACAAAGGAAAAGTACGGAAAGAAGAAGAATGAAGGGAAGGAAGAATAGACATTACTACTCATATTTACCAATCCTTATAATATAATAACATAGCCAACCTCTATGTCGCAGTTCGGCTAATGCTTATGTTTTGCCTCAGTGGCAATGCTTCAACGTACAAAATGCATTCGTAACCTTACAATAGCAAACTGTCTGATAAAGATCTCCTTCCTCCTCCCCCCCCAAAAAAAAAAAAAAAAAAAAAACTATGCACCTCTTTATTAGCCATTTCCAAAACTACCTGTCTCACCTTGCTTTCTTTTATCTCGCAGACTCATTGTCTACACCTGATTCCCCACTCTGGTTTGGTTAATGCCATTTTCCTCCCTCTCCCCTCTTCCTTTCCTCTTTCTTCCTCTCTTCCTTCCACCCTCCCATCGTCCCTCACAATCCCTCTCATCTTGCCTCCCTCTCCATTTCCCTCAGCCACCCTTCCCTTCCCCACTCTGCCTCCTCCCCCCCCTCATCGTTCCTCCCTCTCCCCTCTCATCTTGCCTCCCTCTCCCCCTCACCTCGTCACCCTCATCACCCCACCCTGTCTCCTTTTCTCCCTTGCCCAGCCTCCCGGTCCGCTTTCCCCTGCTTCTCTCTCTCTCCACCCATATCCCTTCCCCTCTCTCTCTCTCTCTCTCACTCTTTCTCTCTCTCTTTTCCCTTACTCTCTCTCACACTCTCATCTTGTCTTCGTCTCCCCCTCACTTTGTCTGTCTTTCCCTCTTCCCCTGCCTGCCTCTGTCTCTCACCCTGCCTCCCGTTCCCCCCCTCACCCAGTCTCACCGTTCCCCCTCACCCTGCCTCCCGTTCCCCCTCACCCTGCCTCCCTCACGCCGCCATCTGTATTGGATCTAAGACACAGCCAGCATGAGAACGGAGATCGTGGCTGCTGGAAGATTAAATATTAAATAAGGAAGGGAAGGAAAAGGAAAGAAAAATACAAATGACAGAGGCAGGAGGATGATTGGAAGAAACAGATATTAAAAATGCAAGGGGGACAGATCAGGTAGGGCAGGAGGAAGGGTAGGCCAGGGTAGTGTTGAGGAGGGTAGAGCTGGGCAGGGCAGGTTTAGGTAAGGTAAGGTAAGGTTGGGCAGGGCAGGGCGGCGAAGGGCAGGGCAAGGCATGGTAGGCAAGGGAAGTAGGTGTGAGAGTAGAAATGTGAGTGAGGATTAGAGGATTTGTAAATGTAGAGTAAATGTGGGTGAGAATTCAGGAGTAAATGTGGATGACAGTGAGAGTAGGAATGAGTGTTGGTAATAATGTGTGTACTTTTATGTGTAGGTGTGGATGAGGATGAGTGAGAATGACTCACAGTTTTCCAGGGAATTATGAAAATTGTAACTTTGATCTGCAGTTTCAAAAGTCTCTCCAAAGCTGTAGAAGCAGAAAGCATTAGATATAAAATGCTTCTTCGCCTAGAAAAAATCTCTCTCTCTCTCTCTCTCTCTCTCTCTCTCTCTCTCTCTCTCTCTCTCTGGGTAGTGTTACAAAGAAAAAAAATGTGTATCCTTCGTGAGGTCATCTAATACAATGCAACACAGCACAATGGATTAAAGCTCACCAACCCACCATAACTGCCAACAGAAGGACGGACGGCAGGAAAAATGTCATCCCGTCTCAAGTGCGCTAAGACCATCAAATTCGTTTTCGGGAATTCCCCATAAATATCTACACTTTCAAAAAACGTCATCATCCCGCTGTCCCATCCTCCTCCCTCTCAGTAACCCAACAACACACTAGCAACACACGGGTATTACTTCCCCTCTTGGTGAGGGGGAAGGAAGAGGCGACTGGGCAAGGGTGGGACGTCAGAGACAGAAGGAAGACCAAAGGATGGAGGAGGAGAGATTAAAGGGAGGAAGAGATTAAAGGATAAGCAAATGAGTGGGTGGGTGGGAGTAGGTGGGGAAAGAAGTCAGGTCCTCAAGACCATCTATACTGCAGGTTCTTTGTACCATTAATGGCATTTACTCCAGAGAAAACTCAGCAACACTTTTCCATTTAAATTAACAGTGAAATTAAGATAACATGACTTGGAACATTGTGATAACAGAATGGAAGAGAGATAAGAAGTAAGGATAAGATAAATATAAAACTTAAGTGGAAAATGAAGTGGTCAGATGAGATCGTGAGTGAGAAGAAAATGCATATGAAAACAAAGGAGTAAAAGCTAAGGAGTGAGTCAGAGGTGAAGTTACTGAGAGAAGAAGAAGAAGTGGGAGTTAATACAGAAATACTGCCTATTAGTGTTAAAGCTCCGCAACTATCAGGCCAAAAGAGGCACTAGGTATCACTGACTGAGAAAAGTTCATTTTCAGAGAAGATATGTGAGATATGAGAGATGAGTACAACACTAAGCAATGGCAGTAAGGTTGGCGGTTTTCATGCAACTGGAAGCGTCCAACACTCAAAGGTGTGGAACTCTCACTGTTCCTGTATAGGGACTGTATTTCTGTACAGCCACTTCTACCTCCAGACTACCCTACTGTGTGCCAGTGACGTCATGAATACTGGGATAACCATTTCACAGCCGTGGTGTTATTTTATTTCATTCTGTGGTATCTCCAAACGATTTTATGTACATTAAAAAGGTCTTTCGTACTAAGGATGTTAAATAAATTACCTCCGATAGATGGTTAGAACGGTGACTTTTTTTTTTTTAGTTTACTTGCACAGATTCCTGATGGTTTCATACAGCTTTGTAGAGGCCTCTTGTCATGAAGGTTTAGCATACGTGTAATGTAGCCTAAACATAGGGTCACTGAGGTAGATTTTTATTGTATACAGGCCGGACAAACACAAACTCCCTGTACTTTGACGAAATGCTCTCAACCACGCCAGACTACAATAAACCTCAGCTGTGCCCGACTTTAAAACAAAATAATTCTCCTCACTAGGTAACTATTAAAGGTGGCATTATGCCACTATTAAAGGTGGCATTATGGCATTATACCTTATCCTTTTCATTCAGAACTCGTCCCACACCTTCAGCGAAGGTCCTCAGGTGACATGTGACAGACTGACCGTATCCAGGCTTCTCTACAATACGTGGCTGCAGCCTTGATCTAAGACCAACTCTTTTCCAGGGATACTTCCCATCCCATGTCTCGTGTCAGGTGTCTGCTGGCAAACCGACAGCCATCACCAGGAAACATGTCAAATATTCAGCCCCCTGACCAGCTGCTGGTCGTGGATTTTACACTCTCTGAGGGTTCTTTTTTTCTATCATGGGCTACCCTAACCAATATATTTGGTATGATGTGATTAGAAACAGAAAACACAATGGATCGTAATATAAGAGAAAGAAAAGGACAATATCATTTTTTTTTAATTCATTCAAGAGCAGAAGCACCGTCAGAGACAATGAGGTGTTGTTGGTCACCCTCAGTTTGTCTGGTCGAGACGACCCATCGACCACAGGCAAACAACCGCCCCTGCGGAGCCGTCCCGTGCAGTGAACTCATGTTCCCTTGCGGATGAGAGCGTTTCGTCACAGCAAAGCGCGGGGAAAAGTATGAAGGTTTGGTTCCCTGGTGGATGCCGCATTTGCGTCTCCATCCAGTTAATAAGGGCACCATAGTAGGGTCCATTTCGCCTTGTGATCTGACGATCTAGCTACATGGTTACCATCCAGCGCTGTAAATGATTTCTTGGGTTACAGGACATCATTAGCCTTGTCATTCAGTGCAGAGCCACCTGAATTGAAAAGAAGAGTACGCAAAAGAGATAGGAAGGAAAGGGCGATGCAGGAACAGAAGAGGGCAGACGTACAAATAGCATGATAATGGTGAAGGAAGAAGTAGGCAGCACTACATTAAGTACTATGGGAGAACAAGTGATTAGGGATATAAAAGGAACCAGGGTATAGAAGTGTGTGTAAGTTGGGAGAAGGGGCATATAATGTCATGTGTAAATAAAGCTGAGCCAAACTGACTCGATTCGTGAAGTTTGTGCTTTGTTCCTTCCACCAACCACCAAACGCCATCATATTTTTATTACAGTTTGTCGACCAATATACACAATTCACCTTCACACCACAGCCAACGCGGAACAGCTTTTCAAAATGTCTCCCTGTGTTTCCCTTGTAAAGAAGAAACAACTGTGGGAGGTGGAAAAGCGATGGAAACATCAAATGAGGGAGGATGAAAATGTAGGTGTTGCAGAACTGGAAATACACAACAAAGGAGAGTGAAGATACCACTGGGTACAACAGTGATGAATACAAGACAGGAGAGGGACCAGAATGCGAGGAGGGGAAAACGGACGGAATGAAAAGGAGAGGGAAGGCAGCTCAGGAGTAATGATAACTGGAGGAAAACATGATTATGAAGACGGAGGAGTCAAAACATATTAAGAATATAGGGAAAAAATGATTGTCATCTCATTCTGACCCTATTTCTCACTAATACAGTGGGTGAGGAGGATTCGGAAACAAGAAAAGGAAATGTTACAACAGGAATATCATACTTACATATACCAAGAGTAAATCCTTCACTGGCATCAATTCACTTCTTACCTGCAACAGAGAAAAACATTTCAGTTAGCTTCAGCATGAGTATAAAGGTAGATATTAAAATTATTTACATAGAAGGAACACAGACAAAACATGGAAGACATTTCTTGTCTGTCCCGAAAATTTACACATTATTGAAAAAGGCAATCTGATGAGGTGTGGCATGTTGACAATTACTGAAAACATACCACAGATAATATCAGGGAGACGAGCGACGGAGACGGTTGAGCAGGAAGAACAAGCACTTGAAAGACTGACGGAGGGTAACAAGGCCACCTGTGTTAAACCTGTAGAACATTGGAAAAATAGGAGACGGACTAACCCAAAGTGGCAGCAGGATGTGGAGGGAAACTGTAGGAATCGCGTGTGCCAGATGAATGCCACGGGAACTCACCGGCCCGACCAGAGATAACACTGAGATGTATCACAGAGATAACACTGACACAGACCGAGGCTTGTGGCCAACAGGAAGGGAAAAGTTTGATACGAAAACAGTTGAAGACGATCCAACGTTTGGAAATATGGCAGAGGGTAAGGGAGGCGAAGACAAGATGAGGGAGAGAAGTAAAGAGATCAGTTCACTATGCCTCACTGTCCTAACCTCATAACTATCAGATTAAGCTTTAATAAGGTAATCTCCCAATAAAGTCTGAAGTTATAAAAAGTACACAGCTATGACCATCTGTGAAACAAAAAGTTAAAAAAGATGGAAAAACTCTAAACCATTTATTTCACAATGAACAAGAAGGAGAGGCAGTCAAAAATAAAAAAGGCTCGAAAATGGACCAGCAGGGAAGCAAGGTGGAATGGAGGGGCGGAGAGACTGAAAATTAACCCGCTCAGGCCCTACAACCAACATCCCCGGCCCACATGAAATTAAAACGAAATTTCTTTACGGTGGTTGAACCTGAGATAATGAGAAAAAAGTGGCTCAGCTACAAATCTGGAACCCTCAGGTAATATCAGCTACGGCAAGAACACCCAATGAGACTATTTTCTTATGGTATAAATCAGTTTCGGTCCTACGCTTTCCATCCCTTTTTTCCTGTCCTACATATCAAAATATCCTACTGGCTTCAACTCCCATCCCTGTTTCCTCATATTCCTTTTCCTTCGAATTCTCGCTTCTCTTGCTCATTCTCGATCGTCCTGCTTCTACATCTCGTACTATTACCTCCCTTTTCCCTCCCATTCATTTCTCCTTGATCCCATGCGCCACATTACAGACTTTATCAGCTACATAACAACATATACCTTTAACACCTGAGCCTTGTTTAGATCACATGGTCCATCAGTCCAACAGTTAAACCCCTGGCAGTTACTTCACCAGGTTTATTTCAATCAATCCATCATGTAAACCAAATACTTGTGACGGTCCATAACAGATTATATTCCATGTATACCGACTACCGAATTACATAAACTGATATCGTCAACATCTATGGTGTCGGTGATTCAGACTTACATAAATACCAGATATTTTAAACTGCAGTTGAGGGACGCGCTGAAATCTGCAGAATCGATCATGAAAGACACAAACACAGCAACTAACGTTACACTAGTGATGTGTACGTGAGAGGGGAATCCCCTAATAATTCTGAATCAACTTTGATTAGTTCGCAAGACTTTATCAACGTCACTGAAAAGTTTAAATTGCCTTGTGATGGGTTGTGCCTCATTGAGGGTGGGGTGGCCGAGGCCAGCAAGTAATGGAAAAATGCATCGCTCACGTGCAGTTGTTACACAGCAGGCTGTGGTAAATATACTGTTTTTAAGATAAAGATGGCAATACAAGAAGGCTACCTCCCCAGACGTGGCACTCCCTCCAGCCGAAGCCAGCAGGATAAAACGAGAGACTATAACATTTCCCTCCCCCCTCCGACCATCACACCACTCACTCCCTCACCCACAACATCCACTCCCTCACCCTCCCCACAACACCACCCATTCGCTCACTCCCAACATTCATTCCCTCATTCATACCAACAACGTCCATTCCTTCACTCATGTCACCCACCCCCTCACCCACACTACCATACCACTAACTCCCTCACCTACGCTTCCACACCACCATCTCCCTCACCCACACCACCATACCATTCACTCCTTCACTCACCAATATTTCCTTGCATACTTACACACACACACACACACACACACACACACACACACACACACATTTCTTTTCGGGGCCAACATATATAAAACATTATTCATCACTGACACGACTGAACCCAAAATCATTTAAATATTTTGAAAGGTGGATGTTGCGGTGGACGGAATAGCAACTTTTAAACCAATTTTGTGGCACAGAACTGATAATTTTGCATAGTATTATTTGGCCGTAAAACAGAAAGACGCTTGAAACTTGCACTCAGATAGGAGTAACAGTAGGCCTGTATTGCAAATTACGAGAGCGAGAGTCAAAACAAGAAATATCAGTCAGCCTCTGATCCTTACTAATTTTCCTTCACCTCGTCCTTTCCTCATTTCTTCTACAAACCTAACACCTGCAGTATTCCACCTAGCTTTATATCCTTCATTGCTCTCCTCTCTCACACTATTACCCTATTCCTAGTTCTCCCTGACTTTCATTCTTCTTTTCTCACATTCCTCTCTCATCCCATCACCCAGCCTTGCTCAATCCCCGCCGCTCTTCCACCTTCACTCTCCTCGCCTCTCCCATCCACATATCCAGCTCCTACCTTTCCCAACACACGAACACACTTATTCCAAGCTAATGCAATGAGTTACAACAGGGACTTTACAGTTTTGGTAAGACATTCACTGTGGTTACAGTATTCAGCCAACATGTATTTGGGTCAATAAATACTTCCGTGCGCCTTCTTATCGTGTGATTAACTAGCTTCTTAACATCTCTCCATTAGCGATTTATTTTGCATATTACACCTCAGTAGTCTTTTACTCGTCTTTTTAAATTTTTCTGCTTATTTGCAAATCTATCCTGGACAAAAATATTTAAGTGCTTAAGGAAGAACTTAGCAAGACAGCGTTAGAAAATCTCCAACAGCCGACGAGATTACTGTCCACCCACTGTTATTTACCAGTATGAACACAAAATATAATTACACTTGGCATATCTCACGTGCAAATAAGCAGAGGAAATTAACAGCACTTTTTTGTGTGTGTGTGTTTATTTTTCGGCGGGGTGGGGGTGGGGGGGGAAGCGGTCAGGTGCGTGATTGTGTGAGACCAATGATGGTGATGGGAATGTCATGGGGTGATGGAAGTCATGGTAAGAGCGGTGTTTTGTAATAGTTGCGGTGATTATTGTACGTGTTGCTGAAAGGTGGTAATGGTGATGGTGGAGGTGAATGACGCTGTATGGGTGGTGGTGGTGGTGGTGGTGATAAGGATCGTATAGAGTCGTACAGGTGGTGGTAACGATCAGAGTTGGTGGTCCAGCTGTTGTTGTTGCTGTCGTTTCCTACCAGTCTGGCCGAACAGCCCCTAGTCCCTGAGGAAGGCCATGGCCGAGACCGGGCTTTCCCACAGACCTCTCAAGGAATGTATGTTGTGTTGTTGGCGTAGGTGAATGTGTGTAATGCAGTCTTCCGTAATATGTTTAATAGTATGGGGTGCTGTGTTGCATCCTGGACAGGAATTAGCGACGGAGTCATCCAGCCTCTTCTGGTAAATTAAGAGGGCTGGATGATGCCCACTTCTCAGCCTGGCCAGGTAGACCCTATCCTCATGAGGGAGATACGATTCAGAAGGGTGGATATCAGGAGGCCATGCATGCAGCTGTGTGGTCCAGCTGTTGCTAACAGTGGTGGAGGTGGTTGTCTCGTTGAGTGATGGTGACAGTTACGGAAACGGTTGTGTTGTGATGGTGGTGATGAATGCGGTAGTGACAGTGATATGAAAGGTCGTGTGTTGGTGGCTGAATGGTGAAGATGATGGCGATGAAAGGTAAGGATGACGATGTCGACGGCAATATTAGTGGTGGAGATGATGATGGAGTTGAAAATGGACACAGACTGGTGGTGGAGAACTTTGGTAGTGCTGGTGAGTAATAACAGAAGAGGGTAGTGGTGGTTAGTGGTAGTGGTAACAGAAGAGGGTAGTAGTGGTGAGTGGTAGCGGTAACATAAGAGGGTAGTGGTGGTGAGTGGTAGTGGTAACATACGAGGGTAGTGGTGGTGAGTGGTAATGGTAACAGATGAGGGTAGTGGTGGTGAGTGGTAGTGGTAACAGATGAGGGTAGTGGTGGTGAGTGGTAGTGGTAACAGATGAGGGTAGTGTTGGTGAGTGGTAGTGGTAACGGAAGAGGGTAGTAGTGGTGAGTGGTAGCGGTAACATAAGAGGGTAGTGGTGGTGAATGGTAGTGGTGGTGAGTGGTAGTGGTAACAGAAGAGGGTAGTGGTGGTGAGTGGTAGTGGTAACAGATGAGGGTAGTGGTGGTGAGTGGTAGTGGTAACAGATGAGGGTAGTGGAGGTGAGTGGTAGTGGTGATAGAATAACTGGTGAGCCACTAACCGATAATTCAGCTTCCTAGTAATGCTTAATATGTTCATGCATTTGGTTGTAAACAATCATGTAACTGACTGGGAGGTTATCATTTACCATACAAGTGTGATTGCTTTTAAGCGTGGTCTGTGCGATTACAAAGATATAAGACTTTCACCCAAAGTGGTGGTTCAGAACACCTTGATCTACTTTCGAGTACTCTGGTTCACAAGGCAGTGCCCGCTTTGCTTGAGCCATGTCTATAATATTAATGGACTCAGATAAGTAAGTAAGGACGAGTGTTTTTAAATCCTTTTCCATTAAGGTGATCCCGCCAGTTAAATCGGGCTAACTGAAAATACACTGTCAGTTATCGGGTATGGCGGGATCAATGGATCAATGCAGTGCACCAACTGATGGCCAGTCAGTGCAGTGCTGGTGCAAGAACATTTCCACCATATGTTCCCTTAAATTTAAGTGTTGGGGAGTTTGTTAAAGGCAGTATATGGCTGATATAGGCTAAATCTTACATGGATAGTTTAAGTTTACTCTGTTCATTATTTTTGGATATACTTCCTACTACTATTATTATTACTACTATTACTACTGCTACTACTACTACTACTACTACTATTACTACTAGGCTAACTGCCGGCACTCATATATAATAAACAATGGTGTGATCATAAAGCGCCACAGTACTAAGGAAGTGGGTTGTAAAACATGGTGGCTTACAGTAAAACACGGCAGCACCACAAAGGAAATATTGCAAACGTGCATTGTACACCGATGCTCTGCCGTATCAACAATGGGTAATTATGACATCTTAAAACAGTCCTAAGGAACTTTGGATGTGCTAGAGACAGTACTATGAAATGAGCATCAGCACAATTTTACAGTAAAAAATAGCTGTATGGAAACGGCAAGGCATTCGTTTCTTCGGTGACGGTAGTCTTTGAAAAATTACAAGGCATACTATGGCGTCAAAGGAGAGACTCAGGAGACAGTATCACTAGGTAACTGGTAATAAACAAAAGGCAGAGGCGACACAAGATGAAAGCCAGTACGGTCTTCCAAATGGGTGATAAATGGGAGGCAGAAAGCACCAAATGATGCAGGCAAGAAGGGTTCTGGGGGATGTGGGAAACGGAAATTAGATGCAAAAGATTAAAATCTCATCCCAGCCAGACCCTCAAGACAACAGCTTCAACCTTCGTGTAAACAGAATGGAGTTCACCCCGAAAGGGATGAACCTGGAGGAGCAGAAATGGTACGATGGTGCGTAAACGTGAAGAGATGAAACAAAAGGAGGAAGAAAACAAAAATGAGAAAGGTGGGAAGAGGAAGCAAATACCAAGATAAAGGGAAGTGTTATAGAGAGCAGGCTGATCAACTTGCCTAGGTGAGGTCAAGTTATGTGATACAGGTTTTTACTAATGATCAGATCACATCAGCCAGAGTGATTTAATTCTAACTAATCTGATGCTTTAAGTTTGGCATGACATATGCAGCCCTGGTACTGACGTCGAAGAATGTGTTGGAAGCATGCTAGTTTGTAGAGGTAGGAAAGAACTTGTGTACCGGTAAATACTTTACATAACATTAAGTTCTATGTTGGTTATAACAAACACATATATATATTTTTAACATGCTTACCGTACCATAATATACTAATTATTTCTACCTATGAGAGGAAGATGAGAATTCTAAAGACCTGAATAATCAATGAATGGATGTATGACTCATTTCACTGGGCATTGTCGATAGTTATCCTGCTTCTGTATTTCCCCTTCCTCTTTTTGGGTCAGCCCATCTCATATTATATTGGAAAAAAAGTTATGATGATGATGTTATTTATACATGGCTGAGGAAAGTCCTCAGATGTCAGGACTCAATATTATAATAATACAACTTATAGATAGATAGATAGAAGTATCAAGCCAGGGTGTGAGAAAGGAGGTGTATCAGTGAGAATCAACCAAAAAGGAAATGAGCTTGCAACTCTTAAATGAAGGAATGCTAGAAGTGCACTGGAAGCAGTACATACACACAGACGTACAGAGTTCTAGAAGCTTCCACGACAGTATAGCCCACGTGACACGACCCCTGCTAAACGAGAATGTAGGAATCAGAGAGCAGAAAGGGGCTAGCCATAGAACCGACAGGTAGTGGAGAGAGCAATTAAGAAGAGGGGTCCGACAAGACTTAGTAAATTAAGTCCCTGTGTAATACATACGCTTCTCAACTTAGACTTTCTTTGAAGATAATAAATCAAGTCAACTCCCTGTATTCATCTTTAACTCCTCCTGCTCTTCGATTAGCACCATAACTTTAACCAAAACTCAAGACTTACATATTACAAGACCAAAGAGCCACATATAATAAATGGTGGCAGTAACGATCGGCGCTGCGCCTATGAACCATCATTTCTACAATCGATGAAACACAGTCGAGCATACAATACCAACGACGAGTTACGAGTGAGGATCAACAAGCTCTACGATTAACTACAAATAACAAGTCTACAAGACAACTCTATAATCTTCTTCAAGCAACTTCAAGTATCAGCAAGAAGAATAAAAAACACAACAAGTAAACGAAAAGCAAGAACAAAGCAACAAGCACTAGATCCCCAACTCTCTCTCCTACCGCCTCCCTACCTCCACCGCTGACGCAGGTTCACAGAGGTCAATACGACGCAGCAAATACCAGAGCCACATTTATAACACATCTTACTCACCTTTCCTCACTCACGTTACTCATCGCTAATCATTTACTCACCACAGCTACCAGTGTAGGAAGCCGGCGTCACCATGTGTATCTGCTGAGACGACGTCACCATGCATGTTTGCTGAGACACCACGTCAATCAACGTGTGACTGACACCAGGCACTTCTCACCCACTGCTCGTTACTCATTCATATTCACATAGCTCCTACTCATATTCATTTATTTACAACAGTATTGAGTGGGAATTCGACGTTTTATGGTGAGGTTCGCCTATGACTACAGTGTCAACCACTACAATCAACACTGAAATCACCAGGCCATGGAATTTCCGGAGTAATATCGTCCATCAACACAGCCCTAGAATTATCGAGAGGGAGATCTTCCATCCACTCTGCATTTATCTTCCAAGACTGACATCTGCTATCAACACGCCTCTCCGAGTGACATCATCTGCATCAAGTGGGTGTAATTATACTATCTCAATTTCTTCTCAGTGCTTTAAATTAGGTACAATCACCTCGTTTACTTATTTATATATACATTTATACACTCACTATCTATCATTCATTACAACTCATTTACTCATCTGTTTAGTTGGGACATAAACAAAAGACGTACTTCATAACACCATACCCTAGCAACATGAATGTTTTTTAGCTGAGTGATATGACCGGAATATTTTCACCTCCACCCGTGTAAGTAACAGATGATACACAGTTAGCAACCATTGCAGATACACAGTTAGGAGGGCAACACACCCACCCTACAAAATTCACTGCAAACTTAAGACAAAGAAACAAATACCTCATTTCTAGATGATAATGATGATTCTTGGGAAACTCCCTCTGATATAGCAAGTGAGAACTTTGTCTCTGACTTGCATGTCTATGAAAATTTACTTAACAGAGTTCATCGTTCAGGGATAACCTATTCCACAATTCCCTCACACAACGATAAACAAGTTCAAGTTACATTAACAAAGCAACCAGTGAAAATGAATAAGGCAAGCAATAACACTGATCAAACATCCCCACCTCATGTTTACGTTTATCGTGAGGATAAAACTGTCCCCAATTTCTCAGGCACTGAAAAAGATAGCACTGATGTAATATCTTTGATCAACCAGTGCGAACAACTCTTCGTAAAGAGACATGTAACTGATGAACAAGAGAAAATCGCAATATTTTCCTCGTGGATCAATCGGAAAGATGGCCGGCAGGAGATTTGCTAAAGTCTGATAAGCTTCTCCGAGCTAAGACATATGATGAGTTTAAAACTGAATTATTTGGAGAAATTTTCTGGAGGTATGAACTTTTTGCCAGGTATAATCCCAGAATTATGTAAGATTGTAGATCTTGTAAGGGAGCACACTACAAGTCATGTGCTCAGCGAAATAACTGCTGCTGTCTCCACTATTAAAAGAACATTATTAGCTACCTTAGAAAACTCAAACTGGATAACAGAAGATGGAAAGATGTCACCAGACCTTGTCGTAGACATCATTGGTTTTGTAGCTGCCTTGTGTAAATTACCTGATAGGACCCTCAAAATCGTCAAGACGATCCTGTACACTCCAGGTATGTGTTTACTAGACTTAATGAACGAGGTAGAGATGTAGTGTAGCAAAGCTGGGGTGATCGAAACACAATCACATTCTAGTAGAATGACAGTGCCTGAGACAGTATCAACTGTGAAACCAGCTACAACTATCCAAAACAGAGAACAAAATCGATCGCGACCCGAAAGCAGACACAGCAAACAACCAAACGCGTCGAGGCAACGATCTCAAGCACCAGGCCACAGGCAGCCACATAAGTTTCCATGCAGTCCGAGCAGATCTCGCGCCACAGACACCACTAAATATGGGAAGTCATCTCATAGATCAAAGTCGGGAGATAGGTCCATTCTATATTATTATTGTGCAAAACCAGGACACACAAAGAATGAATGCTTTATTAAAACAAAAGAGGATAAACAAAAGACACAGGGATTTGATCCATACTGTAGGCATCATCGGTGCCAAGGGCACTGGACCAGTAATTGCAAGACTGTAGAGAAATTAGTTTCCATTTTCAAATCGGGGGAAGGCCAAGTCACGAAAAAAACGAACAAACGTAAAGAAAAGCAAGTCTAAAATTCACATAGGAGGCATGTTAGGAAATGAGTGTATCTTGATACCAGTATGTGAGGATCAAAACGTTTCCTTATTTTTAGACACAGGCTCTCCAGTGAACTTAATAACACAAGAAGAAATAGATAGAATTTTTAGAAATAAGAAGAAAGTAACTTTTCTGGAAGAATCTGATTTAGACTTATATACAGTAGATGGCAAACAAATTGCAGTAAAGGGTATGATACGGTTAAACATCAGTTTTACAGAGACTACAAGACCAATTTCTGCATTTTATTATATTGTCGAAAACTTAACATAAAAGCTGATAAGTTACTGGGCTTAAGATGCATGAGAACAGAGAAAATAACTTTACTCCCATAAATGAATGGATAATGAATTCATAGAAGAAATACCATCAGAGTCCTCACCAATTAGTAAAGCAGAACTAAAAAGAATTGGTAATATTAAAAGCTTAAACAAACATACACAAACAAATGAGTGTACAGATCCACTCACACCACCAGCCCCAGCCTCCAGGACTAGAAACCCAGGTAATGGTACTGTCTCATCAGTTTTTCCCGCCCATCTCACCAATCATTAAGTTATACCGCCTAACTCCTACATGAAAGTTACCATAAGGAGCAAATTAAAAAATAGTACTGTTCTTATCTTGGAAGAATTATGTCAAGTAAAAGGATTGTCAGTAGAAAACGCATTATGTCAGATGAACGACGATGGGCAAACTCAGATATTGCTAATTAATCACAAGAATGGGGAAGTACAGTTGAAAAAGGGGACTTTTATAGTTAATATTGAAAAATGTCCTGCCCCCGTGATGGAAATAGTTTTAGCTGGAGTGACAAGTGAGATAAAATCTACGGATAGAGAAAGCATAAAAGAGAATTTAATTCACTCATTTGAATTTGATGAAGAAACTGATTTGTTAACATTGTTGGAAAAACAGAGACACCGTAGCATTACCCGGAGAACAATTAGAGTGTACTAACCTGATTAACCACAAGATTAACGTGCACCCAGACACACCACCGATTTTTGTACCTGCCTATCGAGTCCCACAATCTCAACGTACACCCGCAAACCAGTTTGTCGATGAAATGTTAAAACTTGGAATTATTGAAAGTGGAAGGCCGAGTCAGCCAAGGAAGTAAAGTGACTGGTGCTGTGAACGACTTCAAATGGAATACAAGACTGAGTACAGAGGCTGGAAAACGACTTCAGGAAGGTGATGTGTTCACATTATCAGGTAGGACTCAGATTTTGGAATGTGTGGTGTGGGAAGGACGGCAAACAATAGTGGTAGTGTCGGAAGGAGGGCAGACAAGAGTGGTGGTGTGGGAGGGAGGGCAGACAAGAATGGTGGTGTAGGATGGAAGGCAGACGAGAGTGGTGGTGTGAGAGAGAGGGCAGACAAGAGTGGTGGTGTGGGAGGGAGGGCAGACAAGAGTGGTAGTGTGGAAGGGAGGGCAGACAAGAGTGGTGGTGTGGGAGGGAGGGCAAACAAGAGTGGTGGTGTGGGATGGAGGGCAGACAAGAGTGGTGGTGTGGGATGGAGGGCAGACAAGAGTGGTGGTGTGAAAGGACAAACAAGAGTGATGGTGTGGGAGGGAGGGCACACAAGAGTGGTGGTGTGGGAGGGAGGACAGACAAGTGTGGTGCTGTGGGAGGGGCGGCAGGAACGGGGTGGAGGTAACTCTAAGCTTCAGCGGCAACCATTCAGTGCCATTAGTTATTGTTGTGACAAACTGGAACTACTCAGACTCGGTGGAGAGGAAGAGACAGGGAATGTGACGGTGAGAGGGGATGTGGAGGTGCGGTTAGCAAAAAGAAATACTGAAAATCTGAGGGAGAATTACTGGTGACGTCACATGTTTAAATGGAAGAGAAGTTAGAAAACTACTAGGACCAAAGTGGTTTGAAAAATGTCCATGTTGGTGCTGTACAGTATGGCAGAGGGGCGAGGTATCTAGCCATATTACCATAATGTACAAAGTTTCTCCCCAGGGGCATACCCACTACTGCATTAATCTTTCATAACAATGACATACTCCCTCGTTCTCTAATTCAGAGAACCCGTATGCAGTACACACAGGAGGTGCAGCAGTACTTTTTTTTTTTTATGCGAGGAAGAAGGAACCAAAGGCCATGAGCCCGCAGTAACAGTTCCCTCAAAGAGAAAAACAAAATACAATAGAGAGCCAAATTCAAGATCCGATCATTTTGAGATGCCTGGACACACTGCGTTTGAAAGAGTGGAGATCATAGGCAGCAGGAAATACAGACAGAGGGAGACAGTTCCAGAGCTGACCTGTTGCATAAATGAAAGACTGGGAGTAACGGTTAACTCTTGCATTAGAGAGTTGGACAGAAAAGGGATGAGAGTTTGCTGCCAGACGGGTGCTACGCGCCCGTCGTAGAGGTGGAGGAATGCAAGCAGACAGTTCAGAGGAGCAGTGACCATTAAAGTAGCGATAGAAAAGAGATAAAGATGCAACAGTGCGGCGAAGAGACAGAGGTTGAAGGGAGTCAGTAAGAGGAGGAGAGTTAATGAGACGAAAAGCCTTTGACTCCACCCTATTGAGAAGGGCTGTATGTGGGGAGCCTCCCCACACATGAGAGTTGTACTCCACACAGGGGAGGATAAAACCCCTGTATAGAGTCAACAATTGTGCAGGGGTAAAGAAAGAGCGGAGTCGGCTTAGCACACTCAATCTCTTGGAAGCAGATTTTACAAGAGATGTAATATGATCTTTCCAAGATAAGTCCCGAGTAAATGAAACCCCAAGCATGTTCAAGGATGATGCAGGATTAAGCTGAATATTATTAAACATTAATGGGTATACCTGTGGAAGATTTTGTC
This sequence comes from Coenobita brevimanus, assembly GCF_032717465.1. NCBI lineage: Eukaryota > Metazoa > Arthropoda > Malacostraca > Decapoda > Coenobitidae > Coenobita > Coenobita brevimanus. The sequence goes on from NC_137026.1 coordinate 25,062,125, forward strand.
GGGTTGATAAGTGTAAGAACTGAGTCTTAGATGCATTAAAAACAACCATATTATTTTTACCCCAGTCAGAGATACGAGCCAAGTCAGACATTAGGTGTGCCATAGCCTCATCCCTTGTTTGTTGAAGCAACTGCTGAGATGGGCGTTGCGGGAACCGAATGGAAAGGTGAAGGGTGGAGTCATCAGCGTATGAGTGGATAGGGTTAGATGTACAGCTTAGAAGATCATTGATGAATAAAAGGAAGAGAGTTGGTGATAGGACAGAGCCCTGAGGAACGCCACTGTTGATAGATCTAGGAGAAGAACGATGGCCGTCTACAACAGCGGCTATAGAACGACCAGAAAGGAAGCTAGCGATGAAGGCACTAATAGAAGGATAGAAACCGTAGGAGAACAGTTTGGAAATAAAAGATTTATGCCAGACTCGATCAAAAGCCTTTGAGATGTCAAGTGCAATGGCAAAGCTTTCACCAAAGTCCCGAAAGGAGGATGACCAGGAGTCTGAAAGGTAGGTGAGAAGATCGCTAGTGGAGCGTCCCTGACGGAACCCATAATGACGATCGGAAAGACGGTTGTGATAGGAAAGATGCCTTAAAATTTTTCTATTGAGAATTGACTCGAAAACTTTTGAAATACAGGACGTTAAAGCAATTGGACGATAGTTGGAGGGTTGGGAGTGGTCACCCTTCTTTGGGACTGGCTGAATGAGAGCAAACTTCCAGCAAGAAGGAAAGGTACAAGTTGACAGACAAAAGCGAAAGAGTTTGCCTAGGCAGGGTGTAAGCACAGATGCACAGTTCTTGAGAACAACAGGAGGGACCCCATCAGGCCCATATGCCTTATTAGTAGTGAGGCCAGTGATGGCAGAAAATACATCAACTGAAGAAATTTTAATGTCAGCCGTGAGGAAGTCAGAGGGGGGAAGTGATGGAGGAACACCACCAGAGTCGTCTAAGGTGGAATTGGAGGAGAAAGTCTGTGCGAAGAGATCTGCTTTATCAGTAGAAGAAATAGCTACAGAACCATCAGAGTAGAAAAGAGGAGGGAAGGATGATGAGGTAAAGTTGTTAGAAAGATTTTTGGCAACGTGCCAGAAGGAGCGGGAAGAATTCGAGTTGGAGAGTTGACAGCATTTAGTATGGATGAAATTATTTTTAGTAGAGCGAAGAACAGACTTAGCACGATTCCGGGCAGAAACGTAAAGATGATGTGATTCAGGGGTGGGTTGGCTCCGGTACCTTTTGTAGGCCCTCTCCTTGTTGCAGACAGCATTAGAACAAGCGTGATTAAACCAAGGCTTTCTTGTGTTAGTCAAAGGATATGAGAAAGGAATGTATGCTTCCATGCCTGAGAGAATAACCTCCGTAATGCGCAAGGCACACTCAGATGGCTCCCGGCCACAGAAGCAATAATCATTCCAGGGAAAATCAAAGAAGTACTGCCTGAGGGCCTCCCAGTCCGCGGCTCCAAAATGCCACAGACGACGTTTCCCTGGAGGGTCCACAGGCCGTACCGGAGTGATAGGACAGGTTAAGGTAATAAGGTTGTGATCGGAGGAGCCCAACAGTAGCTATGTAACATTCATACTCTGTCAACGATCCCCTCGATAACACACGCATTTATACAGACTCGTACTCTCAGTCACTCAAGAGGTACGAGTTTCATCCAAAACATGCACCATGCCTTTTGCACTCCTGTACCCTTCCTATTTATGTTCATGTTTCCGGCATAAGACGTAATTCTTCACAGTATGACATCAATTGCTCTTCTGGTCTCGCACAAGAAGAATTAACTGTGCAATATACTACGCGTCCCCCGAGACTCCCGCTACATTTGATGTACACTATAGAAACTTTGCCAAACATAGAAGCCGGATCTGAAGTGACCTATTATCAGTAAATTAACAGATGTACTTAAAATGCATTCAGCAGCAAATATGACTTACAAAAAGGCAGTGTTTGTCAAAAACTCACGAACAACAACCCGCAACCGTTAAGTCAAACAGCAGATATGGTCATTTCTACTTCTGGTGTCTGTAAGCAATTCATTTGGTCAGTATCGCTAATAAACTTGAAGTACGCATCATCTCTGTTTTAACAAAGCACATATATTACATAAGGTTTAACTTGTACGGTAAAGCCAGTGCCAAATATGCTATCACTTGGAGTCACCGGGTGAAGGTTTGGATTACACTGTCTTTATGGAACCTGACACTTTTAGCTTTCACGCTTGCTGCAATCACCATACATTTGCCGCAATGATCATCGATTCTGATGTAGCCTAATTGATATTGCGGACTCTCTGTCCTCCACTTCCTTCGCCCGCCTATATGTCCAACTTCCTCCCACTATCATGCAAGCAGTTCCACTCACACACCAACCCTCCCCTTCCTCTCCCACACACCCAGCATCCACCCTCCTCAACAAACATACATGTATTCCTGGCTTCCACTTCACTCGGCCGCCTACATGTCCAACCTTCACCATCCCACTACCTGTCTCATTCACACACCAACCCTCCTCTTCCCCTCCCACACACCCAGCACCTGCCCTCCCCAAGCCAAGTACGCTTGGCCAAAGGTAGTAAATGATAAGCTCACGGTTACAATAAAACATTTACATTGTTCTTCCTATATACAGGCTACATGTGTTTGAGTCAAGAAGTCGTTCTATTACTGTGAATCAAGTATTGAGAAATTTTGGAGATATCATCTGGACAAACAGACAGACAAACATGGGTGAATACGTAACCGGTAATAACAGAGTCTAGAAATGCGCAATTCAGCTCTGGTGCAGATCCACAAAACATCAAGGTTATGGATGAAGATCTGAGTTAGGGCAACGGATGTGGAAAAAGTAAAAAAGAAAACTATGTAACGTGTGTGTGTGTGTGTGTGTGTGTGTGTGTGTGTGTGTGTGTGTGTGTGTGTGTGTGTGTGTGTGTGTGTGTGTGTGTGTGTGTGTGTGTGTGTGTGTGTGTGTGTGTGTGTGTGTGTGTGTGTGTGTGTGTGTGTGTGTGTGTGTGTGTGTGTGTGTGTGTGTGTGTGTGTGTGTTAGCATGTCTGCAAATAACTGCTAGATGCAGGACTGTGTGTAGCTATGGCAGTGTGACTGTGGAGGTGTGCATATGTATAACCTGTGTGTGAAAGTACATGTGGTAGCCTATTGTCAGTGCCACGGGCCTGATCTTCCTTAACACAGTCAGTTCTGTGATACGACAACAGAGTTAGGGGGGGGGGGCCTCGTAAAGAACGTGTTTATTAATTACAGACATAAAGACGGAAGATTAGGCATTTTATAATTACTGAAATATCTTTCATGACATAAGAAAACAAAAACTTTCAAAACTGAAGGAATCTAAGAAAGAATTAAAACAAGCAAAAATTACTTAGATAACTATCAAGTCTGGCGATAACAGAGTGAGGGCTTTTATTTGAGGCTGGAATGCACCATTTTGTGGCTGACTAAAGCTTTACATTTAGTATGTGTAAGATAAAAAAGGGAGAGGTGGGGGTTGTTTAAGCATGCTATGAAACTGTTTGTCGGGAAATTTCATCATTTAATATGACTCCATAATGGTAGAAATACAGTCAATGATATGAGAGTGTTCAAAAACATTTGAAGCACACTGATCCATGGCAATGATATTTCATTATATACACAACATTTATATTTTGCAAGTGCTGCAGTAAATAACAGGAATGCTCATACATAATTTATTGCTATTTTTGCTTATGGACAGTGGTTTTCTTTATATCTGAAGCTGTCTACCCTGCAGATAAAAGAACATCAGATAAAATGTGGTAAAACAATTGCAAATCGAGGGGAAAAAAAAAAAAAGTCTCTACCAAAAAGCGAGAGACAAAAGACGGAGAAGGAAGGGGGAAGGGGTGATTTGGAAGAATGTGATACAAGAAAAAGTAGATGGAAAACTGATGTTAGTGAATGGTGGTGACTCTGTGGAAGTGGAGGGGCTGCTGGGGACGAAGGAGAAAGATGAGGACCTTTCCACTAGTAGAGAGAGAGAGAGAGAGAGAGAGAGAGGAGGGAAAGAAATGGACCGGGGGAAAGGAAGAGGACTGCTAAGTAAAGATTTGTGTCTCCGGTGTAATCACCGCCTCCGCCTGCCTCTGATGTGGGTAGTCTGGTCAGGGTAGCAGACACAACGTCACTCTGGCACTGAACACTGTCATATACCACGCTGTCTACAAAACTGACCAAAATACAAATGATATGTGCGGTCACTCCCTATATATCTCTCCCTTACCATCAGTACAGTAAATTACATTCTCATTCCCAGCTCGGATAGGCAGGGAAAACTTCCATTTATATAAGACTGATCCTAGTGATTATTCTTGCCATGACAAAGGTTGTGTCGATCTGGAAATAAAGAATTACTATTACATTTCCTCTCCCTTCCTCCCAGCTCCTTAATCGTCACGATTTCCGTTTTTTTTTTTTCTTTTTTTTTTTCTCCCTTCTGTTCTTCCCTACTCAGATTCAAGATAGAGCTGTCTCCTCCTCTACCTTCATTTTTTTTTCTAGGGGGGGAGGGGCTAAATACTCGGCATTCTTAAAAACAAATCCGATGAAACCTGGAGCCCCTCTGTTTAAATACTGGTCCTGGTTAACCTTGTCAGACCCATGGTTTGTGTATATGACTCGACTGATCACTGTTATGTATCAATCATCTCTCCGTCCATATTCTCTACCTCATTCCTTCTTGCTTCCTTTCCTCCCTCACTCCCTCGCTTGCCACACCCGATGACTCAGTTCGTCTCTGCCTTCCTGTCATCAGCTCCTACATGGGGAAAGACTCAGTTCTAATGAACTGGTGATACATGCTACGGAGACTGACGCACAATTTCTGTGACAAAGGAACAAATGCTGGTCTGCAGTAAGGTGAACTCCGCTTCGTGTAAATTCTGTGAGAATTCCTACAACAATAAGAATATACATAACAGAGCTGTGGCTTACACAACTTCGAAAGTCAGCATTAATACTGTCACTAATGAAGACATTTAATATGTGTGTGGGGTGTGAGGCAGATGGGTGAGGCAAGAGGGTACGGGATGTAAGGCAGGGTGTGTGTGGGGTGAGGGAGAGGTAGGCTGATTAACCTTTCGTTAGTCCTGTGGGGTGTTCAAACGTGGTTAGTCCGGTGCGGTGTTACAACACCCCAATACAAAAATACATGTAGTGTTACTAACATGTAAAATATATTCATACTGCCGCTTCAGCATATCTCTTCAATCACTAATGAAAAGATTGAATGCCTTGTAGGTGGTGTTTATCAATTCATAATAATAAAATAAAATAAATTATATCAGTAAAAAAAAAATAACCAATGGACTCATATCTCATTTGTTAGGTAAACACGCACAAGAAAATACATTTTGTGATTTTTAAAATCAGTATAATGATAAACAATATGCAAAAATAAGATAAAAAACCAATCTATATCACAATATGATCTAAATGGTTAGTTTGATGGGGTGACTGGACACCCCAGGTGGGGGGAAGTGCCCCTCTCTCTCACTACAGCAGAGGCAGGACTAAACCAATCCACATGCTCCCTCCCCTCACTGAATCAGGAGAGTACTGGAACGGAGAGAAATATTCGAATTACCGGCTAGGAAATATGAGCTTTAAAAAAAAATTGGGGTGCCAAAACACCCCACCTGACTAACGAAGGGTTAAGAAAGATTTGCAGGGAGGAGCACAGTCATCAATTTTCACAGCATAAGGAAGTCAAGCAAAAAAAAAAAAAAAAAAAAAAAATCGGACGTGAGTGGATGTGCTTTAGAATGAGAATGGTATGCTTGGTGGTTGGTGGGAGTGGCTGAGTTGGGTGGGCAGTGGGAGTGGGTGGGTTAGGTGGGCGATGGGAGTTGGGTTAGGTGGATGGTGGGAGTGGGTGGGTGGATGGTGGGAGTGGGTGGGTTGGGTGTGCGGTGAAAGTGGGAAAACTGGGTGGATGGTGGGAATGTGTGGGTTGGGTAGTTGGTCCAGATTGTGGGACTGGATGGGGTAGCCTCACAAACCTAATCCAGTGTGCAGATAAATCCCCAGTCCCCTAGCAAAACATACAACACACACTGCCCTAACCATCACTCACCCTGACCATGCACAGATCTCAAGGGATGAGGATAACAAAGTGAGTCCTATGTGGAACTTCAAACTCAGCCCTTGTGATTAATCCTCTCCTCCCCTCCCAGACTCTCACATCGCATCAGCTCAGCCTCTGCACTACCACAACTCTCTGCTCTATATATTACAGAATCCCATCCTCATACATATCCAATCTTTCTCCCACACAACAGTACCAATCCCTCCCTTCACCACCTGCACTTCCTTCTCCTATATCCATAGCTCATATATCCAGTTATCTTTGCACTTCCCTGCTCACATTCATTCCCTCCCCTCCCTCGTCCACCCACGCATGCAGATCTCTCTCCTCCCCCACCCATCAACACAGTTCCCGCTGTCCAAGGCAGTGAGTGATAACACATAGCTAGTCCACAGTGTGGACAAAACAGTCATGTTGTGTTTACAACATACGGCCAACACGTACTTGAATCGGCGTGTTTTTCAGCAACTCTGACTCAACTACAGAATAAAAGACCATATCATTGAGAAGTTAAGAGGGTTTTTAACATCTCTTCATCAGCGATTTATCAAACATTTTGACCCTAATACTCCTTAATATACGGCCGTAAATATATTTTTTAATGGTTTCCATACACATAATAAACAAGAAAATTAACGTGCTTTATGCAGACAGAAGGTGATACATATGTGTTAGGAAATCTCAGACAGCCAACTAAATTACCGTCAACAGTTCCTCACCACACCGTCACCCACCATTATTAAACACTGAGAACGCATACATGCAAATCCGCTGGAGAATTTTACGACAACGATCCACTTTATTTATATACCAAATGTGCGTGGGAAGGGGAAATGGTGGTGGCCGTGGTCGTGGTCAGAGTATAGTGACGATGGTGAGAGTAGTGGTAACGGCCGTGGAGCATCTTGTGCGACGGTGGTGGCTGTGATGAGTAATAATGATAGTCATGGGGAAGGGTGTGTGGTGAAAATGATGGTAAAAAGTGGTCACGGCAGCAATAAGAGTGTATGATGATGATGACGACTGATACAGAGTGTGCAGTTGAAAGTGGTGTTAAAAGTGAAGGACACATGAGCTTGTGGTGAACTTTCGTGGTGGTGGTGTGGTAATGCCAGCGAAAGTGGGGGGGAGGGGTGGTGGTGTGTGGCAGTAAAACTAACAGAAGAGGGTAGTGGTTATGAGTGGTAGTGGTAACAGATGAGGGTAGTGGTGGTGAGTGGTAGTGGTAACGGAAGAGAGTAGTAGTCATGAGTGGTAGTGGTTACAGAAAAGGATAGTGGTGGTGAGTGGTAGTTAACAGAAGAGGGTACCCGTGGTGAATGGTAGCGGTAACATAGGAGGGTAGTGGTAGCAGGTGGTAGTGGTTACAGAAGAGGGTAGTGGTGGTGAGTGGTAGCGGTAACAGAGGAGGGTAGTGGTAGCAGGTGGTAGTTGTTACAGAAGAGTGTAGTAGTGGTAAGTGGTCGTGGTCACAGACGAGGGTAGTGGTGGTACTGGTGGTGGTACAGAAGAGGACAGCTGTAGCAGTGGTGGAGATAATAGAAGAGGGTAGTGGTGGTGAGTGGCAGTGGTGAAAGAAGAAGGTATTGGTGGTACTGGTAGTGGTTTCATAAGGCCGAAGTGGTAGTGGTAGTGGTAACAAGAGGGTAGTGGTGGTAGTGGTAACTGAAGAGGGTAGTGATGGTGAGTGGTAGTGGTAACAGAAAAGTGTGGTGGTGTAGTGGTAGTAGTAACAGAAGAAGGTGGTGGTGGTAGTGGTAACAGATGAGGGTAGTGGTGGTGGTGGAGTAACTGGTGAGCCACTAGTCAATAATGTCAGCCTCGTCTTGCTATCAGAACAATGTGGCAAACTGAAAACAAAAATAATTTACCTTAACTTATACTACATAGCAACACATTAAAAAGTATGGCTAGTGTACTGAGAAAAAGTGTGCAACAGTCATAAGAAAAGGCGAGGTTTGTACATGGCAGCCACAGCCTGACGCAACACCACAAGTTCTTGGAATGAATGTTTTATACGAAAGTGGGGACTAACACTGAACCAGACTGAGGGTTAGGCCGAATTTGAACCAACTGCTGTACCATCACCTCTCCTGCCCTCACCCACATGGTTCACTTATCTATCTGTCTATTTATCTATGGCCCGACGCCATAATGCCGCAAAGGGTGGCTGCAGACAAAACGCCTCCAAGTCGCTCTGTCACCCACCATTTGACTACCCTCCCCCCGACTCACTCCCCCCTCCCTCATACACCTCTCAACTCCATCCCTCCACCTCATCCTCGGTCTACGCCTCCCTCTCCCTCCCCCCGACTCACTCCCCCCTCCCTCATACACCTCTCAACTCCATCCCTCCACCTCATCCTCGGTCTACCCCTCCCTCTCCCTCCCTCCATCTCACCTACATACACTCTCTTAGTCAGTCCTTCATTCTCCATTCTCTCCACATGTCCAAACCACCTCAGTGTATTTCTCCTAATCTTCTCAACCACATCCACATCCACCCCACAACGTTCCTTCACTTCTTCATTCGTCAACCTGTCCCTCCACGTCACTCCACATGCTCCTCTCAAGTAACTCATTTCCACTGCTCTCACTCTTGACTTGTTCCCCTCTTGCAAGGTCCACGCCTCGCTTCCATACGTCAGGGTAGGGATCACAGTACTATCATGCAGTGACTTCTTAACTTCCATACTCACCTCCCTATTTCTCATCACTGCTTTCAGTGAACCAACAACCTTCCTTCCCTACTGTACCCTTTCACGCACTTCATCCCTGTTTAATATATACATGGATGGAGTTGTAAAGGAGGTGCAAGGTAGGGCAGTGGATGTGGGGGTGGCTCTAATGAATGAGGGTGAGATTTGGAAGATTCCGGTGTTGCTGTTTGCTGATGATACAGTATTGTTGAGTGAAGATGAATGGGAGTTGCAAGGTTTGGTGAATGAATGTGGGACAGTGTGTAGGAAGAGGAATCTGAAAGTTAATGTAAACAAGAGTAAAGTTATGGTGTTTGAGAGGAATGAAGTCACAGAATGTACAGTGAGGTTGGATGGTGAGGATATGGAGAATGTGAATGCATTCAAGTATTTGGGTAGTGTGATGAGTAAGGATGGGTCACTTATGCCGACAAAAAAAAAAAAAAATGTCATCCAAAGTTGAGGGCTTAAGCAAAGTTATTAAATCAAAACAGCTGCTCAAGAAGGAGGCAGAGGAGTGAGAACTAAATAAAGAGAAAAGACAGCGTAATGGAAGCAGTGGTGCCGGGAGAGAAAAGAATGAAAAGCGAGGGTAGAATATCGATACTGAACAACCAAAAAACAAAAGAGAACAATTAGCATCAGCTTGTGAAGAAGTAGGTGGAGTGAAGAAGACAAAAGGAACATTATCTAACGTAGGTTATAACATTATTTTTTAGTCTATATAAGGGTGACAACCTGTTGGTTTTATACTGTTAACTTTCCACTGCAAAACGCTATCAGTAAATGGAAAGGAAATAATTTTACATACGGTACCTATGTAATCAACTGACTGTTTGACGGCACATCATGTAAGGGTTGGCCTAAAAGGATAATTCTTCTCGTACTTATGTAGAACCCCTCTTCCCACGACACACCACCTTCCTTCTGAGCCTATAATCTGTTTACAGTTTCTCATAATGCTCAGAAAAAGGAGTCTTAAGGCCAATAAAGTCGATTTGGTATAGAAAGGGTTGATGGACACTTTGAACCATTTCACTACAAGTTTCCCAATAACTGAAGGAAACATTTGTTTCTGGCATTAAAAAAAAATCGAACTGAAAGGGCTCATGTAAACCGTTTCCAACCCGTACGGTAATAAAGGCCTCTCCCAAGGCAAATAAATTATGTCGGTAGCAAGAATAACAAAAAGCGGGAGGGGGCGCCACCGCACTAATGGGGTTAATGGACTGTATGTAATCCGTCCATGGAAGCGGTATTTCCTGAAGTTATATAAAATCTTCTGGCGGTGGCAAGAAAATACTGTAATGCAAGAGGTGGGGAGAGTAATGGGGAGAAAATAATCCAGAAGGTGGAAGAGGAAATGGGGAGAAAATACTGCAAGATGTGGAGGAGGAATTTAGAAAATAGTGTTGGAAGTGGAGGAGGAAGCGGAGAGAAATTATTGCAGGAGGTGGGGGAGAAAATGAAAGAAAATAATGCTTTGGGTGGAGGAGGGAGAGAAAATAGTGGAGGTGCAGGAGGAAGTCGAAAGAGAATAATGCAAGAGGTGGAGGAGGACGATGAAAAGAGATAAACAGTTCACGTCATTCAGTGTGATGCCTTTAAACTAACTTTTGAACAAGACTGTAAGACATGTAAGACTGAGAGAGCATCAAAACGTGGAAAAGTTACCTCCATTTACTGAGAATTATTGTGTATTCTGACTGACTAGATTTTTCAATATTGAGGTGAAGGGAATATCGCTCAGAGAAAGAGTTTCAAGAACAAAGAAAGAAGAAAAGAAACAGGTCAACAAAGAGGAGGAACAATAAAACAAAGTGAAAGTAAACACTGAGTAATCACAGAGCTGGGTTCGGAGAGGCAGGTATGACAATTTAAGTACACTTGAAGGGTTTCATGCGATTAACTATAAACAGTATATATGTGAAGAGCAAGAAGGCGGACTGACGGCTTAGAAGAACACAACGATACAAAGTGTGTGTCCAAGGAGGAATCCAAGGACCAGGGTGACACAACGAAACAGGAGGGACGGAGCAAGAGGAACAATATGTACACCAGGGTAAATGATCTCAGAGGTAAATGCCCCGCACACTGTACAGATGTCCAACCATCCATGGTACACGACAGACTGCAACGCGTGCCTGACGAATTCCTTGGAAGAGCTGGATGCTTTCCTTGTCAGTCACGCGGCAGAGGACTGAAGCTCCAAGTGGGCATCGTACCAACACAAAGCTGCTTTACAGCTAATTCTGTCATCATAAAATCTTTATCACACATATACCCGGCTTTTACGACTAACCCTTTCTATAACTCTCCCTTTTGCCTTTCCCGTCTCCTTCTACCCTCACCTTGTCTCTCTCTCCCTGCTCCTAAAACTCAGCCTGAATGAGACTGGTGATGGCAGCTGCTGATAGATTAAAGGGTTAGTGAGGAGGGGAAGAAAATTGGGGGATGGGGGGAGGACACAAAAGAAGGAAGCATAAGGTTACTACTGTCGCGGTTGAGTTGTGGTGTTAATATGGGGGTGATAATAAACCCGGGGGAGGCGGAGCTGCCACCCGGGACGACAGCCTACATCGATATAGTACACCCTCACACAATCATGTTGTGATGACTGAAAACGACGTGAGCTGTTGGATGATCTTTAAGCATACTGTGAGGAGTGTGTTGGATGTTGAGAACAGAGTGGCTAAGGAAGAAAAGAGGCATGTCTTTGTGAAGCCCAAATACGACAGAGGGTTAAGAACAGAGGCTGCAAGATGGCTGTTGCAAAGCATGTCAGTGGCTATAATAATGTCTGAATGAAAGACTTGGCATGGCAAGAGTTTGGAAAGTTAAGAATAAGAGATGTGGAAATGGAGCTATTAAGGAATGTGTGATGGCTGTGTAGGTTGGATAGGATATGAAATACAATATATTTTCCCAGAAGAGTGAGTGATGAACGTCCAGATTACACAGAGATAATGGTTCAAATTGGAGTGCTACAAAGGATATGGGTAAATGAATTGGAGGGTGGAAGCAGTGGAATGCAAGGGAGATGAATTGAAATGGTAAATGAATGTGGGAAAGAAAAGTATGTATGGATGCTGAAGAAGCAAATAGACTGAAGAAGGACAGAGAAGGTCAGATTAATTATATCTGGATAAGTATAATGACTCATGTCATGAACATGAAAGTGCAATCAATATATCATCGTGATATGAGTGTTAGTCTGCCATTCAGAACATTAATCTGGAAAACATATGAAATCTTAAAGCAACAACTGGAATATTTTGTCAGAAAAATTCATACAAAAAAAGATGAGGTAAACTGTTACTTTCTTATCATTTTCGTAATGCCTATGCCTATGGGAAACGAGAAGGTCATACTCTGTTCCCTAGTCTTCAGATATGTGAGTGTTCGTATGGAAGCAGATTCTCAGCATGAATAACACCAAAAACGACATGAACAGCAATCTTATTACAGGAGGTATGACCTTGACAAATGTTTCAGCAATAACTCGTGCTAAGAAGGGTGAAGGGAGGGGGTAATGGACGTGCCGGGGGGCAAGAGTTGTGAGAAGAGGCACTGGGAGGGATGGCGTGGATGAAGTCGAAAACACAAGAGGAAAGAGGGATACAGGGAGGAAGCAATCGGGAAGTGGGATGGTGGGGTGGAGAGATTGAAAAATTAATTCCGCCTCGCCCTCACTACATCCCTCCCCCTAATGAAATTTAAAAGGAATTTCCCCAGGGAAGGCAGAAGCCGATATGCTGAGTAAAAAGTGTGGCAGATGTAAAACCTGGCCAGGAAAACACTGGCAGCTACGACAGGACAACCGATGGTGCCGGGTACTGTGTCCTTCTGGTATGACTCAGTTTAGGTGGTGTGCTTTCTGACCAATTTGTTTCTTATCCAGTATGTATGTATGTATGGACACCCCATACGATTGCTGTGTGTGTACGCGAGTAATATGAGTATACAGCAAACTCTGCACCCTGGTAAACATTTTAAGGGACAATTTGTACATGCAACCATTGGAGTTTTAGTAGCGGCAATACAAATATGGTTAGTTGCCAAGCTGCCAAGCCCCAGCCAGCGCAGTGAGCAATGGCGAGTGCACTTCCCATCTCCCCTGCTGGGATCTTCCTTTCCATCAATTCAATTTCCTCTTGCATACCTCACTCGCCTTGGCTCCCCATCTCAAAACATTCCCTACTCTTTCCCTCCAGGTATTACTTTTCTAATTAATTTTGCATCTCATTTTCCCTGGCAACTTCATTTACTCCATTCATGTTGAAATCCTCTCACCTTCACACCCCTTACTCACTGTCCACACTCACGGTACATAACACTTTCATTTACCCAAAAGTTTATGAAACTTGAAACACACACACACACACACACACACACACACACACACACACACACACACACACACAAAGCTAAGTGGAGGTAGACAGAATACGGCAGATTTAAAGTAATTGCATATCTATCTATCTATCTATCCATCCATCCATCCATCCATCCATCATTCAAGTTTTTTTTTTTTTTTTTTTTTCCAGCAGGGGCATAGGAACGCGGTTCTATCCTGCTCAGTCACAACATTTAAGGCGAGGGTTTTTAGCCTCACTCGTCCCTGAGTGGTATTACGCAGATAATAAACTCCAGCCTTCTATCCAATATAAACTCTTAAAGGCAAGGTTTGGCTGGAACGCCTTAACCCACTACACCACCAGGCGTTATTTGGTTATATGATTACCACCCAAGGTAGTAAATGATTTCCTGAGTGGATGGTGGGCACCCTCAGCTACCACAGACATTCAAACATCATTTGTTACTGTTCAACATTTTCATGAGAAGCTTCAAAGGTATTCACTATTTACTACCCACCTCCCTGTCCATCTGGTAACTAAATAATCACCAACAATAAATATTCTACACTGTATATATTCATTCATTTATTATAACATTTATTTACTACCAACGAGTGTTACCATTTATACCTACATAAAATACGTGTTTCATACATACAACTATACATTAATTATATCTACAAAGTAATAAAGAAAATATACAATCACAGTTACTCAGTGAGCAATTAAAAGAACTATTTAACATTTATTAATTAAAGCTACCTAGTGGAAACAGACAAATTAAGTTACAAGGTAAACTAGAGAAAAAAAAAAAATGGCCAACACAAATGCCGTTAGCAAGAGTGAACATCTTCAACACAATCGTGAAGACAATGATTTCCACACAGTGCTGACACACATATTACCCACGACAGGTACAGGTGAACAACAAGTCAGTGTGTATAGTTAATACTGTATATAGTGTATATATTTTTTAGATAAAATAACAAAATATGGGACTATATAATATCATTTTCAGTAATATCTGTGCAATATAAACTAAACTTTAAAAAAAGTATCTCAAGGAAATTAGTCAGCAATTATGCAACCATGAACAACATGGAAAAAAGCGTACACAAGCAAAGAGAAACAAACTATGGAAAATCAATACATACAAAACAAAAAAAAAAAGAAAAGGAAAGGAAAGAAAGAAAGTAAGAAGGAAAAAAGAGAAATAAAGTAAGATCACATAACAAACAAATGAAAATAAGTGTAAATGTTACTATATATGCCAAAATACCACATAAACTACAAACAAAAAGCAAATTGTGTCTCCACAAACAAGTGGCATGACACATCATCACTATCATCGACCGCAGCATATGTTAGGACTGCAGTTATTACAATTATGTTACTCCATATTATAATTATGTAACTACAAACAATATGTACCAATTATGTAACAGTTGCATTAACAAGATGTAACTTTTATGTAACTTTAACTACAATTATGTACCTACAAACGATATGTAACAATTATGTAACGACAAACGATTGCATTATGTTACACTTTGCCAATTATGTAACAGTTGCATTAACAAGATGTAACTTTTATGTAACTTTAACTACAATTATGTACCTACAAACGATATGTAACAATTATGTAACGACAAACGATTGCATTATGTTACACTTTGCCAATTATGTAACAGTTGCATTAACAAGATGTAACTTTTATGTAACTTTAACAACAATTATGTACCTACAAACGATATGTAACAATTATGTAACGACAAAACAGTTGCATTAACAAGATGTAACTTTTATGTAACTACAATTATAAGGCCAACACAATTATGCATTAACACAATATTTAGTAACAATTCATAAAATGTTACAATTATGTAGTACCACAATGTTAGCACAATATAAGTCATACAATTATAGCACAATTCTGTATTACCAGTATCATCATACAAGTTAGGTGAAATATTAGACATTACTAAAGTGATAACTCAAATATGTAATGTATAACCTAGCAGTATTACCATTGCACAATTATATGCGTACGTCTGTTGTACATGCACGTCTTACAAAGTGTTATACAACAATCATTGCATTTATTCCAATATGTATTCAGCTTATTTAAAATGTAATATTACTGAATAATCACTATTTACTATGAATAATATATGTATACAATATTCATACAATTATGTTACTTACAATATTATGTATTTCACTTAATTAGCTTATAAGTTCATTATAATGTGTATGTAGTATGTATTAATATATTATAACTATTAAATGTCGATGGTACGCCATTTTTGCGCGGCTGAGCAATGTGGTAGGTCTCCATATTATAATTGCAAATCATACTAGATAGATAGATAAATAGATAGATAGAGAGACAGATAGAAGCAGGAAGTCAAATGATGAGAAGGTGTTGTGTTTGCGAGAAGCGAGCAGCGCTAAACATGCTTACACGGAGGAAAGCTGACGACAGCGGCCAGTAAGGAGATGATGCAGTTAGCTGTCAGCAGTCCTCTCGTGAGAAAGGTCTGGTTGCCATGAGGAACATACGTGACGCATCCTTACTACACCAGATTTTAGGAAAGGGAGTTTAGAAGGAGACAAGCGACCCTAGAGAGAGGTCGAGACGGAGATTAGCCTTAGAACAGGAAGAGAGAGAGAGATAGCGAGACAGGGAGGTAGCTACCCGGGACTTATACTATTATACCTGTTTAATATTTCCAAGACAAATAAAAATAGTCCCATACTATTCTTTACCTCTCCCGTCACTACATGACATCTGGTGGGGAAACTACTACAAGATATAAAAGCCGCTCGACCACAAGTCTAAAATATACTTCTCTACAAGTAACTACAAAGTTTTTACGACACCAGCATCTCGTCATCGTTGTCTTCCTAAATACCGCTATGTTTATCATCCTCTCATTTCCACATGCTCTTAGAATGATTGGCTGTCTCTCAGCTGTATAAGGTCGTTAGCATTAGCCACCAGAAAATAATGAAGTGTGCAAATGACCGTCAAAAGGTTAATCTGTTTTCGTCGCCCAAATCCCGCTTCAGACTTTCATTAAATTTCTCCCTCGTCTTTCCCTTCCGCTCTCCAGCCCCCTTGATAATTTGCATTAGCCTTTATCATCACTCCAGCAGCGTGATAATGTGAATGACTAAAGTAGAATTTGTACTAAAATTACGATCAAACTGCCTGCTGTTTACGGCCAAATATTCCGGTATCGTGTAAGTATCTGCCATATGCAGTTCAGTGTCGCAAAATCGGTTTACCAGATTCCCTTCCCAGACTCCAACACAACATCTACCTCCAAAACACTGAATTTTTGTTTTAAAGAACCCATATTGGATTTTCATGCTGAGCCACGTCAGCCAGAAGACATGGTTAATATTTGATTTTGTTTGCAAACGAAGATATTACTGAGCTTAAGAAGGACTACGGGTAATGAATGGATTAATAAACCCCGTCCTTAACAAGTGAACTGGTAATTACGACCTGGTACGTAAGGGGTTAATACTCGTAATACTGAGAAAGGGAGTGGTGTGAGTGGGGCAGTGAGTAGTGTGAGTGAGGCAGTAAGTGATATGGGTTAGGCAGTTAGTGGTGTGGGAGAGAGAGTGGTGTGGGAGAGAGAGTGGTGTGGGAGAGGCAGTGAGTGGTATGGGAGAGGCAGTGAGTGGTATGGGAGAGGCAATGAGTGATGTGGGTGGGGCATCGAGTGGTGTGACTTAATAAAATTTTAAATTTATCTGTCCTGAAAAGTGAGTATAAAGATTAACGCACTAAAAGGCTTTGCCTCCACCACTACGAGAGATGTCAGCTGAACAGAGCCATCAGGCAGTAACAAAAATAAAATATAAAGATCCGGAATGTTATTGTAGGCTACTGAAGGGAGTCATGAAAATGACCTCCAATCCATTCACGACATGGAGTGTCTTTGAAGATTAATAAAATCGCCTTTGGGATAGAAGGTATAACACAAAATATGTCAAGTCGTGGATGAATTAAACCAGCCAGATGCCATCGTGCTCAATACAGCGAACAGATAACGTTGACCGAGATTCAGAGATCAAAGAACTCCAAGGGTCAACGTGGCCATTCACACCACCAACATCTAACCTCCTCCCTCCCCCTCCTGCGCCCAAACTCACACACCTCTTTAAAAATCCCGAGCCCGCTCTGCACAGTCAAGGGAAAAATGTTGCCTAAAAATTCCTCCTCCACTTTCTACCCCTCCACTTTTCTTTACACAATGTTTAGTAAATAAAAAATTTATTAAGTTTTCTACTACACTTTTCATTTTAAAAATCAGGTTATTTCTCCTTTCAATCCCTGTGTTATCCAGCGTTCTGTTTCTTTGACCTTACTGAGTTTATACTTATATTTGAAATACAGGTACTCATTTGAAGCAGAATATTCCCTCTTTGTCATTAATCATCTTTAGCATATTTCTTTATACATAGGTTTACACAATATGGTGAAACATGATAAGATTAAGATATGTACAAAAGTGTCAGGCAGAAAACAGTGCCAGGAGTAAGGTGAAGCAGGAAAACGTTTGTTATGTGTATGAGGTTCAAAGATTATTACACGTAGAGGCCCAAGTCCACCCGCACCCTAGATTTTACAGTGAGTCATGGTAAAAATGATTGTAATGAAAGAACTGTTAAGTATAGGGTAAGGCGGAAAAAGAGTGTGATACATAGGCTAAAGCAAGGAGGAGTAAGATATGTGTATGATAAGGTAAAAAGAGGCTCAAAGGTGAAAAGGGTAACAAATAAGGAAAGGGTAGTATCCTTTCCCTCCCCTCCCTATCAAACAAATCCATCTCTCTCCACCCCATCATCCTTTCCCTCCTTACTCCAACACCTTTCCCCTCCTCTCCCATCCTAACCCCACCATCCTTCCCTCCCTTACCCCAACACCTCTCCCCTTCTCTCCCCACCGCACCATCCTTCCCTTTACCCCTTCAGCTGCCACTCTCCACCCGGACCACACCCTCGCTATGATTTTTTCACATCTTCCGCTCCCCAAAAAGTTGGAAGCTGAACATTTGTTCGAGAAATTGAAAAGAAAAAGTGTGTGTAGAGGTGATGCTGGTGGTGACAGTGATGGTGGATGGTTTGAGGTGACAGTGATGGTGGGTGGTGCGTGGTGACAGTGATGGTGGGTGGTGCGTGGTGACAGTGATGGTGGGTGGTGTGTGGTGACAGTGATGGTGGGTGGTGCGTGGTGACAGTGATGGTGGGTGGTGTGTGGTGACAGTGATGGTGGGTGGTGCGTGGTGACAGTGATGGTGGGTGGTGTGTGGTGACAGTGATGGTGGGTGGTGCGTGGTTATAGATATGGAGGGATGGAGAAAGCTGTGTGGCGATAGCGCCGGTGTCGTATGCACGAAGTGACTTTATGCAGGAAGTTACCGTTCCGCTAAGTGCGTGTGCGCCGAGTGCCTGTGCTGAGAGTATCTGCATGTTATCTCAAGTATTTTGCCATTTATCAACAACATTTTATGAAATATATGTGTCATGGAGATAGCTGGATGTCTTATCGACCTACAGTATATGTAACTATAGGTCGATATATAGATACTGTATATATATAAAAAATATACATAGGTATGTTACAGGCAGACTGTGAAATCAGTCATTTTGTGAAGTAAGGTTAGGTCAGTTTGGGTTTATTTAGGTTAGGCTGATCTAGGATAAGGTTAGGTTAGGTTAGTTTAGATCTGGTTAGGTTAGATTAATTTAGGCTGAACAGAGACGGGAACAGTAACTTCCTGCATAAAGTCACTCCGTGCATATGACACCGGAGTAGCTTACGCGGGGAGAGACTCCAGTCATGTACGGCAGGTTTAGGCCTAACTCTATCATTTAATTAATTATTGTGGTACCGGGACCGGAAAGATGGTGACAGTGGTAGTGGTGGAATGGAAGAAAGATGAAGCTGACAGTGGTGGTGGTGAAGGTAGTGAAGGAGAAGGTTGTTAGTGGTAATGGTGGAATTAACAGAGGGAAGAGACATGTAGTGATGATGTATCTCACTCACGCACCCTCCCCTACTTCCTTCACTAATGCTTTACATCCAGGTAAACATGGTACTATCGCAAAACAAGAACGAAATTACCTGAAAGTTAAAAATACGGGGTAGCCTGGTGCCACTTCACTTCACGGTACACTGACTCCTCATCTAAAATTTATATAAATTATACCGGTATATTAATAAATTTTCGATCTGAACTGTGTGGCGGATATAAATTCACCCACAACACTCCACATACATCAGAACTCTACTTAAGGACCTTCCCTTGACAGTTTTTAACATGGTTGTAAGGCTGTAAAGAAGTACTGTATATAATACTGCATGGAGTCCAAAATATCAATTATAAAATTGCAGTAAAATTTTCTGAAAAAAAAAAAAAGTTGAATTCCTACTTCATACATAATCAATATAGGCAGAAAAAAAATGTGATAAAAACTTACGACATTGTTACGAATGTGAAGGAGGAATAGAGGGAAGGGAAGAGTGGAACATAGAGCAGACACAGGTGAGACTCGACTAAAGGAGGAGACAAGGAAAGTGTGAGGATGAGGAGTGAAAAGAGTGAAAAGACCACACTGCCTCACCTACAACTCACTACCTCACCCACACCACACTGTCTCACCTACACTTTACTACCTCACCCACACCACTTGGCCTCACCCACACCACACTGCCTCAATTACACCACTCTGCCTCAATTACACCACACTACCTTTCCCACAATACACGGCCTCACCCTTACTACACTGCCTCACCTACTCCACACTACCTCACCCACAACACACTGCCTCAACAATCCTGGCGTGCATCAAATTTCGAGTCCCCAGGCATAGTATAGAGTGATGACATAACCTAATTGTTCCTATCTCATCCACAGCGCATGCACAAACCTCAAGCGTTGACAACAAGAGAGAGGGTCCAAAGGGGAATTTCAAACACTTCGCAGTTACTGTGTGGGTGACGAAGTGTAGGGAGTAGGAGATGATAGGTATGTAGGGGGGGAATGATAGGTATGTAGGGGAGGGTGGAATGGAAGCCGCAAACGCTAGACAACTTAGATGCAAGACCTATGACTATAATAGCAGCAGCAGAAATTCATTTGCATCACTACAAAAATATCTGCCACTGGGTTTGCAAAAACATTAATATGTCAGGTATAACTTAAACATGTAATAGCCGTCCACACTGAAAGTGTCTCATGTGGCTCATCATCTTCCTCTGATTTCCTGACCTGAAAATACTAACAAGAACCTATTAGATTACACCAAAAATATTCAGTCACACTTCCTAAAACCAATACTCCTCATGTATTATTTTTAAGTCTAGGGCTTGGGACCTAGCAGGTTAATAATAACTGCTTTTTCCTCAATCACAAAAGTTATTTTCTCCAAATCTCTCGGTGCGCTCCGAGTCGAATCAGAAATCAGAAATTCAGAGTTTCTTTCGTCAATCAGGGTATTGTATTAGTCTAACTCGGATTCAGTCAAATATTTTTCCAAAGAGCCAAAGAGAAAAGTATCAATTTGTGTTGAAAAGGCAAAACCTGGTTGCTCTCAGCAATCGTCGGAAAATACTGCTGCGCTACTCACGCAGGCTTAGACCGTTGCTTCTTGCGCAGCCGGCTGTTACCCTAATCTGCCTTTTAAAAAATCGTTTCCTCGATTTACGGAAAAGCTATTGGGAATTGCAGGTTGTCTATGAATGAAAGTAATTGAGGATTTTATGCGATTTCCAAATCGGAGTCTATCTTTCTTGTAACTTCAAAGTTGGCTGAGATATCAAAAAAAGTTCGCTACTGTACTACAGAGTTTTCCTCCCGACCTGTGCCCCCATTTCTTGCTGGTGCGATAAATCTTTCACTCGGGTACATATGTCGGGGGTTCAAACTGTGACTAAATTTAAATAAAAATGAAGGTGATGGGAGGCAGACTACAGGGGTGAGGGTGGAGGCAGGCAGATTAGAGGTGTTAGGATGGTGGCAGGCAGATTAGAGGGGTGAGGGTGGAGGCAGGCAGATTAGAGGGGTGAGGGCGGAGGCAGGCAGATTAGAGGGGCGAGGGCGGAGGCAGGCAGACTAGACGGCTGAAGATAGAGGCAGGCAGATAAGGGGGGTTAGGGAGGAGACAGGCAGGCTAGAGGGAAGCGGGTGGAGGTAGGCAGGCTAAAGGGGAAGGGTGGAGACAGACAGACTAGAGGGGTGAGGGTGGAGACAGACACACTGTAGAGGGATGAGGGTGGAGGCAGACAGACTAGAAGGGTGAGGGCGTACTGGTGAGGGTGAAGGGGTGGGGTGGAGGGAAGTGACTGAACAAACCAGATTACCTCCTACACTGTGATGTCCTCATTTAAGAATATTATCCGTGCTGATACCAAGTCGATTTACTTGGCTAATGATGTGAGTATATTATGTGAGACAGTCCCTTAAATTTATGAGAAACGTGTGGGTAAAGACAAGTACTGGTATGAAGATCGATGCCGGCATGACTGAGACAGACATATGGATGGACAAGTATTTGTGGTTTCTTCTTAAATTGTAAGCAGATAAGGTGTATGACAACATGGATGGTATGTATGTGTATGTTTGCTGCACATGTACTAGACGCATCACGTCTGATACCGGTATGTATAAATATGTTTCTTGATTACATGGCAGCCATTATATATTGGCTATATATATACTGCACACTGAGTGTCCCTGTATTACACATATTATGTATGTAAACAAAAGCACTCACGTCATCTCTACCAAATAACTCCTTGCCACTACAGTAACTTTGTTTCTTTCTAGTCCTCCTCCCATGGCAAATGGTGTCTCTCTCTCTCGCTCTCGCTCTCGCTCTCTCTCTCTCTCTCTCTCTGTTTCGTCCATCAAATCCACAAGGGCATCCGTGTCTGTCTATTTTCACTGTGCCCTGGACACGATTGGTAACCAAGCCAGTTCAAGGGTCCTTCGCATTCACTGTGGGAATTGGATTAGAGTGGAGGGCAGTTCCTAGACCAACTCTGACTCCCATAAGACAAGGAGTTACGAGGCTACTCGTGTGGAAAGTGGTGACTGATTGGTCTAATACATCAGCACACCACAGCACGGTTCGCAGAAATGCTGTTTTAACCACAAACATTTTAAGGAAAATTTTATACTAACAAGAAAAGTATATATATAAGGGTACCAACTGAAATGCCAGCGGGTGCAGTGCCAGCCTATTATGGTAAAGGAATTCATGACTGAACAAATATAACAACATCAGGTAAGGAAAGCCACCCAAGTACTTCCCTCACCTCAGGCTGAGGCGTGATACTTGCCCCAACCCACACCCTAACAGGGGATATGCAGGTCTGTGGGTGAAGATAACGAGCATCAGGGAGGTGAAGGATGGGGTACGAATAATGAAGCTGGTATTTCTTCTTTCTGCGTTTTAATATCCGGAGTAAGAAAGGCGACGAGGAGGAAGAGGAGGAGGAGGAGGAGGAGGAAGAGGAGGAAGAGGAGGATTACATAGGATTACATAGGAAAGCAAACAGCAACAGACCTTATGGTCATTTCGAGGCTGCTTGTTACAGAGAAAACTATGACTACAAGATCTAACTCTACATGATGAAGGATAAGGATAGTAAAGCAAGAAGGCTCCCCCCACCCCAAAACCCTTCAGGAAAAAGTGAGAAAAACCACCATGCAGCATGGAAAAACTGACATGGAAATTTCACTGGAAATACTGGAAAGGAAAAGTCACATTCTATAATACTTTGTCTATAAGCTACCCGTCTGAGTAATCTGAAAGAGAAAGTAATCAAATAAACTAATAGTTACGGCATGACATTATAAACCAGTACACTGAGTTAATGGGGCGTCTGTGGAGGAGGAGGAGGAGGAGGAGGAGGAGGAGGAGGAGAAGGAGGAGGAGGAGGGGTTATGGGCAAGGGGAAGGAAGGGAAGGTGCGCTGCAGAGGAGGAAATAAAACTAAAAATTATTAAAGAAAAAAACTCCTGACACAGGAGAGAAAAACTTTGGATCTTCGATTTCCAGTTCCGCTGCCACTCAGAAGACTTCAGAGGGACGAGAATGATTGAAAGAAAGAGTGGGGGTGGGGGTGGGAGGAAGAAGGTAAAACTAAGCGAAATGGAGTGGTAAAAGAAAGGAAATAGGGTTGATGGGTGAGGGGGGAGAGGAGGAAGGTAAAACGAAGGGAATGTGTCAAAGTAATAACTGAAACTGCTAGACTGATGGGATTCATTAGATGGAAATATTATATAAGAATACCAACAATGGTTTGCTTTTTCATCATACACTTTCTGTCTTTTCACACCTTGTCATCCACACTGCTTCACTGTACATCACTTTTCTTCTCTTTATCTTTTCACTGCGACAGGTCTGTTTAGTGTTTAATAAATGTGGTGGTAGCAACTGCGGAAGAGGCATATCATCACCTTAGTGTAGGGTTTATACGAGATGGACAATCCTCAATCAAAGGCTTTGCTACAGCCAGGTTGAATCATCTGAAAATAAAACATGACACTATTAGGAGGAAAAGACCATTATCGTGCTATGCCCACACAAGATACAGACAATTGCAGATAAAAAACTTTTTCAGCAACGGGTATGGTCAACAAGAAAAGACAGCTTACAGAAAGCAAAGCATTATCACTGACTGCCATGCTTGTCAAAGTCTGTTGACTCCCTATAACAACATCCTTCGCTCTATTAATGCCGTCAGCCGGGGGACGTCATTTTCATTTCGTTTTTTGCTGCTTAGGAAAGCGTTCTGGTAGTGAAATCTATCCTAAGTTGAATGAAGTCGTTATCAAATAGCAAGAATATATAAATGACGTCTTTAGGCTGGTCACTAAGTTAGCTTGCGAGACCAGGTCCTAGGGTCACGCTGGTCATTATATGATGGCACTGACAACTGCCAAATAGGACCCCTGAAACTATCATCACTGTTACAGTCAGACTAACTAATAATGTCATCTTTAACGTGATGGTGATATAGTTGATGCTGAACGTTAACGTGGTTTACACGATTCCAGCAGCTGTGAACCAGCTATTGTTGTTGGTGTGCCTTAACGGTTCATCGTGGTGAACACAGGCTCTCTCGGCCTCTCAAACAGTCAGGCTTCGTCCCTGGCGTATTGATCGATCGGGCTTCTCGGCACCGTCAGCGACAGTGTTCTTTACGCTGACTTTTCACAACATCGGTTAAGTGTTACTGACTTCCTTTCCGAGGCAGTAAGAGTCCTTTCACAATGACAGTCACATTTTTATTCTGCTGCCAGTGATTTTTGTATCAAAACCTTTTTACTGACGTTCTGGAGACTTCCCCACCCTGTGCTGCGCTCGACCAGTTGACTCTGCTGTGGCTTCCAAGAATTTTCTTTCACCTGTCACTCAATGAGTCTGGTCACCCTGGCCACCGGTTGCCAGGTCCTAGCCAAGCTGCAGCTTCACTCTGATGTCCTGACCATGTCGGCTTGTGATTACGTGTGACGGAGCTCGCTACACTCACGTCACCTTACCTTACCTCACCTCTCCTCGTCTCGCCTCACCTCACCTCACTTCACCTCGCCTCACTAACCTCATCTGACCTCACTTCATCTCAGCCTCCCCTTCCAGTCTCACTTCACAACATGTCTCCTCACTATCGTTAACCTCACCCCAGTTCATCTCACCTTCCCTCAGTAACCTCACCTCAGTTCATCCCCCCTCCCCTCATTTCATTCACCTCACCTGCCAGAGGTTCACCCACCTT
Organism: Coenobita brevimanus; assembly: GCF_032717465.1. Taxonomy (NCBI): domain Eukaryota; kingdom Metazoa; phylum Arthropoda; class Malacostraca; order Decapoda; family Coenobitidae; genus Coenobita; species Coenobita brevimanus. The sequence continues at coordinate 25,087,117 of NC_137026.1, forward strand.
GCTTTGGTTCCCAGTGTTTCATTTTTGAAGTTATCTGGCCATCTCAGCTTGACCACTTGATTATTATTACTATCGCCACGGCAGGGCAGCCTCATACCTTGTCAAAGTAGACAACACTCACAGAGCTCATACCTTCGCCAACGCCTACTGTATACCAGACCAATCAGATCACCACCAAAATCTAATCAATTCTTTGTTGGCCCATGACCCACATACGCACAAAATTAAACTGAAATCCACCAATTTGAGATATCTTGCATACAAACAGACAAACAAGGGTGAATACACAACCTACTCCTAATTTCGTTGGTGGAGGTAACTAATGCAGTAGTGAACTACTACATCAACCCGTCTCTGGATACACCCCAGGCGCTACACCCTCCACTCACCTAATCTCGCCCACTGACCCGTCCTTCCACTGACCAATCTCCTCCACTGACCTATTTTCCCATGAACCTATTTTCCCCTCATGTATCTTTGGACCTATTTACCCTGTGGAACTCTTTTTCCAAATGGACATATTTTCCTCAAAGACCTATTTTTTTCTATTGATCAGCTTCTCCATGGACCTATTTTCATCATGGACCCATTTTTTACCATGAACCAATTTTTGTCCATGTACCTGTTTCCCATCATGGACATAAATTCTCCACTAACCTGTTTTCCCTCCATGGCCTTATCGTCCCCCTTAAACCTTTCCCCATGAACCTATTTTCTATGCATGGGGAAGCATCAAATCCCGATGTGAACCTATTTTCTTCTGTGGCCCTTTTTCCCTCATGGATTTCTTTTCCTCATGAACCTGTTCCTACCCACTGGACCTGTATTCCTACTTGGGCTCCATTCCCCAAACGTTCCAACTCCTCAATGGACATAATTTTCAACACGAACCTATTTCACCCATGGACCAATTTACCTTATGGATATATTCCCTAATAAATCTATTTCCCACATTCCCACATTCACCCACCCATTCACCCACCAACCAACCCATATACCTACCTAATCATCCAATGCAGTCTGCCTCAGCAGTAGTCATTCAGTAAGTTCTCCCCCACTCCCCCACCGACACAGCACAGTTAATAATTATTGACGGTGATCCAGTCATGACGACATTTTAATGTTAGGTAGCTCCTATAACTAATTCATTCTCAAAGAACTGCACTAAAGCACGGGAGAGTAATTTTATATTCTTGTGTTATATATATTCAACGTGGGGGTCCTATAATGCCTCATTATTATCAACTGATGGCGGAAGTTTTGATGACGTCAGTCGTCTTCAGGGATTATATTTCATTCGCGTATGCAGTAACGTGGAAACAGAAAGTAGAGTTTTAAAACAAGTTGATTACGAACATCTACACTGCTGGGGGAAGAGGGTGGGAGTCTTCACCGCAGAATTTTACATGACACTCTGTTCATGTCATGATAAAGTCACTAAATTTTGTGAAATTTTAAAGTTCTGGTGGTGGGTAATATATCAGTGAACTTCATCAAGATAATTCAGTGAGATGACAGACAGTGGTAGACGATGCTAAGGAAATACATGGCCTGGGTATCATGGGAGAAACGAGAGGGTGAAAAAAAAAAAAAATCAGTATAATTCCTAGGAATAACTTTAACTTCTTCACTCCGAAGAAGAAGATAGGATAAGTACGAAGAAGAGACAGAAATGGGAGAGTGTGGGGATATGTAGGTAGAAAGAAGTGCAAATGACACAGACTGAGGAGATGTGGAGGGGGCACATTACGATATAAACAAATGAGAAGATGTAGGCAAATGGGAAAAGACGAGAAGCAAGAGACAGATACGGAAAGGGAGGAAGGATGAAGGAAAAAAGATCTAAGGAAGGAAGGCAGAGAGGAGAGAGAGGCAAAGACGGAAGTGAGTAGAAAGAGAGAAGAAAAGGAGACAGGAGAAGTGGTGAGGGAAGGCATTAACTGGTTAGGAACCTCCATTCCCCAAACCATATTATTCTGCTGACATAACTCATACAACTGCTACGTGATATTTCGAACGCACACTACGCTATCCTACCTTCTGCCAGTGTTATACATAAACACTGTCCATCACACAATATAATATAAGTATCAACTTAAACACTCCACCAGCAGTCCCTCCAACCAGACACACACTAGACGAAACAAACAGGACATACTGTATTATTTAACAGCCAACTTTCCACCCAACCCGTTACACTGATGGACTTCTTCACCTGGTCTGTTAGTTCTGTCAACCAGGACTCTCACGATGCAACAGAACATAACACAATGCATTAGAACACAACACAACACAGCACATTTCAACACCTTTCCTCCATAGCATCTACTAAAGCCAATTTTGGGCAATTCAGGCTATTTCTAGTACAATTCAGTTAAGTTCATTAGGTCCGTCACAGTAAATCATTTCACACAGGGTAATATTATATAATAATGATATACGACAGACTCTTGGCGTGTTCAATGTTACTGACAGGCTGAATAGATGTCAAAGGCTAATCCGAAAATTTATCTAACCTGCAATAAAGTAAATTTTCCCGGGAATAAAAAAATGATGGGAGGATAATCAGGAAATTAAGAATTTTTCTCCGTTGACCCACGGATGAATGGAACAAAGTTTGTCAAATTATTTCAGAGGACCATAGCACAATCAGGACTTTCTATCAGTTCTGTATCATTTATAGAAATGGTGGTGCCGTAGCCACAAAAAGTGAACGGAATTTAGGTTTGCACTCCTGTCTTTCCGTTTGTCATCCGTTTTGTTTAGATAAAATAACAGGCTGAAGATGACATTATGTGGTGCTGTTCATGCTAACTCAAAGACATGTGATGAATCTTTGGTTACATTGCATTAAAGGACGATGACCACCAGTGGTATCTTACTACACACCAAGTGAGAACAGCTCGTGACTGAAGGGGGACCATGTGCACACAAGTTCTATGTAGCTATGCAATAGCAGTTGTACTGAAGCTGTGGTTTACTGTTGCAGTGTTTCACTAAGTTAATCCCTGTAAAACCAGAGTGTGCAGGTGATAATATCAGGGGTAAGAGGATGATAACAATAAGAGTATACTTAAATATTACAATTCACTTTGGGGTACTGTCACACTGTCTTACAAGAGTTGTAAATACCACAGATAAGGACGCAGGAGAGAGAGAGAGAGAGAGAGAGAGAGAGAGAGAGAGAGAGAGAGAGAGAGAGAGAGAGAGAGAGAGAGATAATGGTGTGGGAGGATATGAGGATATGGGTGTTTGTGCACGAGAGTGTGGATGTTGATGGGGGTAAACATCAAACGGTATGGGTGCTGGTGTACGATGATATGGGTGCTGATGTACAAGGTGTGAATGGTGGTATGGGTGAACATGGGAGGGTATGGGTGTGTTTGAACATGGGAGGGAACATGGGAGGGTATGGGTGCTGGTGGACATGCGAGGGTATGGGTGCTGGTGCACATGGGTGTGGGTGTTGGTGATGGGCGGGAGGGACGAGAAAAAAGGATAGGAAAAATGAATGGTAGAAGAATATACAGTAGTGAACATGAGGGTATGGAAAAGCACACTGGTAACACTGATCCACCTACAAGTACAGTACTTCTACTGTAGACACACCCACGCAATCCTAAAACTGATACATCTGACACTGAACTCAGATATTTATGCTACGTTGCTACCTCTCTCTCTCTCTCTCTCTCCTTCACGCCAGAGAGTAAATTATTTCCATAACAATGTCTTCATTCCATCCTAATAAATTCTAGTCCCAAGTTGTACCAACATGTTCATTGCTGGGCGGGAGTGACTGCACCGTAATATTACATAAACGGTGAATATCATACTCACATACCAAGAGTGATATTTTCACTGACATCCAGTCAGTTCTTACCTGGAAGAGAGAAAAAAATATGTTAGGCTGATGCACGTTTATCATGACTGACGCTGAATACTTTAACAGGAAGGGAAAACAAAGAAAACAAGTGACAGAACTTGAAAGACTGATGGACGCGATCAGTATCACTTTTATTAAACTTGTGGACGCTTAAATGTGACATTGAGAGAATGTCTGACCCAAAGCGGCAACATGATGTTAAGAGAAATCCTCCAGTCGTGTGTGTATCAGAATAAACACCAAAGGAACTCACTGGGCCGATCAGAGATAACACCTGAGATGCAGCACAGGGATACCACTGATACAGACCGAGGCTTGTGACCAACAGAAACAGAAATGTTTACGATACGAAAGCACCTGTCGTTCTTCCCACGCTTGCATCATAGAAGGGGGCACAGGAAGGGAAGAAAGAAGGACAAGAAAGAGAGGTAAAGAGATGAGTTCATTACGCCGTAACTATCCTAACACCATCATCATCAAACGAAGCTTTAATGGGGTGATCAGCTAATGACGTTACCATAAATTTACTTCAACAAACTGGATGGCAGTCTGGCTAGATGTACTCGTGTCTCTCCGGGTAGGGTAGTTTCTGATGGGTGTATGTCTGGTGGAGGCTCATGAAGGATGCTACGTGATTGGAGGTTTTGATGGCTGTGGTAACTATGTGCTTATGAATGTGTTTGTGAAGTGTGGGTGGATGGGTGGAGTGTTTCAGAGATGCTCTATGTAGCGTAGGGCAGTTGTTCATTTTCATTTCTTTGTGGAGGTGGTTGATGTAGCATGAAGTTACATGGGTGAGTTGGGTCCTGAGCTGAAACAATAAACTGAGAGCCTCTCGTTCATATAATCTTTAACTGAAAGGTTATTTCTTTGAGACCATTTGCCTACTTCCCTCCCTCCCTCCATTCCTGCAGCCATTACCCATTCTCCCATCATCACAAAACCTGCACATTTTCTCGATAACATGATTCACTTTCATCCACTAAAAGTTTTTGACCATACGAGATAAGTCCTCCCTGTGTAATATTTTGTTCTTATTACCGACATTAAATTCTAGAGCTCATCCCATCCTTGGGTGTGTACTCTGATCCTCATCCTGCCTCATGAACCCTGCATGAGGATGGCGGTGGTGGCGGCTGCTGGTGGCATTAGAGGACCAGTGAGGATGGATGATATTCTATTACTTATAAGAGGTTAGAGAAAGAAAGAGGAGATAATAAACTAGGCATAGGGAATGGACAAACTTTCTCATACCCGTACCAATCATATCAATATAGAACTCGAAAAAGTCCGCTGCCACCGCCATTACGCTTTAGTTTCCAGCAGCAGTGTACCGCCTGACTGATGATGCCCTGACCCCACACCCACTTCACACAACAGGCACACTGAGGGAGAAAGATACGAAAAATGAAGGATATAAGTCTTTTAGGAACGTCCATTGTCCTGTTGTTTTGCACTGCAGGCACATCAGACCACACCACACCACACCATGCCACACATCACACTACGCCACACCACAACACAGCCCCAGCACACTGACACCGTACAATAACACATTACACAATACCACGGCCTCATCATTCCCATACCACATTACACCACACCACACCACACCAGTGCCGTCACAATCACACCACTCTTCTCGTACACCATACAACAGTCGCTTCACCCCCAGACCACACCTCACCACCGTACTACCCTTGGTTTAGTCCTCCACCAACCCCATCCCACCCCGCCTTCAATACTGACAACATAAAGGGAGAGGGGCAGGACTTTCATGGGAACTAGTATGGAAAATATAAATAGTGTCGAGAATAACGCAATGCACGACATTAAAAATACTGGCTGAAAAAAGAGGGAGAGAACACTGCTCAAATTATATACTCTCTCTCTACAGGTGGGGGCGCTCACCATCGACTCGATGTAGTGCTGCTCTCGAGTGTCTGCCCTTTCCTCTCCTCCCTCCTTTCCTTCCTTCCTCTTCAGCCTTTCCTTACTTCCTTCTTTCCTCGTCCTTCTGCCTACGGGTGACTTTACATTCCTTCTTTTGTCTTTCTTTTCTTCATTCTTTCCCGCTCTTTCTGCCTATGGGTGACTCTACATTGAGTGACAAGCCGAATGGTTTCCTGTACACCAGGAAACCATTTACTATGCTGGGTGGTAACCATATAACTAAATTATGGGGCCTGGTGGTTGAGTGGGTAATTGCAGTGCTCCAATCGGACTGAGCCAGTGAAGGTTTATATCCAAGGGATGGTTGGTGCCATTGCTCACGTAACATCACTCAGGGATGAGTGAAGCTGGTCACTCTAATCTTAAATGTCAGGACCAACTTGCCTAGCCCCGGGCTCCTACGCTACATAGGATTTGAATGTATATGTATCTATATATATTTATTTTTTTTTTTTTTTTTTTTTTTTTTTTGTGTCCGACTCTGGGCATAGGTTTCACAGCCTGCTATCAAGGCCCAGTAGTCCTCCTACATACCATACACCTCTACATGTCACCACTTCGGCGCTACCACCCACCGTCCATATTGAATACATGCTAGGGCTGTCTCATACAGGACTGGTGTATTGGTATTAGCGGGGGTATTTTTACGACATGTCGGCGGTTTTATATATATATATATATATATATATATATATATATATATATATATATATATATATATATATATACAGTTCCTGGGGAAAGCCCCAGGAATTGATGGAGTATGTAGTGAAATGCTGAAGCATGGGGGAGAGATAGTAGTAGAATGGATGTGGAAGATGTGCAGATTGGCCTGGGAGGAAGGTAGAGTCCCAGAGGATTGGAAGTCAGGTATAATTATTCCCTTGTACAAAGGATATGGGGAAAAAGAAGTGTGTGGTAATCATAGGGGCATTTGTCTTCTTAGTATAATAGGAAAAGTGTATGGTAGGATACTTATTGACAGAGTTAGAGAAAGAAGAGAGAAATTAGTTGGAGAAGAACAGGGAGGCTTTAGGAAGGGAAGAGGTTGTGTAGATCAGATATTCATTCTTAGATCTTTAGTGGAAAAGTTTCTATAGAAGGGAAAGCAGTTGTATGCGGCTTTCATGGATTTGGAGAAAGCATATGACAGGGTGGATAGACAAGGATTGTGGAAAGTGTTAAGAATATATGGAGTAGATGGGAAGTTGTTGAATGCTGTGAAGAGTATGTACGATGGTGCGAAGGCTGCAGTGCGTGTGGATGGTGAATTAAGTGAATTTTTCTCTTTGAAAGTTGGGTTGAAACAGGGATGTGTCATGTCTCCATGGTTGTTCAATCTGTACATGGATGGGGTAATAAAAGAGGTACAAGGTAGGGTAGTGGATGTTGGAGTGGCCCTGGTGAGAGAGGATAGTGTTTGGAAACTCCCTGTACTGTTGTTTGCAGATGATACTGTGTTGTTGAGTGAAGACGAAGGGGAGCTGCATGGCTTGGTGGATGAGTTTGAGAGAGTGTGTAAGAAACGGAATCTAAAGGTGAATGTAGGGAAGAGTAAAGTGATGGTCTTTGAGAGAGGTGCTCAGTGAATGTACAGCGAGGTTGGATGGTGAGGAATTGGAAAATGTGAGTACGTTTAAGTACTTAGATAGTGTGATGAGTAAGGATTGAGGTTTGGAGGATGAAGTGCTTGAAAGGGTACAGCAGGGAAGAAAGCTTGCTGGTTCTTTGAAAGCAGTGATAAGAAACAGGGAAGTCAGCATGGGAGTGAAAAAGTTACTACATGACAGTATTGTGATACCAACTCTAACGTATGGAAGTGAAGCTTGGACGTTGTTGGAAGGACACAAGTCAAGAGTGAGAGCAGTGGAAATGAGTTATTTAAGAGGAGCCTGTGGAGTCACATGGAGAGACAGGCTGACGAATGAGGATATAAAGGAGCGTTGTGGTGTGGATGTGGATGTGATAGGAAGCGTTATGAGGAACACACTGAGGTGGTTTGGCCATATGGAGAGGATGGAGGATGAAAGACTGACGAAGAGAGTGTATGTGAGTGAGGTGGAGGGGGGAAGAGGGAGGGGGAGGCGGAGGATGAGATGGAGGGATGGGGTGGAGAGGTATATGAGAGAGGGGGGTGTGAGTTGGGAACAGGGCAGTGAAATGGCGGGAGACAGGGCGACTTGGAGCGATTTGTTTGTGGCCACCCCAAACGGGATTGAGGCGTCTCGCAATAGAGAGATAGATAGATATATATATGTCCCATTGGAGCACAGCGTCCAGAGTATTGGACAGAACTATGAATTCTCAAATATTAATAAAGTAGGGAACCCCCGGGTAGGGACCTATGAGCTTCGTGACTTTGAGCCGATAGGCGGAGGGCGGTACGCTTAGTACCCTCCCAGTGCAGTGACTCGCCCAGGGACTCTGGGATCCAATGGGTTAATGACTGGAATATATATATATATATATATATATATATATATATATATACTGGGGAACCGGGGGGGTGAAAGCTTAGGAAAGGTCAGGGGTTGATGAGGGACGTGGCAGAATAAAAGGCGGCAAGAGAGGATGAGAGGGAGGGGAGAAGAAAATACTGACTTAACCATTAATAATCCACTGGATATTTACCCCAAGAGTATCCCAGAGCCATCTCAGTTTTTACTCCTGTCTCTCTGGCCCCTCACATGACACTCCTTCCTTGCCGTCAACACCATCAGGTCAGCACAGGTGAAGTGAAGCGCCCGCACACTTGCCATAATATCACGAAAATTCTATAATGCATTAAATATCTTCAGACTTTTGGACAGCAAACAGAGGAGGCAGAGGTTGTTGTGGATAACTGTAATTTTACTGTAGGCACCGGGTTACAGTGTGGTCAAGACGAAGATCACAACAACTTAACAACTAACTGTACAGCTGGTACTACTACAATTTAAGTTTAATTCTTGTAACATTAACCTAAACTTGGCCAAGGTGTTAGATAAAGTTTGGCTCACCAGGGACAACAATGTGCACACGCGGACCTACAGCTAGACAAAGACTTCTTGACCAAGGTGCCACTCACAAACAAAAGGCTTCACTGTGGAAAACAATACACCCTAGAACAATACCAAACGTGACCCAATTTCTCTGCTCCGTCACAGCACCACCTCTCCTCCCACATTCACTGTGATCACGTCTATCTTTGCCAACGTATTAAAAACCATCTCCAGTAACACCTTAGAACGGTTACTTTCTTACTCTCGCTACCGACAGATAAGTTACTACGTTCAGGACGGACTTCATTGAGCGGGATAGAAGCTGTCTCCATTTGCATAAATTAGGGCTCAAAGAACTGCTGTCGTTACTGGGAGGGTTGGGAGTCTACAAGCAACACCGTAGTACTGCCTTGTGCAGGACAATTTTACACAGGCTCTGGATATTTCTTTTCAACACACTATTGTAAAGGTAATTTAAGTCCTATTCACTTCACACCATTAAAACAGAAAGTAGGATCTGTCTGTCTGTCTGTCTGTCTGTCTCTCTCTGTCTGTCTGTCTGTCTGTCTGTCTGTCTGTCTCTCTCTCTCTCTCTCTCTCTCTCTCTCTCTCTCTCTCTCTCCTTTCCATTTTAGGGACACCACCCGACTGGACTATATAACATCGAATATACATTAATATGTGAACAATGGTGTCGCAAATGATGATCTGTGACTACAAAGTACAAAATTATTTTCAGTCTTAAACTCGGATCGGTTCTAACAGGGAAATCTTGAATCCTGCAACAAACTTTGACATATCTTCTCTTTAAGTGGTTTCAACAAAAGCGAACAATCTCTTGACTGATACGACACAGTGTATAGCAGATGATAAACTCCTCTTTTCGATGGTTGAATACTTTTAGTACATAGTTAGATTTTCAAGCCAGACACATCAGCATATCACAGGCTAACTTGATTTGTATGTTAATACCAACACAAAGACTATAGGCACCAAGAGCCACCTTGTGAAGATCTAGTTTACATTAAAGTGACCGAATGTACACTTTTAAGTTGCAATGTTTAATAAAGTCGACTCATATTTGCCTCCACCTCCATTTCCAGCACAATATTCATCACTTCCGTCCTAATGAAATTTCTGATTCCTTAGAATTCGCCTTCAATTCCCAGTCTCCTCCCCCGTCCACACACCCAACCCCTCCCCTTCCTCCCTCAACCGCACACCCAGTCTCTCCCCTAACCTACCTACAAAACTAACCCTTTCCCCTCCCACACATCCACACCATCCAGTCCCCTTCATCACCCGCACACCCAGTCTCCCCCCTATCCTACTTACAAATCTAGATCCCCTCCCGCCCACACACCCAACCCATCCCCTCACTTCCACCCACAAAATTGTTCCCCTCTCCTCCGCCACCCATTCATTCTGCCTTCCCACCTCCTTACTCTCACACTTAGCCGTTTCCCTTCCCATATCACAAGCACAATTTCTCCCCTCCACAGCTCTCACTCACACCCATTCCCTCACCTCTCAGCTCACATTCACATCCACCTCCCCACCTCTCACGCACACTCACCTCCCCACCTCCCGCACAAACCCATCCCCTCACCTCCCCAGCTCTCACTCACACCCACCCTCTCACCTTCATTTTCCACCCACTCCCCCACTTATCCATTTAATTGCACGCCTCCCCTCCCCTCACCCAGTCAACAACACAGTATAGTACCCGCTGGCTATGGCACTGAAAGATAACAGGTTCACAGTTCTGGTACAATGTTGACACTTGTTATGGTAAAATCTACACCGTCACATCTTTGGAACAACAAATTCTCGTTAAAAGAGGCTTCCCGTATTTCTTCCTTAGAGAATTATTTTTCATACTTCATTGTTCACTAAATAATGAATATTAAACAACGGTACAAAAAAGAGAAATAATAATTCCCGGAGGTAACTTGTGAGGTGAGGACGAGGAGGAAAAAATTAAAATAAAAGGAACATTGCCTATCGTTCCAATATTTGTCAGTCGATAAAGGTCTATCTACTCGTTCACTTCCAGCAGTAAAGCGCCATCACTAAACTAAGAAAAACTAACCTACATGTCTGTTTATCTATGTATCTATAGTTTGACGCGAATTCTGTGAAGATTGACCTCGACAAAGGGCATCCAGGCATTTACTCTGTGATACATCCACAGTAGATTCATCTGAACACCCCAATACAACCAATGACCAACACAAGGAAATAATATGCCTGTCTTGAAAGGATGGAGGGGTGGGGGTGAGGCAGGGAGGCAGTCTGGTGTAAAGTGGTGGAGAGGTAGTATATGCGTAATATGGGAAGGCAGGGGGACGGTGAGAGGGAGGCAGAGGTAACCTGGAAAGGCAAGGAAGGAAACAGGGTGGGAGAGGTAAACTGGGAAGGGAGGGGTGGAAACAGGGATGCAGAGGTACACTGGGACGGCAGGGGGGAACGGGGAGGGATAGGTAAACAGGGAAGGCAAGGGAGGAAACAGGGACGAAGAATTAAACAAGGCGGTGAGGGTAGGGTCACTAGAATTAATAGAGGAGAGAGAAACCTCGTAGATAACAAAGGGAGGAAGGGCTGGAAATAATGGAGAGACTGGGAAAGGAAATAATAAACTGGTGGAGGAGATACACAAAACAAAAAAGGGAATATTAATTTGCAAAGAGAGAGAGGATATAATAAAGAAAGATTACACAAAGTGGTCGACTGAGGGAAAAGGCACAGGAAATACAAGAGGGAGAGGAGACTGGGAAATAAGGCGAAGAACAAGAAGAATGGAAGTAAATCCGAAGCTAAAAAGAGATGAATGGAGAAGGAGGCAAGGACAGAAAAAGCGGAGAGGAGCGAGGGCAGCCATTAGGGAGCAATCAGTGGGCGAGGATTGGCAGGAGGGAGAGAGTGAGGGAGGCAGGAAGCGAGACGACTTGTTGGATTAAAAGGTGGAGGAGAGGGAGGTGAATATAACGAGGCAGGAACCAACAAGGAAAGTGAAATTTATGAAAGCATGATCAATTATGCACTTGTGATGGCGAGGATGATGAAGTGATGGCAAGGATGATGAAGTGACAGCTGGGGCAGTAGTATATAGGAAGGAAGTGGGGAGGGGTGGGGGAAAAGAATATTAAGCGTGGGGAAGAGAGACTGGATATGAGGAGGAGGAGAAAACTGAGAAGGAGACAAAACAATGCAATATATTTCACTGACACCATCTTCCTGGGGTCATAAATTCTGAGAAATTCAAGTATCCATGAAAGTCTAAGAGACCGTAATTGGTAGGGTGAGTAATTTTTTTTTTTTTTTTATGTGACCGACTCTGGGCATAGGCTTCACAGCCTGCACTCAAGGCCCAGTAGTCCTCCTACGTACCGTACACCTCTACATGTCACCACTTCGGCGCTAACACCCACCGTCCATACTGAATACATGCTAGGGCTGTCTCATACAGGACTGGTGTATTGGTATTAGCAGGGGTATTTTTACGACATGTCGGCGGGTCTTCTGGTAAATGAGTAAAGTCTGCCTTTACTGAATGGTTTCAGTGGACAGTGCTGGGCAATGCGGTAAGAAAGGGGGGGGGGAGAAAGAAATGAAGCAAAGGAAATGGAAGGGCAGAAGGAAAAAGACCAAAAGGGGAGAGACAAGGGAGAAGTATAGAGAGTAAAACGGGGAGAGAAAGGGAAGGAGTACAAAAGAGACCAAAGAAAGTGAGATAAGGAAGGAGAGGGAAAAAGTACATAGTATACGGTAAACTGCAAACTAAATGTTAATGGCGACTAAGGTGGAAATAGACAACAGACCACTGGACTCTCTCCTCAAAGGTCATCCAGCCTTATTTCAATATTAATGGTCAGAAAACATTAAAAAATAACCAGTTCTAAAAGGATCAAGTGGAATGGGAATAAGAACTCTGGACACATATCTGTTTGTTATTCTCTTTTCTTACGTTTCTACGTAGCCTAACTTAAGCCTAGAAAAGTACCCTTAGCTATTCACTTTTTTCCTGGCATTCTCTCCACCACCATCAATAATTCACTGGTAGGCAGAGAACTTTTTATGTAAGAGGCTTTTAATCCTGGTCCATTAGCAACAGGAAACACCTCCACCTCAATACAAAGAATTACTTGGTACTATTGCCGTCTCCACAACCATTCCATTACCTCCCTGCCTCTGCCTCTAATTGGAATTAATTTTATCTTCACTCTCTCTCTCTCTCTCTCTCTCACACACACACACACACACACACACACACACACACACACACACATGGGTGATATGTGTTAATCTTATGTTCCATACGGAGTCCTTTCCCTCCTCATCTCTGTGTCTCTGTCTCTGTCTTCCCTCACTCCTCTCTCCTCATTGCCTTCCTCATTATGTCCTCTTTCTCTTCTCTTTCTCTCCTTGTTCTGTCCTTAGCATCCACCTCAGTTTCTTAATTAACACAGAATTGCTTAACTGATGCGGAAAATAATATCATACAAAAAGCACACACACACACACACACACACACACACACACACACTAAGAACACATATGGCAGTAGCTACACAACACTCCCTGCTGGCCCTTGCATCACAGCTTCTCAAAACAATTATTTATTTATTTTTTTTTTTTCGGTAGTCGAGAATCTACCACCAACCCCATCACCGCCGCCGACACCAACGGCAGCAGCAGCAGCTACTGTTGTTGTTCCGTCACTTCGGTCTGTCTGGCCGAGCAAACACATCAAACACAAGCAAACAACTGCCCCGGCCTTCCCCTGTAGTGACCTGATGTCCCCCGGCGGCTGACACTGCCTCCCCACGGTGAGACGGGGGTAAAAGTGTGGAGGTTTGGTCCTCAGATGGTCGCCACACTTGCGTCTCTCCATCCAGTTAACAGGGACACCATAGTAGGCTCCACATCACCCCGTTATAAATGGCTTCCAGAGTTATATACAGGAAATGATTATATTTGTCACTCAGTGCTGAGGTACCAGAAGTGGATAGAAGATTAATAAAAAGGTGACAAAAAGATGGGAAAAACAGTAAGAGGCAATGGTAGAGACATAAGTTGTGACTATCTAAGTGATTTAGGCTAACACTGAATGACAAGCCAAATGGGTTTACACATTATAGGAAACCACTGACGATATGCCGCAAGAGAAAATAGGAAAGGGGAGAAGACGACAGGAAAAACAGAAATTAAGTATTAATATGAGGCTCACATGCTAACGACCTTTCTGTTCCTGCATTTGTATAAGATTGATAACAAAAACAATACTACAGTCACAGTATCAAATAATGTAGGAAACAAACTTGGTACAAATCCGTGGGTGGTGTCCACAGACAGCCAGTGTGTGCAGCCATTCAACCAACCCAGTAACATCGGCTGCGCTGCCAGGCCAGGAGGAAGGAAATGAGTTCCAAGAAAAAGTTAGTAGGAAGAACTTCAACGCAAGAAAGTAATGACACTTGAGAAGAGTTGGTGTGGCGGAACGTGGTGATGGAGGCAGAGGTAAGAAGAAAGTGGCAGAAACGAGGAAGTACTGGAGGATCTGGGTACACAAGTATTACCACTCGCTACAACTGTATATTATGCCTGGTGTTACATAGCCTATGATTTCATCATCCTTTGTGTAATTTTAACGCACAGTATGCTGCATGTTTGATCACGAGCGTGTTCTGCCTCAGTCCCCCCCTTCTACCGTTATAGTAGAGTAAGTCGTTCTCTCTGTTATACTTTGCGGGATTTTCAGCTCTCTGTCCCCATGGCTTCATTTGCGCGTCCTTCTTACAAGTTGTATCAGGCTCTGCTGGCCCCTATATAATGAGCTCAGTCTCTGCATCATTGCCACTTAGATCTGCTCCTCATTTTGTTCACATCTCTGTCCTCCCCTGTACAGATATTATTATTGTGAGTGCTCAAGAAATCTCCAAACATCTAGCAGCTGTGTGTAATTTGATTATAAGTGTTGTTGCATTTTTTCTTGTACTGTATAGCATAAGTTTAATTTGTAGGCCTAGTGAAGTTTTTGTAATTCATGTAGGGTTCTTTATGTCAGTCATTTTTGATAATAGTTTGTATCTGTAATTATTTATCTGGCATTCACTGAGTATTATCTGGTATCTCATTTTATCAGGGCTGACTTAGATAAATTTACTCTTGCTAATTTCGTGTTAATAGAGGCTATTGCAGTTAACCATATATTTAACCTGTTTTTGCCATTACATTATCCTTATGAGTCCTGAATGTTTTGTTGTTAGTTTGTGCATTAAACTTTAACTTGTAATTTTATCTAACTCTTTTGTTTTGAACCTGGAACTTTACGGGACAGTAGTGATTTTTTAGTATTCTCACTTAAAGTGTACGTTATCTTTCTCTGTTCCGTAACATAAATTTGGCGACCTCATATCAGGATATTCAGGATATTATCATAAGGATATTGCTTGATATTTTGTGACTGTTACTTAATAATTATGTCTACTATTTCTACACTTGATGAAGCCAAAGATTTTTTGTCAAATGTGCAAACAGTGTGTGATATAGAAAACAGAACAAAGAATGAACTTAAGATTGTTGCTCAACAATTGGGAATTGCTGTTCGCTCTCATCATTCTAAAGATCAAATTGTTGACATGATTAATGAAAGCTTGTTTAATGTAACTCCTCGAAATGAGCAAACGCTGATTGAATTAGCTAAGTTACAGCTAGCCCTGCAGGAGGCTCGTGTGAAGGAAGCTGAATTTCAAGCACAGGCTAAGGAGGCTGAGTTTCACGCACAAGTTGAACTTGCTAGGATTCAGGCAGACCATTAGGATCGCATGAAACAAGGTGGAATTGGATCATCTAGCTCTGATGATTTTGATGTGGCTAAAAATGTTAAACTTGTCCCTCCTTTTAATGAATCTGATTTAACAAAGTATTTTCAGTTGTTTGAGAGGGTAGCTACAGGTTTTAATTGGCCTAAGGAGTATTGGCCAGTACTCCTTCAAACTGTTCTCACCGGTAAAGCTCAAGTAACTTATGCATCTTTGCCTCAGGATCAGTCTGATAATTATGATGTAGTTAAGAGCTTGATTCTTAAGGCCTATGAGCTTGTTCCTGAAGCCTATAGAGTAAAATTTAGGACAACTTACAAGCAAGATAAGCAATCCCATGTTGAGTATGCAAAAATCAAAGAAGATCTGTTAGAGCAGTGGTTAAATTCTAAGAATGTGGATTCTGATTTTGACAAATTTAAGCAGATGATTTTGCTGGAGGACTTCAAAAGATGTATTAGTAAAGATGTAAGCCTATATCTTGATGAGAAAAGAATAGATAATTTGTCTGATGCTGCAGTTTTAGCTGATGAGTATGTTCTCACTCACAAGAGATATTCTAAAGAAAAAGGGAAAGCTGAGAGTAAGTACGTTGCCTCTACTCAGAGTACAGGTAACAGGAAAGAGAATAAAGATGATGTTTCTCAGGAAGTAAATACCAGCTTCACCTCTAGATTTCAGAAAAGTAAATGTACTTATTGTAGTAAGCTTGGTCATACTACGGAGAGATGTTTCAGGAGACAGCGTGATGTGAACAAAAAGGAGTCTTTAAATATTCAGTCAATTGGTCTAGTGTACACTCTTGAGAGTTCCCAGAATTCTTTAACTGAGTTAACTGAACCTGCTTTGAGGGGTAACTTAAATTATCATGATGGAGCTCCTCTTTTGAGCAGTAACGTGGGTGACACTCTCAAGAGTTCATGTGCTAATTTCCTGTCTGATGGTTTTGTCAGTCCTCTGGACAGTAATGACAGGAAATCTGTCCAAATATATCGTGATACAGGTGCTTGCCAATCCCTTATGCTGACCAGTGTTCTAGGCTCTAATGTTAATTCCTCTGATGAAACTGTAATCTTACAAGGTGTAGGGAATAATTACTTCTCTCTCCCTCTGTGCAGAGTGAATTTAGAGTCTGGTTTTGTTAATGGTTCTGTTATGGTTGGGTTGGTTGAGACACTCCCAATGTCAGGTGTAACTTTCTTACTTGGAAATGATATTGGTGGAAGTCAAGTGTGTCCAGCTCCTCAGTTGTCTAGTGAGCCAATGGCTGCGGCCCAGGATTGTGATGTCCCTGATGTGTTCCCTGCATGTGCTGTCACTAGGGCTAAGTCTAAAGTTACTGGTGATTTAGAGGATAATGATGATGATGATGTTATCCTAGCTGACACTTTTCTTGCTAATTTGGACCACTCACCAGATGAGGCAGTACCCCGTAGTGTTGATAATTTGTCTCGTCAAGAGTTGGTTGAGTTGCAGGTTGCTGACCCTGAGTTGAAAGGTCTAGCTAACTCTGCTTACAGTGAAGAAGAGTCAGCCGGTGCTTCTACTTGTTATTATGTAAAGTCAGGAGTACTTATGAGGAAGTGGAGACCCCCAACAGCATCAGCCGACTGTGAATGGGAGGTTGTACATCAAGTTGTCATCCCTCGTGTTTGTAGGCAGGATATCATTCGAGTGGCTCATGATTCCAGTTTGGCAGGACACCTTGGAGTGAGGAAGACTGTGGCACGCATTTTGAAACACTTCTACTGGCCAGGTATCTTCAGGGATGTTTCCTGGTATTGTAAGTCTTGTCACACCTGTCAAGTTGTGGGGAAGTGTAATCAGACCGAAAAGGTTGCACCTCTAGTTCCCATTCCTCCTTTTGAGGCGCCTTTCACCCGTGTGTTGGTGGATATTGTGGGCCCTCTTCCTAAGACTTCTTCAGGATTTTCTTATGTGTTGACCATGATTGATATGGCTACTCGTTATCCTGAAGCCATTCCACTTAGAAACATCTCAGCAAAGAACGTGGTTAAGGAAATGCTAGGGTTCTTCACAAAGTTTGGTCTGCCCAAGGAGGTACAGTCAGACCGGGAAGTAATTTCATGTCAAATGTTTTCAAGCAGTCTCTGAAAGAGTTGGGCATCACCCAGATCACGTCTTCAGCTTACCATCCCCAGACCCAAGGAGCGTTGGAGAGATATCATCAAACACTCAAATCGATGCTCAAGAAATACTGTTTGGAACATCAGAAAGACTGGGATAAAGGTCTTCCATTCGTTGTGTTTGCTGCAAGAGAATCTCCAAATGAATCACTGGGCTTCTCACCTTTTGAACTACTGTTTGGCCATGAAGTAAGAGGACCCCTTAAGTTACTCAAGGAATGCTGGCTGTCGGAGGAAGATGACGTCAACCTGCTGGAGTATGTGATGAAGTTCAAAGAACGGCTGTCCACTGCTTTACAGCTGGCGAGAGAGAATTTAGGAGCTGCTCAGGAGAAGATGAAGACTTGGTATGATAAGAAGTCCAGGTTACGCCACTTTCAGCCAGGAGATCAGGTTTTGATTCTGCTACCAGTTCATGGGCAACCTCTTCAAGCCAAGTTTAGTGGTCCTTATTTCGTGGAGAAGAAACTCAGTGATGTCAACTATGTCATCACCACACCAGATCGTAGAAAGAGCAAGCAACTATGTCACCTCAACATGCTAAAGTTATATCACAGGCGGGACGAAAATAATCCAGTCTGCACTGTAGCTGTTCCACCCGAGTCTGCAAGTGAAGCTCTCCCATGCAGTATGAGCCTGAGTGATAGTTTGGGGAAGAATCCTGATATCATGAATGATCTCCAGACTAAGCTTTCTCATCTACCTCCCAAGGAAAGGCAGGAGTTTTCAGCATTACTGCAGGAGTACCCGCAAGTGTTCCGTGCTACTCCAGGAAGAACCACTGTGTTGATGCATGATGTCGATGTTGGAGACGCAAAGCCAATTAAATTGCCTCCTTACCGTGTGAACCCAGTGAAAGTTCCTCTCATCCAGAAGGAGCTTGGCTACCTGTTGGACCACAAGATGATTGAGCCCTGTCAGAGCGAGTGGAGTTCTCCTGTCACTCTAGTCCCTAAGCCAGGTGGGTCACAGCGGCTTTGCATTGACTACAGACGTGTTAATCAGATAACCAAAACAGACACTTACCCTCTCCCTCGCGTGGAAGATTGCATAGACAAGATCGGAAAGGCTAGGTACATAAGTAAGTTTGATTTGTTAAAGGGATACTGGCAAGTACCTATGACTGAACGTGCTAGGGAGATCTCATGTTTTGTAACATTAGGAAAGACCTTTGCATGGTCTGTAATGCCATGTACAGATTGTTTTAGAGTAATAAGAAATTTCCTTTGTAAATTTCTTTTTTCTTTGTGGGGAGGTGTTACATAGCCTATGATTTCATCATCCTTTGTGTAATTTTAACGCACAGTATGCTGCATGTTTGATCACGAGCGTGTTCTGCCTCAGTCCCCCCCTTCTACCGTTATAGTAGAGTAAGTCGTTCTCTCTGTTATACTTTGCGGGATTTTCAGCTCTCTGTCCCCATGGCTTCATTTGCGCGTCCTTCTTACAAGTTGTATCAGGCTCTGCTGGCCCCTATATAATGAGCTCAGTCTCTGCATCATTGCCACTTAGATCTGCTCCTCATTTTGTTCACATCTCTGTCCTCCCCTGTACAGATATTATTATTGTGAGTGCTCAAGAAATCTCCAAACATCTAGCAGCTGTGTGTAATTTGATTATAAGTGTTGTTGCATTTTTTCTTGTACTGTATAGCATAAGTTTAATTTGTAGGCCTAGTGAAGTTTTTGTAATTCATGTAGGGTTCTTTATGTCAGTCATTTTTGATAATAGTTTGTATCTGTAATTATTTATCTGGCATTCACTGAGTATTATCTGGTATCTCATTTTATCAGGGCTGACTTAGATAAATTTACTCTTGCTAATTTCGTGTTAATAGAGGCTATTGCAGTTAACCATATATTTAACCTGTTTTTGCCATTACATTATCCTTATGAGTCCTGAATGTTTTGTTGTTAGTTTGTGCATTAAACTTTAACTTGTAATTTTATCTAACTCTTTTGTTTTGAACCTGGAACTTTACGGGACAGTAGTGATTTTTTAGTATTCTCACTTAAAGTGTACGTTATCTTTTCTCTGTTCCGTAACACTGGCCATTGGCCAACTGGCCAGACCAGGTCCCGGACTGGGGAAGAATAAGAATTTGGTCAGGAAACAACATCAACTATACAATATACCTTGAATCCGTATGTATTTACATATGCATGTATGTATGTATGTATGTATGTACCGTATCAAAATTATCTTGCATGCATGCATGTATGGATGTATGTATGTATTTATGTACGTATGCATATACGTATGTAAGTATGTATGTATCAAAATTATCCTATGCATGCATGCATACACGTATGCATGCATTTACGTATATATGCATATAAGTACGTATGTATGAAAACTATGCTATGCATGTATGTACTGTATGTACGAGTATGTGTATGAATGTATGAATGTATTATGCATGTTTCAAACTATGTCTATCAAAACAATCCTATATAATTATGTATGTATGTGTCTGTGTGTACCAGATCTATCCTATATATGTATATATGTATGTACGTGTGTGCGTATCAAAACTGAATCCTAATGTGTTGTTAACGAAACATTACACAAACAATCACTGAAGGTTCAGCAGCTGGTGTTCCGAATCTGGTCTAGACCACTGTACTCTGAGGAGGTGCTTTGGTCATTTTTGTGCTCCTGTGACGGCTTTTGTTCGTTAAATGAGGGTGGCGGGGTGGGTAGAGTTTTGCAGACTCACACTGGCTTGGAATGTTTGGGGTGCATTTACACGGAGACCGGCAAGTAAAAAGTACACGCAGAACTAATGTATACTGGTACAAGTCATTCTGTGATCTCATTGGTCGAGCTACAGTGTGGTCTGGATGGCAATGACTACAGCTAACAATATCCATGTGGAAAGCTGGTGGTACTACAAATTAAAGGTTAATTCTTTTCCGACACATTAAGCCAAACAAACCAAATTCTAGCCATATGTTATGTGCACTTACAAAACCGGCTGCGTCCGTATAGATATAAGTATCCAGACGAGGTGGGAATCTTGGTCATGGCCATGTGGCTCACCAGCGACAACAATACACACACATCATCAAGTTGCCACTCACAAACAAAAGGCTCCACCCCATCGCAGCACCACCTCCTCTCACTGCAGCTTTAATGCATTCGCTACGATGCCTTAGGTAATACTTTCTTGACAACGCTAGTCGACATGGTTAAACTTTAGGGAGATTTTCCCTGTTAAAGAGACGTTATCTCCAGTAACCGTCAGGCACTCGTATTTTACCCAGATCAGGGAAGACTTCTCTTGGTGAACGGGCTACATACTATCACCATTTACATCAAACTGGGCTCCTGCTGTTGTTAAGGACAGAGTCAATGATTTGTGCTGTGGCATTATTTCGTGCATCAGCATGTACGACAATTTTATAACGACTCCAGATACTCTTTTACAACACACAATTGCCAAGGGGATGAAATCCCTTCTCACTTACCATCTCATACTTGATGTTTCCCTATGCTCTCTCTCTCTCTCTCTCTCTCTCTCTCTCGATATAAGACTGATATGAGTATAGATCTATTAGGCTAATTAATCACTACAGAAGCCTGGCATTATCTTGAGTTGATCAAAAAGCAAAGGGAAAAATTCTGTATTCAAGTCAAAGGCACGATTCTCTGCCAAGGCACTAAGCCCAAGCCAGCTAATAAGTTACACGAGTAAGTTAAAGACGAAGTTGACCGTATTATATAAAATCTAAAAGAAAACGAAAACATCTCCATATTGTTCCTTTAATCATCAATATCTAAACCGAAACAACATTTACCTAGGCCGTATAAGCTTACAGAATCTGCCACCATCATGTATTAGGTACAGTGTATTACTCTGAATATTGATGTCACACCTGTACCGTGGTGCAGGAAACTGAGGATCTCAACGACCATCACCTGTGCTACAAATTTCTTATAAGATCTGTGCTGTACCAGAAATGGGATTTGTATTGGAAATTATCTCCTTCCTTAATATGATCCGTATCAGACAGGATAAAGGAACTACAAAACTGAGGACGATTCCACAATGGGCCAAGGTAACTTATGAGATCTGTCAAGAGCTGTGGTTAAGCAAGGCTGTGTGTCAGATTTTATGTCCAGGCTGAGAAGGCAAAGGGAAAACTAAATAAGTAGGGGTTTCCCAAAGCCAAAAGCCTCCCCCAAAAAAAAAAAAAAGCCAAAGGACTGAAAAAAAAAGTAGTATGAGTTGAATATAAACAAAGAGAAGAGGTGAGTTAACGACTGCACTGAGAACAAAAGGACCTGGGTCATCTAATGCATGTATATGAAAAGGATATTAGTAAATATTACTAAAGCTCTAAGTGGCTTACTGCAGTGAAAAGGAAAAAAACTAATTTAAAGGAATTAGGGTAGGAAGATGACTGGATATTTAATACATGAAATAAAAATTTCTGGAAGAAAAATGAACGGGAATAAGTTTTAACATGCAAAATTGCTGTGGATATACTGAAAAATTAACATGTGGCAGGAGTTCTGCTCCAGCGTACTTGTAGATGCGAGAGAGAGAGAGAGAGAGAGAGAGAGAGAGAGAGAGAGAGAGAGAGAGAGAGAGAGAGAGAGAGAGAAAAAAAAAAACGTGTTTTAAAACATAGGTGAGACGCTGAATTAGTGAAGAAGCAAGAGGTTAACAGACCAAAGAAAACAAGGACTAGATCAGGAGGAAAACCAACGACGAAAAACAAAGGATAGTGTAAATATGGCACAAATACAGCCATGCAGTAGGAAACTACTGTGGAAATCAACACTGGAGGAAAGAGAAAAATATGATACCAGTACAGGGAAAATTAGAAGACAATGACAAGAGAGAACCACAGAAAGAGTACAGTGAGAAAGTTAAATCAGTTAGGAGGAGAAGAGAGTGAAATATGGCAGAGTTTAAAGGTGGCAAAATGTAGGAAAGTGAGTGAAGGATAAATTAGTCCTGATATAGAGACGACAGTCACACAAAGCTGTGAGGGAAAAAATCTCAAAGAAAGATATATCAATCAAGAGGATGAGAAGTGTGAAATATAGCAGAGGGAAAGAAGAGACAAAGAATGGATAAACTATATATAGGAGGAGTATGACAAGGATAAAGCAGATGACTACGAGAGAATAAGTTGATTAAATCACAAGGTGGAAGAAGAAGGAAAGAAGTGTAAGAGAGAAAAGCAGAGAAATGAAATATTAGGCAGACAGACGAGGCTAAAGTCACAAAGGACAGAAAGGATGGTGAAGAGGATCAATGGGCTATTAATCACATTAAAAGAAAATCTTTGTCAACAACCAACCCAAAGAAAAAAAGGATTTCTAGCAAGTGAAATGAGAAGCCGGAAGCAATGCGAGGAGGCAGGGGTGAGGCAGGGATGAATGGATATGATGTGAGGCATTCTGAGGATAATGCTTCCTTCCTCACTCTCACCACCACGCCATCACTCCTGCCTCACTCTCACCACCATTCCGCCTCACTCACAACTACACCATCACTCCCGCCTCACTCATGGTACTACTCCAGCCTCACTCGAAGTACCACTCCCGCCTCACTCATCATCACATCACCACTCCTGCCTCACTCACCACCACACCACCACTCCTGCCTCACTCGACCCACCATACCACCACTCCCGCCACACTCGCAACCACACCACCATTCCTGTCTCATTAACCACCACACCACCACTCCCGTCTCAATCATACTACCACTCATGTCTCCCTCTCACCACCACATCTCCATTCCTCTCACCTTCACTCTCTTGCCTTTCCTCCCTCTCCCTAACTCTGCCTTCCTCACCTCTCCTCTCTTCTCCTCTCACCCTTTCTCCGCTGCACTCTATTCTTTCCGCCTTCCCCTCCCCACCCCTCCTCCTCCTGCCTCCCCCACTCCGCTGGCTTTATCGAATCTAAGGCCACGTCTGTTTGAAAATTGTGGTGGCGGTGCTGGAGGCTTCATGCACGGGTGGAGAAAAAAAATAAATATACAGGGAAAAAAATACAATTGGGATGACTGAAGAGATGGAGGGTGGAAGAAAGGAGGGAAACAGTAATTACAGTGAACGATGGAGCCAACAAAAGAAGTAAATAGGAGAAAGGGGTTTATAAAGGAGAGTGGAGTGTGGGAGTGAGGAAAAAAAATAGTAATGGAAGATACAAAGAGACACAAGGATATATCGTAAGTGGAGAAATATTGAGAAAAAATCATTGTGTGTGTGTGTGTGTGTGTGTGTGTGTGTGTGTGTGTGTGTGTGTGTGTGTGTGTGTGTGTGTGTGTGTGTGTGTGTCTAGAGGAGATTTTGAGTGTGTGTGGGGTATGAGAGCTTTGGCTGGGTCAGTGTGTTTGCATCAAAACATAATTGCGTGGAAGTAGACGTGGACTTGACAGAGTGAAATCAAAACTAAGAAGAGCTGGTTTGAGTGTAGGTGTGTCAAGGATAAATGAAAATGAAGTAGTAGGTGGATAAATGGATGAAAAGAAAGCAGCAACTGGACTGGTTCATTAGAATGAAAGGCTGAATTTACCATACGGACTGAACTGGAATGAGAATATACCAGAATATTCCCGTGACGTCATCATTTTTTCATACCTGCCACCCTCTCCCGTTCCAAGAGCATCAGATATTGCAAGAATGGCCTTACCAAAATGAATTACCGGAACGGCTTGCTGGAAACAACCAACTAACTAAACCGGACCGGAGAGGATCTCCGGACAACCATCAACTGAAAGTCATCGAGTTTTCCTTTCAGTATTCCAGCTCTAGTGAATGTGAGGATATAGTTGGTGTGACTGACCGAAGTGTGGGCCGAATAACAGTCAATAAGAGGGAGAACTGAACAGCACAGAATGGAGTTATAAATGTGAAACAGACAAGAGAAAGTAAAGTAAGAAGAGAGGAGGAAGCAGAGTGATGGCAGCCATCGAGGCGCCTTTAGAATTATAAAAAAGAAGGTAGGGAATAAGAAGGCGCAGACCCCCAGTGAAAAGGAGGGAAACATGGGTGAACGAACACCTAAGAGACATGAGGAAGAAGCGAAGACAGCATGATGCACGAGACAAAATGCAAAGAGATATCAAAAGACATGTTTGTTGAAAATGTTGAACTTCATCGGATGGAGATTCACTGTTACTGGCACCCAGAACCCTCACATAATACAATTCTAGCTATATACACCACCACATCTGTACTGAGGACACAATATTAATAATCGTATGCATTAACCCCTACACCACGGGGATGTTTTAGCCAATCCGTGCTCGTCCTGCGGGGATATTCGCGCTCCGACTGACTTTTTAAAAATATTTACCAAAAATCAGTTATTAGCCCTAGAACATTATAATTCTATATGCTTATGGCACATACCTTCAGCTTTCTCCTGGGATGTTTGTTGAGCCTTCGTCGACAACCGTAGGACTTGTGGAGACTTCTGAAGTTGGGTAACTAAGTCTCCACTTTACACTTCCCGACATCCAGTAATATGATTACCACAGCCTGATATTATCACTAGAAACACTATTCTATGATTTTCAAATAGTTTGGAATCCATACTCCCAAAAAAACCACTGTGAAAGCAATGTAAATTACGAGCGCATACGAGCTTCCAACCCGTCCTCGTTCCCCGCTGGTATTCTGTCATTTATTATTCATAAAAACACTCACACTTTATATTCCTATTATTTTATAACACTTCTATATATCTGCAGTATTTATCCATAAGTTTCCTTCAGTAATAGTAGTTTATTAACACTGTAAGCATTCACTTTCTCTTTCAGTAAAATACGTAGAGAGCCATGGTTTCACTTTCACTGTCATAACTTCAAGTATTTGTACTCATATACTTATATTACTAATTATTTACATTTCTATATACATTTTCTATTGTATTTTCAATATTTACACTTCTATTTTACTTACACTATGTTATGCACTGTCACTTGCAGTAACTTATAAAACTATTACACTGTTCAATCATATTTACATCCATTGCTTTCACTTGCTATTTACACATTATTTACACATTATCTACATTTTCCACTTGCACTTTTACAGCTGCTTCAGGCTGTGGTAATCAAAGAAGTAGGTAACGCAGAGGGAAACCTGGCACTCAGCGCACTGCCAAGAGGTGCGTTTGTGCTCAGGTGTGCGTCTGGTGGTATGTGCACACACCTGGCACCTGCAGGCCGCAGCCTTCCTCTTCGTTGTGGCAGGCATTTGCACCAGTCTGTGCCGATCCTTGTATGCCGTCTGCTCAAGTCTGTCAGGAAGTCTAACAGAATGGTGCTTTGGAACTGCTGCTGTCACCACACCATATCTCTCAAGCAGCTGCTGAACACAAGTCCAGGCGAACAACCTCAGGGAGAAGGACTTGGGTGGCTTTACCTTCATCTTGTACAGGATGAAGGCGTTCAGCATCGTCATGTCAATGAGATGCAGGTAAACTTTCCTGTACCACCTAGTATTCTTCCTGAGGCAGTCGATCTCTCCAATCTTCATGTCGGACTTGTCCACCAGCTGCATGTTGATATTATAGTCGATGAGAGCATCAGGTTTCCTCACAGGTTCGCCTGTCCTACAGTCGACCTTCCCACTGTCTTTCAGTTCCCCCTTGTGTACGGTGGTGAGCATGTGCACGACCCTCTTGTCATGCCACCGTATTGCCAGCATCTTCTCAGACTTGCGTAGGTGCACGTCTCCTTGCTGCGAGTTTCCTGCCTCGGGGAATTTGGGGAAGTTGGCACGATTGCTCTTCACAGTGCCGCAGGAGCCAATGCCGTGCTCTGAAAGGTATTTAGCAAGTTTCGGTGCTGTATAGTAGTTGTCAGTATGCAGCACATGATTCCCTCCCAAATATCTTTCAAGGAGCACTTTCACTACACAGCCTGAGAAGCCAAGGGGGTGTGTTTTGTCCAGATCGACAGTGCTGGCTGAATAGATGATGAAGTCAAGGATGTACCCCGTCTTACAGTCGCACAGTACAAAGAACTTGATTCCAAAGCAATGACGTTTGCTTGGAATGTACTGTACAAACCTAAGACGTCCTCTGAACAAAACCAAGGATTCGTCTATGACAACCTTCTGAAATGGGTGGAAGAATGACATAAATTTATCCTTCATTCTGCTCAGAATCTCCCAGATCTTTCAGAGTGGGTCAGTCTGGGAAGGTACATCGTTGTTGGTGAAGTGCAGGTTTCCCATGATGTTCCAGAAGCGATCTCTGGCCATGTGCTTATTGAAGGTGGGCGACGGTAGTAAGGGATCCATGGACCAGTAATCTTCCAACTCATGCTTCTTTGAATGTGGCATGAGAAGCATGAGGGAGAAGAGCACATACAGCTGCACTCCAAGCATGGTCCACTGTTGCATCTTTGTTGTACCTGCACCACTTGCAGCACGTTGTGACTCGTACCTGTTTGTCTCATCACATTTGTGCTGCATGACTTCATCATCGAGGAAGACCAAAAGGAAGTCCACAAACTCAGCATCCGCATCACGAGTGAAGGCAGGCTGTATCCCTGAGGAACTCTTGTCAAAATGGAGTTGTTCAGGGATGAAATCGGAACCTTTCATCCAAATGAAGGCGTCCAAGGTTCCCTGTCGTAGCGGTGTAGGGTGGGTGAGGGTGGAGAGTGGCTGTGAGGCAGACTGGGCTGTTTCAAGGTCACTGTGACTGACCCTAGGTTGCCGTGCAGCACTAGCAGCCCTTACTCTAGTTGCTACTGTATTTTTACGAGTCAGGGATTTACCACTTCCCCTATGGCCTGCCTTCACTGTACGTGATGGTGGAGACTCCGACGACGAAGACTCAGGAGAGAATTCCGCTGAAGAGGAGGAAGAAATTAGTGAAGTGGGGCTGGGAGAATGGGGAGGTGATTCACCTCAGGACTCATGGCGGGCTGGGTCATACAGGGCCATTATTCCGGGGCTAACCCGCCTCTTTTTCACTCCTTTCCCAAACTCCTTCCCTTGCTGCACTAAGGGCTCCCTTCCCTTGGAGCTGGGGATAACTTGGGACATTGAAGCACTCGTACTTGGAGTTTCTGTCACGATTTCCTCCCCAGGCTCATTATACGATTCACCCGAAGGATCAAAGTCACTATCCATCATTATCATAGATAATTCTGCCAGTTCACATTCCACTGCTGAGTCACTTAGTCCTTTACTGCTTCCCACATGAGTTTTTCTAGGGGTAGAGGTCACAGGGCCCTTTGCAACAGGCGCAGAAGTGGAGGAAATGGTGGGGCGAGAGTGCGACATGATTTCACCTCAGAGGACGACAAGGAACTGAATGACGCGGCGTAAATGAGCAGGCAAGGGTTGACAGTGTCAGTAGGGTGACAGCTGCTAATTTATATGCTATGAAATGACTGGTAGGAAATCTTGACAATACATAAAAATTAGGTATTTCCAGGTGAATGTAAATATCATTTAGGCTTCTCCCTTCCTTTCTTATATATATTTTTATTACGAGAATAGATTATACAGCATATTTCAAGGGGAAATTACCTGGGAAAATTAGCGAACAATTGCATGTGAGGTGTAGTCAGGTGATAATTAGCCAATTCCAGGTGTATGGTACTATCACTTACCTTATTTCTTTTTTGTATATATTATTTTGTATAAGAATAGGGCATAGGGCTTATTTCAATGGATGAAATCAGTGGAAAATTCCAGGGAAGATTTGCTTAGAGCAGCGTGGCCGGGCAGGCGAGAGGAGAGGGTAATGGAGGGGAGGTAAGGAGGGGAGTCAAGAATGGGGAAAAATGGCTAAATTGTCAACAATGGATGGTAGTACAGATGACATTAGGAGCGCTGACTATTGTTGGACACTGGCAGTACTGATAGATGATACAAGCCACCACTTGAAAGCCTAGGAGAATTCAAAATAACACAGGATTCACAAAGAAAGTGACACCCCATGGTTAAGGGGTTAAAAACTTCCCTCATTGGAATACATCTCACGCTTTTGTCCTATGTTGTACCACTGTGCGATTTACTGGATGGGAATGATTTCACTGGTACAAAAACAATAAAAATCATACTCACACATGTCAAGTGTAAATCCTTCACTGATATCCACTCAGCTCTTACCTGCAATAGTGAAAAACACATCAGTTAGTTTATACACACTTTGAATGACATGTAAAAAAAAAAGAAAAAAGAAAAGAAAAAGAAAAACACATGGAACGTGGAAGATAATTCTTGACATTGCCGAAAATTCAACAGATCAAGGTAAAAAAAAAATATGGTGCAGTGTAAAATGTTGAAAATGACTGAAACACAACATACATTATAACAAAACATCGAGAATTCGGGTCCTGAGTTGTTGGCGCAAAGCGTCGCCGCCAGGTATGCTTCCACAAAGCTTTGCACGCTGACTACCCATACAACCTCCATGACCTTGTTGACGTACTTAATTCACCATCCCTTCATACTGCATCACTAACAAAACTTTGGTTGATTCAGAATATATTGCAACCACAAGAATAATCTGCGTTGACCCAATCTTTGACCTCTGGCCTCTTGACCTAGGTGACCAAACCAGTTCATCACTGACCCACATTCTGCATGTTTGGTCAAAATTCGTTCAGCAGTTCAGTAGAAATTTATGCCCACAATAGTGTTACGGACGTATGCCCACAAGGATAAACTATGTCAACCCTATATTACCTAGACCTTTGACCCCTTCCTTGTATACTGTATCCCTGACAAAAGTTTGGTCAGAATCCGTTGAGGAGTTCAGGGGATATAGCGCCCATAATGATAACCCAAGTTGACCCCACATGACTCTGACCCTTGACCCCTTGACCTAGCTAACCTAATCAGTTCATCACCTCCTCATCCTTAATCACTGGCAAAAGTTTGGGGGAAATCCGTCAATGGGTTCAGGAGATATTGCGCCCACAATTGTGTTGGCTACAAAAAAAGCACGCCGCCTTGCACGCAATCACGGACGGATAGACCAATCACTTAATGCCTACTATAGGTGAGCGGAAGCATAATAACAGGGACGGCATGGAGACACTTGAACAGGAAGGACGATAAACATGTGTAAATTGAATGCTGACAATGACTAGGAGCGTAACATACATGACAATAACAGAGATATGTGATGGAGACACAACCATGATGGACGACAAACACTTGAAAGGCGAATGGTGACAACGACTGAGAGCATTGCACACATACCAATAACAGGGGGACGAGAGAAGGAGGCACCTAAGGAAGACAGGGAGAACAAGCACTTGAAAGGCTGGTGGATGCTAATAAGGCCATCTCTGTCAAACTGACAAAATAATTAAAGGAAGAATGGAAGCATGAGTGAACTAAGGCAGCTGCATGATGAGAAGAGAAACTGTCAAGTCGTGCGTGCCAGAATGAATACCAAGAGAACTCACTGGGGTGACACGAGATGACACTTGAGATGAAGCACAGGGATAACACTTGTGACGAAGCACAGGGATAACACTTGAAACGAAGCACAGGGATAACACTTGAGATGGAGCACAGGGATAACACTTGATATGAAGCACAAAGGATAACATTTGAAATGAAGCACAGGGATAACACTTGATATGAAGTTCAGGGATAACACTTGCAGAGATGGATCCACAGGGATAACACTTGAGGATGAAGAGCAGAGATAACACTTGAGATGGAGCAAAGGGATAACACTTCAGATGAAGCACAGGGATAAAACACTTGGAAATGGGAGCACAGGGGTAACACTTGATATGGAGCACAGGGGTAACACTTGAGATGAAGCACAGGGATAACACTTGAGATGGAGCACAGGGATAACACTATGATGAAGCACTGGGATAATATTTGAGATGAAGCACAGAGATAATACTTGAGATGAAGCACAGGGACAATCATCGAGACGATCCTGCATAGGGATAAATACTGACATGTGCCAAGACTTGTGGCCAAGAAGAAAGAAATTTTGCTTATATGAAAAACTAGAGACTCTTCTCACGCTTGCAAACATGGGAGGGGGAGATGGAGGGAAGAAGACAGGAGAGGAGGATCAGGGGAAGATCAGTTCACTACGCCTTGTCTTATCCAGAATCATGTCAACTTTAACTTTAGTGACCGGTACCCCGGCAATAGCATTTATATATTTCTGAAAGAAGTCAGGATCATATGCAGTCCATTTATGGGACGTCGAGGAGAAAGTAGGTAGGAGGTGGAAGAGGAGGAAAGTAGTGAACCTAAGGGGAAAAAAAAAATGTTTTGAATGAAAACAGACTCGACAATGGGAAGGAAAACTTTTTTATTTTTCGATTTCCACTTCAGCTGACACTGGGAAGAGTTGGTTTTGTCAAGAGAAGAATGAACACTTGCAGAGAGAGAGAGAGAGCGAGAGAGAGAGAGAGAGAGAATGATGATGGGTGGGAAGAGACATAAAAGAAAAATGGTGAAACAAAAAGAGGAAAAAGCAACGGATAGAGAGAAGGAGGAGGAGGCTTTATACATGTAACCTGTATGACAATGTGTATACTACCATCAGTGTGTCTGCAGATGTGTAGATATACAGCCTGCATGGGTGTACATGTGGTAAATACAGTTTCAGTGCCACAGGCCTGACCTTCCTCAACACAGTCGGTTTTCTAATACATGAAAAGAGTCAGAGGAATCTCACAATAGAAAACAATCTGTTGCTGAGGAAATAAGACAAATATTAGAACATTATATAATTACTAATACGTTCTGCACATAAGACTACAACATTAAAGGATAGGAAAATATCAGAAAAATAAAACATTCAAAAATTAAGTGAATATGTATCGAAAGCAGCAACAACATTGTTAAAATTTGAATGACAGGCTTGAATATAGCATTACGTGGTTGATAACCCTTTACATTCATGGTGTGAACAATAAATAATAAGGAGAGGTGGGGAGGGGGTGAAACCAGCCGTCCGGAAAATTTCAAATGACTCCATAATGGTGAAGACGTTTAGATGTAAACGAGTTAAAAACAAATGAAATATTATCAATATCCACATAATATCTGCAGAGATTTACTTCAGTATTTGCCATTATGGAAGGGAGTTATAACAGCGAGTGAAATGGGACATACAATGAGATGATATCAATTATAACACATTACCGTGCTTGATACTGCAGTGCTGTCTTTATTCTTGCACCATTCACTACAACTTATCTCAGGGCAAGTGTGACTGTGAACGAAGAGTGATGTAATGGTGAAGGATGAAGGCGAAGGTGGTGATGTAACTGTGGGGTAGGAAGAGGAAAGAATGAAGTGTCATTTGAAGGAAGAAGGTCGGGGTGTGGCGAAGAAGTGAAGGAAAAATACAAAGTGTGACGTGGGGGGAGTAAAGCAGAGAGGAAAGTGCGATATGACGAAGTGAAGAAGGAAATGAGGAAGGAAGAGTGAGGGAGAAGGGTTGGCTGATGTAATAGTTAAGAAACATTCATTCCAGGTGAGTTCAGTTAACTCTGCCTCCCTACTCCTGTCATCATTACTGCTTTCTTTTCCTCCCTCATTCATCTCTTCATCCACTTAGCCTTCCCATAATCCCATTACCTTCGCTCATCCCCACATCCTTCTCTTTATCTCTCATCCTTCTCTTCAGCATTCTCACCTTCCCTTTATTCCACTCTTTTCTCCATTCCTCATCCTTCGTTTTATTCATCACTCTTTTCTTTATCCTTCACCCTTTCCTTCAGGCCCCACTATACCTCCCATTACTCCTTTCTGCTTCCCTTTTCCGTCGTTCATCCTCCCCCAAAAAACGAATAAGGAGATGAAGAGGGCGATTAAGTGGAGCATGAGGAAATATGGAGTACAAGAATGGACTGTGAAGCACAGACGGAGGAAGAAGGAAAGAAGAAAGGAAAGAAGGAAAGAAGGAAGACTAAAAAATGAACAAGAGCCCTTCTTTTGGAGGATGCCTGCCTCTCTGTGCCTGCCCTGCCCTGCCCTGCATCCTGACAGTCACCATTATCTTCCCTTGCATCTCTCACTAGCCATTCCGCCAATCTGCTTTCTCATGTCGGCTGTGGTGGTGGTGGTGGTGGTGGAGGCCTATAAGTCAATGAAACGCTGTTAAGAAGGATGGGGATCAAACTCACTTCCTGACTTGAGGAATACGTTTGGAAATCAGAATCATGGAATAAGTGAGAAGTTTCTCTTCTACAGTGGCCTGGCTCAAGACAATGATGACCAGGTCTTGAATGGTTTAGTAAATTAAGAAGTATTTCATAAGCCTAAAAACTCATCTTACGGTGGCAAAAATAAAATAAAACGCCGAGAACTCCAGCCCATAGCTATCGGCACAATGTGATAATCGCTCGGTATGCCTCCGCCATGCCTTGCGCATGCACTCGTCATACAACTTCCAAGACAGGGTTCATTGTGGGCTGGAATGGGACTAAAGATAAACTAAGTGTGCCCCAGAAGACCTTGACCTTTGACTCCTTGACCTTGCTCACCTAATCTGTTCATCGGCCTTTCATACTGTATCACTGACAAAAATTTGGGTGAAATCTGTTGGCGGGGTTAAGGAGATACTGCGCTCACACCCAGACGATCTTGGTCTTGCTGACCTAATCAGTTCACTGACCGCTCATACTGTATCACTGACAAAAGTTTGGTAGAAATTCGTCAAGGAGTTTAGGATATATTGCGCCGAAACCCATATGACCTTGACTCTGACTGCTTGATCTTACTAACCTAATCAATCCATCCTCCCTTCATGCTGTATAACTGACGAATGTTGGTTGAAATTCGTCATGGGATTCAGGAGATACCATGACCACATGGAAAACTAAGTAGACCTCATATGACCTTGACCTTTGAACCCTTGACCTTGCTGACGTAATTAGGTCATCTCCTCATACCGCATCACTGACAGAACTTTAAAGGAAATCCGTCAATGGGTTCATGAGATACTGCACCCACAAAATTGTTATGGACGCATGGACCCACGCACGGACATATGGTCACACCAGTCACTCCATCATAGGTGGGCGGAGGCATAATGGAAGTTATGTTACTATACTGATGGGGATATGTGTGTCATATACACTATTATTTTTTTGTGTTTGTGTGCATGTGTGTGTCTGTGGAACGTCCTCCCCCACGGAAACCATCCTGTCAAGGTCGGGGCTTGCATACCCCACAAATCTGGTGGTCCATACCAGCAGGGGGAGATCCCCTGAACTCAGCAGGAGGACAGGGATACCCATGCTGGAGTGACCACTGGAGAGTGGTCAAACTTAGTGTTCCCAAGCTACATGCCTTGTGAATTACACTTGGATGAATTAAGACTATGGAAGTAAACCCCAAACAAAAAATCCGTGAGTGGAGTCCCACGAAGAGTGGGGTTCGACAGACAGATCTCCTGACAGACTCCTGCAACCCTGCCCAGTAGATGGTCATCGTGAATCTTCATGCCACCATCACAGACTAAGAATGACTGTCATGTGGTGGTATGGACTGCACAACCTCACCATCACACCAAATCCAGTCATTGTGAAAGCCCACTGCCATTTTCACCTCCCATATCATCCCTTCACCAAAATAAAAAAGACCTGTGATGCCAGGATTGGGAGACGGTGACAATTCGTGGACGTGGCTGCAAATCGCTAGCTTGGGTCATTAGAGGGCAATGGACCAGTGGTTTCTGGCCTCTTAGTACAGGACCATGTCATGCCTTCGGCAGCAACCAGTGCGACTACGCAGCCGAAAACAGACGCCGAACTATTACCCTTGACTTCTCTGAAGATGCTATATTTGACTCATGGTGAACTAGTATGATGAAGTAGAGGCAATACGGTAATGCGACAGCTGAGGCAAGATGCAATAACAATTATTGTCTCACTTGCTGTAAAATCTATGACAATGAATATCAGTTCAACCTTTTCTTGGAGTCACCTTCCACATTATTATATCTGGTTGTGGCATTCCTGGAAAAAATACCTAATAATTATGTCAGAGCTCGGATGTTATTTTGTGGGACCGGCAGGGATTACTACTAAAATTTCTTCTTCCCGCACCATCCAAATCGAATTCCTCATATCCTCTCCTTGCCCATCTCTTATGTTCCATTATTTCCTGTTGTTCACCCAGGCTCCTTTCCTTCTCTTTAATGTTATATCATTGATGGAGCTGAAAACCTGAAAACTTTTGTGATGAGTATCTGATGCAAAAGTAGTTACGAAAAACCCAGTGAGACTTCTGAATGATATTTTGTTATGGGTAGTCAAGATGCCAGATATAAAATGCTAAGGAATTTGAAGAATGGAATACTCTGTTATGACGGTGCTGCGGCGCGGGTTGGTGCAGTGAGAAGGGAGGTAAGGAGGGGTGGGGAGGGGGGGCAGAGGGAGAGAGAGACATGGTGGCAGTGCTACGATGCAGGTTTTTGCAGAGAGGGGAGGCAAGCAGGGGAGAGGAGGGAGGAAGGACAGTGGGGGAAGAGGTATGGTGACGGTGCCACGGTGCTGGCTGATACAGTGAGAT